>NW_020291807.1:600000-1076129 GCF_003184835.1 Aspergillus costaricaensis CBS 115574
GTGGGGGTTTGAGTGTGGGGATGGTGGTGGTGGGAAGGGGGAGGGAGGGCCGGTGTGTAGGAGGTTGATGGGTTTGTTGCAGGGGATTCAGACGGGGGAGGTGGAGGATGTGTTTGGGTGGAATTGGGAGGTTAGGGAGGTGGAGGGGATGATGGGGAGGGAGGATGAGGGTGTGGGTGAGGGGGAGGAGAATGGGGTGAATGTGCCTTAGTTGATCTTGTGTCTGATTGTTACTAGTGCTGCTATCTTGTTCATTGTTCATTGGAACTAAACAATACATACATAAATGCACGCCAGATGCTGCTGCTAGGTGCACACGTCCAAATATCACTGAGATAAAATATTGTCGCTATATCAGATAGAAAGCCGAAATGCCAACACAGTGCGCTTGACAATAATGTTGTTGTTGATGATGATACAACCACCCGGAAAAATCATAATTTTAATGTAGAGGTCGAATGAGAAAGGTATGTTTAATCACTGTCGCTGTCGCTGCTGCTACTCTCGCTCTCGCTTTCACTATCGCTGTCATCATCTGACGGCGGCGAGTACACGCTTCGCTTCTGTGGCAGCGAGTTTGCCGCCCGTTTCGGCTGCGTTTTCGCTTCCAGCTCCTTCTTCTGGTTCTGGATCAATGACTTTAGCGTCGTGCGCGTTGTGCGCGTCGCACTTGAAGGACGTGCCCATGTCTGTGACGGAGCTGGTTGCGAGGCTGAAACTTGAGTGGGTGTTGCGGTGTTGCCTTTCACTGGTGAAGAGGCTGTTTGACGGATCGCAGGCTTCTTCTCTTCCTCATCCTCGGACTCCGACTCCGACTCTGATTCGGATTCGGATTCCTCAGACTCTTCTGAATCAGACGACAGCTCGATCGGTGCCTGCGGGGACGGCTTAGGAGCCTTCTCGGGCGATTTCACCGTGCTTGCACGGGCTGGTGTTCCATCTGGTTTGGAAGAGCCGGCTCTGTGAACGGTTCTGCTCATGGGCGGCAGGTCCAGGTTGTCTGAAACTAGAGAGCTCTGAGGCTCGCTTGCAATCTTCGGGGAAGTGTCCACCTTGCTAGCTGATCTGGTCCGCATTTGCATAGGAGAAGACTTCTGAGGCTGAGCACGGCTTTCCGAAGCTGGAGATTTGGTGCCATTCGCAGCTTTCGTGTCATGCGGCGTCGGCAATCTGGCGGCATCAGCGGGCTGAGAGCGTGGTGTCGTAGACTGCTGTTTCTTCTGCGGTGTGGCAGAAGCTGTCTTTGATTTCTGCGCAGCCTCGAGCTTGTGGACCTCTTTCTGAAGCGAGTCGAACTTACGCTGAGCTACCGTTTTCGTCTTTTGGTGCTTTTCGGCCTTCTTGAGAGCCGTCCATGCGTCCGACAGTTCCTGTAGCTTGCGGATATACGCAGCACTGCCTTTCTGCTGGCGTGCGGTCTGTAATTTAGCCTGCAACTCCTCTTCGTATTGCTTATCCTGCTCGATTTTCCTGTTTGCTTCTTCCAAGAGCTGGTCCAGCCGCTCTTTGGGCACAGAAGCAGGGAAGACCATAGAGCTTGGATCGGATGTCCTCCGGTTGGCGTCTGAACCCTTGGCGTGAGCTTTCGAGGTACTCTGAGGGTTCGACTTTGGCACTGGTTGAGACCCAGCAAATACTACCTCGTCGGATTCGGCGAACGATACTGATCGGCGCTCGGATGGTCGTTCAGCAGGGGAGCTCTTGCGCAAGGCGGAGTGCAAGTTTTTGACCTTGTCAAGGGGGGCCTGGGCCTTCGACGGCGTCGAGTATGGGGCAAGCGATACTGAGCCACGGCGAATAGTAGGGGCGCTGCTGGGGATCTCCGGGGTACCATTAGGGGCCAAAAAGTCGGGTTGGGGGATGGCCGAGTCCTGGATCAAACAGCGTGTAAGTCGTTTGTTAGGAGGGCTTTTTGTGATTCCCAAGCCTAGACCATGTTTTGGGGGCGCGGATGGGGCACGCATTAAAAAGCTTCGGCGGGGGCTAAATCCAATTGATGGGGTTCGCGCGCGCTTGCTCGGAGTATACGGACTCACCTCAACTGTCACCGTGCCGTGCTTGTTGCCCTTGGGGGTATCATGTGTGCTTCCTGGCTCAGAAAGGCGGGGCTCCTTGCTCGGTTCGAAGTCGTCCTGGCTCAACTTCCTCTTGCGCGAGCTGGACTGCGGCTGTTCCTGCGTAGGTTCCACCGTATCGTGCATATCGACATCGCCGTTCTGGAGCTTGTTCTTCTGAGCAGATGGGGGAGACATGTTCTCGTCATTTTCGTCTCCTGTCTCGTCTTCACTCTCGCTCTCGCTCTCGCTCTCGCTCTCACTGTCAACATTAACGACCGGGGCTGGCGGCTGGGTTTCAGGTACTTGTCGACGTTGGAGTGGTTTCCGAGTACTCAACGGCGACAGAGATCCATCAATACTTTCCATTTCATGCGAGCTATTAGCTTGCCCTTCCGTTGCGGGCTTCACCTGCTGTTTTGCAGATCCTTGCGAGGAACTGTGTCTAGATGCAGTGCGCTCTTCAGGCGTCGGGGTGTGCGATGGGGAATCCCCTAATTCCTGGCTCTGCATACGCTTATGCAAAGGTGTAGCTGCAATACTGCTGCCAACCTGATTCTGAGAATCCTCTTCATGCAGTACCGGCTTCTTCTCCCAAGGCGCAGGCGAGCCTGGAACTTCATCCTTTTCGACAGACGAAACGGGGATTTCTGACCGACGGTTCTCATAGGGACTCCACGCAGACGACCGTGCACTAGCAGAGCCAGCATTCGAATACTCATTACCCTCCTCTTCATGGATGGTCGGAATCTGATCCATCGCCTTCTTAACAGCCTCCTTCTTGACCTGGATCTGGCGCTCAAAGTTCTGCGCAGCGGCATCCCAGTCCTGGGTGACGGAGGGGAACCGCACAGGGGCATATTGACCAGGCTTCTGTATCACACGAACGGTACCCCGCTGGTCGGACATATCTTGGCGTGCTCTACCGTTATCGACAAACACTTCCGCGACAGTCATATCGGCATCGAGGTCATCGGATTCATGATCGTCGTCGAGGAGTTTCTTAATGTCCAGAGGTCTAACATGACGCGATTTAGCCAATCCGTCTGTAGTACACGTAACTCATCCCAAGCACGACAGAGTAGACAAGCCAGAGAGTCATGCACTTACTCCGCATTAGGTCTCAACTTCCTCCACTTATCCTGAATCAACCCAGCCAGTCCACCCAGCGTAATATCCTCGGGCTTCTCAAGTACAAGCAGAAATGCCACGGGTTTACCACCGCCCGAGCCATTAGCACTGCGGCTGGCGTCATCGCGATCGCGATCGCGATCACCGAGGATCGAGCGGAAGGAAAAGGATGGCGTAGGCGCAACCTGCTCGCGCGGGTAGACCTTGACTCGAAGACGTAGGAAGACCATATCGGCGGAGGAAGGATGGGATGCGCGCAATCGGTGTGTGTCAAGCGGTTGAAGTAGCAGCAGCAGGGGAAGCTGCAATGAGCATTATCCGTGCAGCAAGTAAAGCGTGGTGTAGTGATCAGTTATATGATAAATCGTATTTGGATGGCGGGATGGATGGGGAAGGGAGATGAAGCTGTAGAGGGAGGTCTGGAGGTGAGAAGGTGGAATTGAATGGCGGGACGGTAAGTGTCAGCGAGTAACACCGACCTTGGACCATGGGCCAGGGGATTGACAGGTGTTTTGTGGTCCCCTTCCTGCTGCTGCCAGAAGAAGTGAATCTATCGCTCTATCTGATGAATATTGTCGCCTCGACACCGCCTTATTGGCTCGCCCGCCGTGGAGCCTGCAGCGCGTCTGACCGCTTTCCAGATTAGGGCGGCGTGGCTGGTCTTAACCGGATTGGGAAATGCTATAGTTACAGGCTATAGAGAGCGGATTGACGAGTCAAGTTGGGGTCGCGCCGATAGACATTGGCGTGAAAAACTGCTATCGCTCGGTGAGACGGACTCCGTCTCATATAAAAAGCAAAACCAAAGCTAGAAGCAAGTCTGTTATTCAATAGCTATCCCAAAGTCGAGTCCTCCGGCTGCGGAGCTTGACTCGCTCCAAACACCACAACTCCAATATCCCTCCAAGCCAAAAACTCCAAGACACTACACAAATTTTAATACAAGGCCGCGATGCGCAATAAGCCAAACCCAGAAGAAGACCCAAACCAGCAAATCGCAGAGAAAAGAACAACAGCGACAGAGCCGTCTCTGCCTCAATGAAGCAGATTATGTACATAGTGAAAAGTGAAGATCTCGAATGTCGCTCAACCTCCATAGACCAGCCAGGTAATAGCACCAGCCCAGCCTCCAACAAAAAGAACGGTAAGGATAGATGCACCTGCACGATCTCCAGTTGTGATATCAGGCAGCTTATTAGGTGCATCCGTTGGACCGGTTCCTGCATTAGGGTTGCTTTGACTGGTACCGCCAGTGTCCGATGTCAATGGTCCCTGGGATTGGCCACCTTGGCTTTGCCGATGCGTGATCATATTTGACGAGAAAACACTTAGAGCACTCATATCAGTCTCAAGCGATGTCTCGCCATCCCACTGCGCTTGGTACCACCGCCGCCCGCACTGGGTACCAGAGTCGCCTCCCGAGCATTGCTTCGCCGCTGCCAGGGCAGATTGTTGGATCTTCGGAATAATCTGATCGCTAGTATAGGGCGCAATGGTTGTAGTAAAGGTAAGCCAGGAGGACAAGAAGCCCTTGAAGCAGTCCTGATTCCGATCGCACATCATGTTAGGCTCGCAGGAAACCTCGGACATAACATTACTGCCGTATTCCTTCGGGAAGAACCTTGAGAAGGTACTTGCCAGCAGACCGTCGAGACCTTTCTTCCACTTGTCGGCGCCGTTTGTCTAGAATCAATTAGCATTGATCAAAGAAAAGATCGAAGCAAAGATCAAAGGCAATAGCACTGACCAGATTGTACATGTATGCGGCGCCGCTGAGGTAGGTTCCATAATTGTACGTCCATTGTATATCACCGTGATCCTTACAGTTTGCCTCTGTAGTGGTCGTGTCGGCAATGTACCAGTCTTCCGTCTGCAGCAGAGGTGTTGTTGCACTCCAGTCCCAGATCTTTTCCGCCCAGTCGGTGTATGTATCATTATTGGTGTAACGTCCCAGACGAGCGGCTAACTGAAACAGACCTCCGTTCGAGATGGCGTTCTTGGTGGTATAACCAGCCTGGTAGGGCCAAATCTGCCAACGCAGTCCACCCTGGCAGCTGGAAGTATCCCATCGGGGGACCTGAGTGTTGAAGACACCTTGGGCGAGCGACAGCCATGACGGCTGGCCATCTTGTTCGGGGTAGTTTAGTTCTGCAGCCGTCATGGCAGCTAGGCCCCAAAAGACTTGGTCGTCATTACCCAGATAATTACTATCGTTGGCTGGGAAGTAGTCATTGTCGCCCTTCTGCCAGAGCATACCCTGAGTGGTAACTTCATTGTAAGAGGAGTCGCCAGTCCAATACCAATACTGAATCAATGTCATGAACATAGCACCACCTTCCCACCAGGTATCGGGCAGCTTTCCTGGTGTTTGACCTGATTCGTTGCCATGATAGTAGCTCATCATGTTGAAGGCCGTTGTTCTGGCGGCATCTTTGATGGATTCTACCGTTGCGCAATGATTAGTTTCTGCACCTGGGTGCATTCTGCACAAGTCGAACTACTTACGTTCATCGTTAATGTCCAGCTGCAGAGCAGTCACTGTTCTCTGAAAGAAGACAAATATGGTCAGAAAGACCGCCCATATCCAGCCGGGCACAACCATCGTCAATAGCCACAGATGCGAAACTTCAAGTGAAGGACGAAGAAGACAGCAGCATCAAGACGCGGATGAAGTGATGAAAAAAATCTCCGTTGACGAAGACGGAACGTGGTGAGCGGAATGCGGAAGGGAGGGGGAAGGAGAGGAATGAGGGGATCAACCACGTCTAGCCTTGCGACTGGGGATCCAAACGAGCGAAAAGATTCTAAGCAAGTGCTGACAGAGCTTGAGAGATCTTGACTAGACCAGTCAAAGCAGTCAAAATGACAAACGATGGGAGAAGAAGAACGAGTGGTACAGGACCAGCTTGTAGTGGTGAGACTGCAGTGACGGCATCAGGTCACTGGGGGGGGTGGTACCGGAGTGGGAGGGTGGTAATAAAATCACGAAATGTAGTAGCAGTGGATCGTAACCCCTTCCGCTATGAGCCATGGGGTCGTATTCCATCCATCCCATGTTCAGGGACCCGAAGAACTACTAGCTTAGTCCGGCGCACTGTCTGTGACTCTGTTGGACCCTGGGAACTGGAGTTACTTACTAAACTTTCGGGCTTTAGCTTCAGGGTCCAGCAGTTGCTTGTGGTGCCTTGGGAGGGCCGCCGAACGCGCAATGGCTTGCCGCGGGGGATCCTGACTGGCCCGTTCTTGCGGGGGCGTGCCCCATCGATCGCCCCGCGGAATACTTCACTGGACGCTAACAGAATAATCTTGTCTTAACGAGGAGACAGAAGCAGCCTTATAAAATTATAGACAGGACAGTATTCGAGCGATAAGAAAATAATTAAAATTATACATGCTATATATCACTAATGGCACATGCGACCGACCACCACACACCCTTTGTCTCAAATGCACATATTCGGAGAAATAAGTACTAACTCACAGTCAGGCTGTCCCTCCCCCACAACATTAAAAACGCTCACTAAATATAGGAAATCGCCCGTGTCAGTCTTGGCTGCTGGGAATGATCGGCCAGGAAATTTTTGGTGCGCACAACCACCTTTGATTTTGGATCCTCGACCGCTTATCATCCTTGGCGCAGATGGTGCTCTGACACAGCCATCATTGTCTAATTAACTAATTAGTTAGTAATTGTCACGATGACCGGGTGTAGCTACAATTTTCCCATGCCCTCGTACATTTGGGGCAATTTTACCTACAGGATATCTATTTTGTCTATAATAGCAGAGGACTAGTAGTTGTAGTAATTTCGATTGGTGCTGTCCTACTTCCATTGTGTTTCTGCCTACTGCTACTCGAGGGGTGCCTTGTCCCTGTATCTGAAGGAAGAGCTGGGATAAACATGAGTTCGTCATACTTGAGGGCATATGTTGTACCACATCAAATGATGGCTGGTCGGCGGCAGGAACACTCCTTCGACCCACATCGCACCAGCTCTAAACTCCCGTGTCTGTGATGATCAGAGTGCTGCAATTACTACACAGCGTAGGTTCATGGACACTCTTACGCAGCCCCCAATCGATGGTAAGCAGATCATACCTGATCATGACGTGAAGGCAGCGAGAGGCAGCACGAGTGTCATCGCCTACGTAAAAGAAAAAAGAAACATAAGCATGTTCCAAAGTCATTCGTCAGATGCTTTTTTTCATCGAATGGTCTATAGCATTGTAATTACGCTCCCGATAAAGCACATAGTGGATGTCATCCACCTAAATCATCTCTGGCGGGTTCGAATCAAGTTCACATTATTTTCCACGCTCACATAAGATTGGATATTGGATATTTACTTGACATCTCCCTCGTCCCTTACATACGCTCACGTCTACGAGGCGCAGCCCGGATGATGTTGTCGACACGCAGGAGAAGCTGTAAGGTGGTTAGTCTCAGTATAATCGACTTTGCTAGATAGATTCGGGGAAAGCATCTTACCTCTGCAGCCTCCGACGCGGAGGACACTACCGCCTTCTTCAGCTTGTAGCTCTCCACAACACCCAACTCGCGCATGTCAGCAATGCCACCGCCCGGGGTGAGCAGATCCAGTCCGGAGCTGGTCATGCCGTTGTTGATCGCCTGTCGTAGTCGCGTCACCAGGTCGCTGGAGTCCAGACCAGCGTTGTCTGCCAGAATGGTAGGGAGCTGCTTGAGAGCGTACGCAAACGCGTCCACGGCCAGCTGCTTCTTGCCGGTCGTGTTCTGAGCGGCCTGCTCAACGGCCTTGGACATCACCATCTCGGCACAGCCACCACCCAGGGTCACCCGGGGGTCCTTGACAGTCTGAGAGAGCACGGCCAGAGCGTCGTGGAGAGAGCGCTCGGCTTCGTCGAGCAGCTGCTCCGTGGCACCACGGAGCACAATGGTGCATGCCTGACCGGCAGCCACGCCCGAGAACTTGATGAGCGTATCCTCGCCAATGATGACCTCCTCGATAACATCGCACTGACCCAGCTTGACCTGTTCGGGGTGGTCGAATGTCGAGGCGATCTCACCGCCAGTGACCAGGGCCAAGCGCTCAACACCATCGAAGTCGGCGTGCTCGATGGACATGATGCCAGCCTCGGTGAACAGCTGTTCGGGCCAGTTGTAGATGAGTTGACGGTTGACGAAGCAGTTGATTCCGTGAGCCTTGATCCGCTCAACCTTGGCCTTCATCTTCTCGCGCTCCGCCTTCTCGAGATCCGCCAGCTTGCCTGTCGACTCGACCTTCACCCGTGCACCAAAGATCTTCACCTTGTCTGTGTCCATGGCCGTGTTGGCGACCAGAATCTTGGCGTTCTCCAAGCGCTTGGGCTGGTTCACACCGATCTTCTTGTCGAGGATGAAACCCTCATCGAGGTAGGAGTCGCTAAGCTTGCCACCGGCCTTCTTGATGATCTGAATGTGGCTCAGGTCGGTCGAGCCACGGAGACGGAGGACGGCGTCACAAGCGAGGGCAGCGAACTGGTCACGGTCCTGGGCCAGGACCTTTGAACTGAGGGTGGTACGAGCGATGGCATGAAGGTCTTTGCGGAACGACTCCATATCGGCACTACGGTCAACAGCCGCCTTCTCCAAAGCCTCCAGAGCCGCCTTGCTAGCTATCCGGTATCCCTCGATGATGGTCTGGGGGTGGATCTTGCGGTTGACGAGCTTCTCAGCCTCCCGCAGCAACTCCGCAGCCAACACGGTCACGGAGGTGGTGCCGTCACCGACTTCGTCATCCTGCACCTTCGAGATGTTGACCAAAACCTTGGCCGCAGCGTTGTCGAGAGCAATTGACTTGAGAATTGTAGCACCGTCATTCGTAACGAGGATATCTCCGGTCGACCTAGATCAGCCATAACATCAGTGTGGTGCTCGTGGGGTGCAACCCCGCTTAGCTTCACGGATTATCCCACATACGCTGACTGGAGGATCTTGTCCATTCCCTTGGGACCAAGGGTGCTCTTCACCAGGTCTCCGACGGCGATGGCACCGACGAAGGCGGACAAACGAGCATTCTCACCCTTCTCTTCGATGACATCGTCCGCAAAGATCTGCGTGGGATTGGCGAAGGACGCCTTGAGGGGCGGTCAGTATTTACTTAAAAGGCGACGTAAAAAGGGCAAGGACATCATAAACAACATACCATGGTGACTAAATGTGGATGAAAGGATGGGCTACCGTCGGGGGAAAAGACTGGCAGCTCAGGGGGGGATGCTTCTCCTGGACGGTGAGGACTCAGAGACGGCGAGGCCAACCAATGCGGGACAACCAGAAAAGTTCGCGATGTGGCCCGAGCTCCGCCGGCGGTGGCAGACCGCCCGGCCTTGCTCCTCCATCGTCTCTTGACCAGCGCTGCTATCTTGCTCATCCCTTTATTTACTCTTAAATTGCCTTTTATTCTTTCTAAAATGCCTGCAGAGGAGGAACAAAAGCTGGCGACCAACAAGCGCCCCCATTCCGCCGTGGATGGCAGCGACGAGAATGGTACGTCCCCGATTGTCGGACCAGCTCCTACGAGCTACCATGAAGAGAAGATGCGCAGTTGAATAGCTACTGACCAGCTCTTCTAGGAGACGACTCATCTTCCGACGATGACTTCGGACCGGCCCTCCCTACCGCTGATGCACCGAAAAAGAAGCGTCGCAAGCTCCCTTTCGAGAAGGTCTACGTAAACGCGCTGCCCGCGTCGCCGCGGTACTCCAAGTCTCTCATGCACAAGGACCAATTGTCCTTCGTTACCGTGACTCCGCATACCGATTTCCTCATAACCTCGTCCATTGATGGCTTTGTCAAGTTTTGGAAGAAGATGGCAGTCGGTGTCGAGTTCGTGAAGGAGTTCCGCGCTCACACTTCGGAGATCAAGAGCGTCAGCGTCAGCGCCGATGGAAGAAGCTTTGCGACGACCGGAGCAGACAAGACGGTCAAAATCTTTGATGTGATCACCTTTGGTATGCATATAAACTCTTTGATGTTGCCGCGACCGGTTATACTAACCCTATTGCAGACCTTCTTGCCATGCTCACCCTCGAATTCACGCCGCGTTGCGTATGCTGGGTCCATCGTCGGGGCGCCTCACTGCCTTTGCTGGCCGTCACAGACGAAGAAAGCAGCATGATCCAGGTCTTCGATGGCCGTGGTGAAAACCAGACCCCTCTGCACACCGTCAAATCGATCCACCGCAGTCCTGTGGCCGCCATTGCCTTCAACGACGCCTACGATTGTGTCATCTCCGCCGACGACACCGGTATGATTGAGTACTGGCGAGCGGGCGACGGCTCCTTCGAGAAACCCGACAATGTCTTCGAGCTTAAGTCCTCTACCAACCTCTTCGAGTTCCGAAAGGCCAAGTCAGTCCCAGCGTCGCTGTGCATCTCCCCGTCCGGCCAACAATTCGCGGCCGTCTCCTTCCCGGACCGTCAAGTCCGCGTCTTCGACTTTGCCACGGGCAAACTCTACCGCAAGTACGACGAATCGCTGACCACGATCACTGCAATGCAACAAGCTGGCACAGCCATCTACCAGCTCGACGAGCTCGAATTCGGCCGCCGACTTGCCGTAGAACGGGAACTCGAGAACCCCATCACCAAGCCCAAGATCAATGTCCTCTTCGACGAATCCGGCCACTTCATCCTCTACGGCTCCCTCTACGGCATTAAATGCATCAACACCTACACCAACCGCGTCGTCCGCGTCTATGCCAAAGAGGAGCCCTTCCGTTCCCTCAACCTCGCCATGTACCAAGGCCAACCGCAAAAGAAGGGCGTCGTGACCGTATCCATGGCCGCCAGTGCCAACCCACTCCTCCAAGAAGCCGAAGAACGCGATCCGATCCTCGTCAGCACAGGATTCGCCAAGGTCCGCTTCTACCTATTCACGAACGACACCGAAATCTCCAAATCAAACCGCGACATTCAAAACGAACGGCCGCGCGAAGCCGCCTCCGGCCGTGAAGCCGCCGCTCCCAAGGCCGCCGAGCTGGGCACCTCCGCCATCCTGCACACCACCATGGGCGACATCCACCTCCGCCTCTACCCCTCCGCTGCTCCTAAAGCCGTCGAGAACTTCACCACCCATGCCCGCAACGGCTACTACAACAACACCATCTTCCACCGTGTCATCCGCAAGTTCATGATCCAAGGTGGTGATCCGCTAGGAGACGGCACAGGCGGTGAATCCATCTGGGGCGGCGAGTTCGAGGACGAATTCTCCAGTCTGAAACACGATAAAGCGTATACATTGTCCATGGCCAATGCGGGCCCCAACACCAACGGAAGTCAGTTCTTCATCACGACGGAGAAGACGCCCTGGTTGGACGGGAAACATACGGTGTTTGGCCGTGCAGTGCAGGGCTTGGATGTCGTGCATAAGATTGAGAATACCAAGACGTTCAAGGAGAAGCCGGAACAGGATATCAAGATCGTCAGTATAACGGTTACGTAGGGGGTTGTTCTTATTGTGTGGTTTGGTTTGGTATATTGGTTCTTGTCTCATGGGTTCAGCGATGCTTTGCGTTTTTATTTACCACCTTTTTCTATACTATATTACTACCCTGTAAATTAGCACTCAAAGTATATCATTGAAGTCAGTACTGAAAAACGATGCTGTATCCATCTAGTGACATGAAGAATGTCCTCTCGAGTATACTATTCGAGCCACGGCAGTTACGAAAGTCCTGGGTGGAATGCTCTGATGACAATTCATAGTTACAAGAATGATTGTAAAAGACGACGGCCCTTAACGACCATCTAGACATCGTATGATTTATATCATGTATTGCTGGGAACCTTTATGACCATTGAGTGGGTTGATAGTATAAGTAAGTACACTTGATATTCCAGTGTCCGTTCCATGATGATCAATATAGTGTATAAGTAGTGCTCCATAGGAGAAACAAATGAAGGAGAAAGTACTACTAGTACTATCCCCGTGCGACGGAATCATTTGGGAAGTTGCTGATGCCAGTGATTTATTATTGAGTTAAGGTTATTGTCAGTTATGACAAAAATGCATTAGAAGCATTGGTAGTTCGTTTGTGAGATATCCGATAGTATTCCCTATTATTGCACTATTTTTGGGTTAGACTAAGGGTTTAATGAATTAGTATTTAGAAATATAAGTTTATGTCATATTAGTACTAGTTTTCAGAGTAAGTAGTAGTTTGACCCTGAAATGAAGATAGTGATGTATTGGCAGATTGCAATATTGACCCTAAGGCACTTTGAAAACAGTATATTTGTGTCACTTTTTGTTCTCATTGAATTTGGTTATTGCTTTGGTAGGTGCATTCCCTGCTCGATCAAAATAAGAATCTTACAAATCAGTCATATATATATATTCGATCCTGGTCATGCTCCGAGTATAGGAGTATAAAATCGATGCATCAAAGAAAGCGAGCAACGGAAAGGACTATATTCGATCACAAGAGTCAAAGTAACCACAGCCAAATGAAAACCTGAACCATATTTATGCACAATCATTCGGAGCAGGTGAGGCAGAGAGTCAAAAGACGACGAAGAAGAAAAGATGTGTAAGGGTGGGACGATAGGGAATCGGACTGAAACTGGACATGAGTTTCCCAGTTGAACCCCACAAACACGTGAACGCCAGGTATATGCAAGTTTGTTTCGCGAGCTGCGCGGATTTGTTTCCCGACTGGATTTACCCACGTCATGCCGGTACTAAAGCTGTGAACGGCGCATTTCTCCCGCTCTCAAAGTAGGAAAAGATTGACACTTGAAGTAAAAGAGAAAAAGCAAACAACAAAAAGAAAGAAACCGTAATCATGCACGGAGATCACCGGTGAACTTCGCGAATTTCGATATCGCCCTCCGGGACTGGCTGGGCCTTCTGTAGACGCGACGAACTTCGAGCGGGCCGGGTCGTCGGAGCGGTGATATTGGTGCGCGAACTGCTGGCAATCGACTCGGAGTTTAACGTGGGATCGAATCGGCCGGGTCTGAACGAGCCCTGTGGGGGAGGTCCCGGTTGAGGTGAGGGACTGTTGTCCTGCTGACGGGCTGCCAACAGTGCGCTATCCGTTCCTGCCGTGTTGGTAGCGTGGTAGAGGCCAGGGTATTTTCGGTCATGGCGACGCTTGAGCCAGACGCCCACGACGGTGATGACGGAAAACGCGACCACCAGGACAATAACCATGATCACCCACTGGTAGTGGGTGGTCCACCTAGGTATGTTAACATTTGCGCCGGTCCAGGTGGTCACTGGGGCGGGGGCTACCTACCAGGTCTGGGAGCGCGCATCTCTCGCGAAAATGGAGGTAGTGGTGTCTCTTGCGGCGAGGGTGTCCTCGGACGAGCAAAATTCGTCATACCATGTCCGGATCAACGCACGATCCGACGCACTGGGGCAGCTTTCTGTGCAGATCCCAGTCGGAAAATGGATCTGGTCGAGCAGAGCTGACTGGCAGAAGCACGAGACGTAGGTCGCATGATCGGTCTGGGCGGCGACGGGAGGCACACACTCATTCTGGGCCTCCTTTAAGACCGAGCAGGTCAAAGCACATGAGGGGAAGTCGGACGAGGCGGCAGATGGGAGAAGGGAGACTGTGTGAGCGCGAGCGACGGTCGAGAGAGCGATGGAGATCAAGGAGATATAGAAGAGCATGGTCGAGGTCGAACTGGCAGCATGGCTGAGGGTCAAGGCCCGGGGCCAACGTGCCATGACGAGGTATCTTGCGGCTGAAAGGAGGGCGGTGGGGACCGTCGGGGGGGAGAGAAATCGTTCACTGGGAGGTGCCCACCATGATATGACGATAATGATCTAGTTCAAGGCGAGTGAGTGGTAGTGGTGGCGGGAAGGGAAAGAATATAATGGTTGGCGATGGACGGGCGTAGCGAAGGTGGCAGTTGAGAGTGGTGGTAGTGGTGGGAGACCGAGTCGAACGAGTGACGGGATCGATGGACCGATGAGATGCCCTCGACAACAGCGGGAATAGGCGAGGGAGCGAAAAGGGCCAGATAGGATAAGGAAACGATAGAATAATTATTATGAAAGGAGGGCAGGAAGAGGAGACAGGAAGATTGAGTGAGGAAGGATTGCCTGGCCGGTTGCGGCCGGAGGAGACACGGGCGGATGATGCTTACTGCCTTGGGGGTTAGTCCTGCTTAGTCCTGCTTCGCCCTGGTTAGGCCCACTGCGTAGCGCCGAAAATTCATTTGCGCCCGAAGTCCAGGTTTGCGTAAGAATGGAGTCCTTTACGAAGTCGTGCTGATGCTCTTTTCCTCCTCCAGTTTAGTTGCCGGTTATTTTAATCTATGGCCGCGCAGTCTGGACCCTGAACGCCTTTCTCGCTGATTTGCGCCCCATCGCATCTCATTCTTTTCTTCTTTTCTTGGCCCCCTCTTGACTCTATTCTGTAGTCTGTTACTTTCCCAGATCTTCATCTTCATCATCCTCAAATCTCAACACCCTGCAACTGGGATCCACTTGTCCCCATCTCCCTAACACTCCCTCGTTACATCTTCCTGCTTTCCGCGGACCCTTTCAGTCTTTCCCCCCTCAACCCTCGCCGCATGCGTCGTCCCGAATCCGTGGCTGTTGCCCTGTCAAACTGACCTGTGGGTATCTTCTGCAGCACACTATTCCCAATAATCTGGGGCGCCTGGTTCCAAGCCCCACAATGCAACGGTGCCGTGATACCTTCACATCCAGGGTTATTGCGAGGGTGTAATCCTGGGGAATTGTCTCAGAGTTATTGACTTCAGTCGCCTCCTTGGATGACTGATGAATCTCTGAACTCGGCCTCGATCTATCGGTCGATTTGCTCACCACTCAACAATCTAACATCTACTTGACATGAATTCTAAGTTTACATTGTTGATATCGTTTGACACATTCCTCTGATTTGAGTTTAAAAGCCGTGGATCCACGGATCGCTCTGGATGCCGGATGGAACCGATCTCCTTCATCCCCGGGCTGATCGGTCATTCCAGGGGCAGGGAGGAATGTGTCCATGACGCCACCAGGACCTGTCCCAGTGTGGCTCACCCGGTGCAGATAGGAGTAGAAGTACGGCTACCTTTAGCGATACGACTCCGCAGCATGCGCTGAAGCAGCTGAACGAGCTCATCCCAGTGACCACTCCAGCGGTGAGCAACACAGCTGACTCCAAGCAGATGCCCCGCGGGCATTTTAGCATGCCAGAACAATTTCTACTAATGCGGAAATGATAAGCAAGGGCCATGTACCTCCTGATCGATCTGCGACCTATAAAAAGATCATTATACGGTCGGAAAAGCCAGGATGACAGATCCCTTGCTCGATCAGGCATCTGCCTGTTTCTGGAACATTTGGCAAGAGCATCTAGGACTACTTATGGCCTACTAGGACCTCATGAAGTTATCAGATACAGGCAATGCGCATACATCATGATTTCGCTACAACGCACTGATATCTGCGACTGCAGTACAGTGATACATCGGTTGATAATCCATCTCTTCGACTAATACCTTACGGCACAGGTTGCAACATTGCATTGGTACATACGGGTTAGCACGAGCACCTCAATGCAGATAATCTGATACAGGAAATCGAAAATCCCCGATAGCTTTCGATCGGATTATCAGAGATGAAATGCCAATCCCTTTCTCCCGCAGATATTGATCATCATTTTCCGACGTTGCAGCCCGAATGCGAAGAACCCCGGAGAAATCTAGGGAACCCGGCGCTTTGAGCTCGAACTCCGCTTCGGTAGTGGACAAGCGCGGGGATGCTCCCACTATGCACGTATAAAGGGCCACATAGGATTGCAGTCTATCTTTAGGCACGAGCAGCTCGATGCCCGCAATCCCTGTCGCGCCTGACGGGTGATCAACGACAGAAGACTGATCATACGGGACGCGCAGAACCCTGTCCGTTACATCATGGCAGAAGAAGGGTGCATCTGTGCGGCCTCGAGGATGGAGATCTGGCGTAGTTGACTGCGTATCGGAATAACGTGCCTTCAGTAGCTTCCAACGAATATCAACCCCACTGGGTGTCTGACGTCCTCCGTCGATCGGCTGCGAGTACGTCACCCCCAGGCTATCATCAGAGATGGTATCCAGCGCTTTGACTATACGGTCATGGTTATCTTCGGCCGAGACGGGTGCCAAAGAAGTAAGCGCAAAATCGCCCGGTCGGTCCCTCCAATTTTCAGGTTTGGCTATCCAGTTAAGGAGTTCCAGATAAGTTCCGTCGGGGAAGATGATTAGTTTGTTGCGACTAAGACCACCTGCCGGGTATAAGCATGTGCAAAAGATCTTATCCGATAGTCAACATGGGCCAATTGATATCTTACCCGCATGAGTGCCACCATCAATGATGGTAAAGTGATCAGTCAACCATTTGGACGGCCACTCGAACTCTTCCTTGCTGAATTGGAGAAGTAGATGGTCCAGATAGACTTTTTGTGACGACATGACTGGATGATTTGCTCTATTTTGGACGACTTGATTGATACGATGATTGACTTCGAGATTTCAAGAATGAAAGATAGAGATGGATCGTCGGCAGTGGCATGCGGGGTTCTTGCGCACGCCATGATCCCCGCACATGTTGCATTGATCGATGAGCTTGGTCTAGTAGCATAGAGCACTAGGCTGCATTTGATTATACAGAGCTCTGATCTCGACATAACTTGATGATATTAGTTCATCTACAAAAGCATATGATATCAAGCCAATTAGGAAATTGGTTTCGGTCGGGCAACAAGCAACAATTAAATACGCTTCTTCGATGAAAACAACCATCAGGTAAACAGAGTGAAATCTCCTTACTAGTAGTATTACTTCCATCATACTGGCATGAAATCCTTCATCAAAAAGAAGAGTATCTAGACGATACTGTGACCACGGAGAGGCCCTAGGTCCTATAGATACTTAGTATAGCAAAGTCAACAACGACGAATGTCTCACAAATAAAGCTATACAGGACAACAACATGCCATATTCATTTAACTCGACCACACAGATAGACACCATCCATCAAAATAATAGATATTGCTCATCGATATCCACAACAACACTAATACTCCAATGTAGGCAACTCGCTGGCGACCATTTTCTGCCACCCTGCCCAAAAGCGGTCAAAAAACATACAGATTCCAGGTGAGTGTTCTCAGAACTGGAATGTCTTAAATCCGCTTAAATCCGGGGTTTTCGCAGCGAGGTTCGCTAGGTTCTGCCGCTTTGAGCGGTCAATAGGGCGGTCGGGGTAGGTTTCTGCCGCTGCTTCTACTATTTACTAGGGGAACGCAGCTGGAAAAGGCTCAGACAAAGTGGTACTACCGCTTTCGGTGTCTCTTACTGCTCTTAGGAAATGATATCTCAACTACTAAGTATTGGCTGAATGTTTGGTACTGGCAATACTATTGCTTGATCTATGATAGCTAGGCGCTATCTTATCTACCTAATGAAAGGGTCGATATCGACCCTTTTAGAGACATTATTCGGCTATAAAGTAGGACTCTATACTGAAGTATAATTGATAACCCAACGAGGTAGCTCGAGGATTAAGAAGTTAACTAGTAACCAAGCAATGATTAACACCAAACACACGAAAATCTTCTCCCGCTCGTTTCTTATATCATGATCAAACTTTGCAACCCGTCCCGCTAAGTATAGCCAAGTTTCATTTAACTCACGGTTCGGTTCGCAGTGCCGATCACGGAGAGGATTACTAGATTTGAGTAATGGTTTCCTTTTATTGCTTGTTTCTATTGTATTCTTGTGCTGGAGTGAAGGATTAGAAACTTATGTTACTTGTTCACGGACAGAAGTAAGTAGTAAGAACACTACCGCGCTGCCATATTCATGAATCATGAATTAGAAGGTCGTTAAACTAGAGATTCACTAAGAAGGGATGACTAGAATATTGTTATGTTTCCCTCTTATCCGCAATGCCTATATTGTTGGTAGTATATCAAACGACTACCTACAATCGCATAATCTACGGCATCAGAATTTCCGTACCTGTTTTTAAAGTTCTCCTTTGCTTCAGACCGGTTATAAAGGCCCCTAGTGGACACGGCCTACCGAATATGTTAGGTATGTCAGGCTGCTTGGTTCTAGATTGTTAAATGGTATGAGCGTATAGAAATAGGTCTACTGTTTGAAAATATCTTCTGCGAGTGTTTCAGATGAGGAAAACCCTGCACCGGTAGAATTGGGGATTGGTCTGAGTGTCCAGGGACTGGATATAAGGTTATCCGGTAGTCAGGATCTTAGACTGGGAGGTATCAGTTCAGAAACATGGTGGGAATGTATAAAAACTTAGACATTCTCCGAGGAACAGATATGGTTTATGTCCTATCCGGATATTAGGAAAAGCTCGCTCTTACTGGTGATATGAATGTAGCAACATCTTGAAAACTGGCCCTGCAATACGCCTGATTTGTGGTTGATGAGATGGTCAGTGACTGTCAACTAAAAGTCGACTCACAATCCCAGTAAGATCATAGCATCTGATCAACATCTAGAACGCTAAGCTTCATGATCGACGAACGCTGCCAGCCCGAGAAGCCGAAGAATATTGCATGGGCACCGTACCTGGACCCAATTTTGGGGCAGTTGCGGAGAAAAGTAAATGTAGTTTGAACAGAGATGAAACTGCTAGTCGTTACATATTTTCTAAGACTGTTGATGAGTGGAAAATTCTCGACTGGTTTATCCAATGCTGATCCCATTCTACTTAGAATTCTGCTAAATTGATGCAAGGTTGAAACACGGCAGGGCTGATACATCAAGCCCATGGTTTGGTAGATGCAAAGTTTATTCAGTCTAGACAAAGATAGCACGAGAGCATTCGGATGGAAATACCGGATAAAGTTTTCTGCCAGTTTATAGTTGAGAACAGGACTGTTGAGGCCGATGATGCTCCGAATATGCATGTCGAAAAAATATAAAAGGGACGTTGAGAAGCCCGGCTATCGACTCAGCAACATCAAACTCACAATTAAAGAAGACCGGCTCTTTTTGACCTTTTTTCACATAATTCTTATCCTCAAAATGAAGTTCTCTGCAGCCTTTTCTACCTTTATGGTAGCTGGCCTGGTTGTCGCGGCTCCTCCTGCTCCACGTATGCTCTGCAACAGTGTGACATAGTTACCCTCATACTAACACCCTCAGGCCCTACTGATATCCAACCTCACCACCACCCCAACCCTCCTCCTAACTTTCCTCTTTCCAAGCCTCACGACAACAATAAGCGTGACGGGCCAGAGCCTCCTAGAGATGAGCCTACACCCGACGCTCCCAAGCCAGCGAATGATCCCCAGCCCCATGATCAGCCCAAGCCCATTCCCCAACCTCCTAAGGACGGGCCCCTTCTCAGTGACCCGAATACCCCACAGAAGCGCAATGATGGACCGAAGCCTCCTAAGAACCCTCAGCCAAAACCTCAACCTCAGCCGAAGCCCCAGCCCAAGCCCAAGCCCCAGCCGAAGCCTCTCGACGACAAGCCGCAGAATCCGCCTAGGCCCAACTAGGTGATGTGAGATGGTGTTGCTGGGATAGTTGTTGCGTCAGTGGATGAGTGTATGCTTGTTCAAAGGGAAAGATGCTCCCGCTGTTGTTTCTATGGGTAGATAAAAGTTAATCAGATAGAATAATGAGCAAAAGTTTTCTTCGATATATGCAGCTTTATTCAGGATTTATACATTGGATTCGTAATACGTATCGGGAAGGGAGTCGATGTGTGTTTGATCTGTAGAGAATCCGAGGTCAGTTGAGGATAAAATGGACTGTACATGTTTACATAACGAGGATAGTGGTATAGAAATAGACTTGAGAAGTAGAGATCGGTTGGCGAATAGTTCGTTGTTCAATAAAGATAGAAAAGCGGAGTTCGGGGAATTCAGGTCAATCAATAGAGATAGGATGTGCAAATTAACAAACAAGAGACAATAAATTGAATAAATGATATAATCTAGTATTATATCATCAATGAAGATCGTCAATGAGAAATTCCAGAATAATCAAACTCACTCTATTGATGATAGCTCAATACTAGATGTATTAAGCATTAACCCAACACTACTATTAGCTCAGTGGGTCACAACCCACCTCCCGCATCTCCACCCGCCCTTCCCCTTCCCCTCCATCCCTCCGTCACCGTCACTCCGTCACTCTCCCTCTCTTCACCACACCACCACACCACCACAACTACACACAACCATACCATGCACCCACAATGACAACCCTCAATTTGAATACCCTCTTCACCTCCCTCCCCACCAAAAACTGGACCCTCCTCCGAGTCCTCAAAAGCGCCAACCCGCACGACATCAACGGCAACCTCCACGGCACCGCATCCTTCACCTCTCTTCCTGACACCACCGTCACCAGCACACAAGATCCCCCCTCCCCGCAGCGCCAACTCCTCTACACCGAGACGGGCACTCTGCCGCCACACATCGGACATAATCTCCAATGGAAGAAGAGTTATATCTGGAGGTTGAAATCATCCCCATCTACAGCTACATCCACACCTACAGTTAAGGATGATTTATCCGTCTGGTTTGTGAAAGTGGGTGATGAGAAGGTCGCGGATTATTTGTTTCATGGGATGGAGTTTCTTGATAATGATGAATCTGGGAGTGGTGGGGATGAGGATGGGGATGGGGAGGAGTTTGTGAGTGCGCCGGTGCCGCCGCCGGCGACTATACCCGGAGGAGGAAAGGGAGGGGAGCAGACGGTGGTGGTTACGGCGAGGGGGAATCATCTTTGTATTAATGATATGTATCGGACGGCGTATGCGTTTCGGGTGGTGAAGACTGAGGAGGATGATAGTGATGGTGGGGATGGGATTGGGGAGGTGGTTAGTTGGGCGAGTAGACATGTGGTCAAGGGGCCGAAGAAGGATCAGGATATTGTGAATTATTATACGGTGAGGGAGGGGGTTTAGATTATAGATTGTGGATTGGGGAAGTGAGTGATGATGTTGTTTGGGTTTCTGCTGGATCTAATACAGCTACAGCGTGTATATAAAGTCTGGCCGCTTGTCTCCAAGCTTCTCGATCTCCTGTCTCTCCAGTCCTGCTATCCAGTGGTCTCGGTCTCCCCGACGGCGTTTCGCGTTCTCCCGCCGGAGGAGAATATACTGCACGAGTGATCCACCAAACAGGAACAGCACCAAATATGCCAGGACCGCCCCGTGACCCGGATAGTACTGAGGCGCGTCTCCGCCGCGGTAGATGTTGGATGATACCACGCCGTTCAGGTTGCCCCAGCCAATGACAATACCTAGCGTGACACCGCGCTTGTACACACCTGTCACCGTCAGTCATGGTTCTTCACTACTAGTATCATTGAGATGCATACCCTCTGCGTTGTTACTGGCCCAGGAAATCGTGTTCGAGATCGCGGGGTAAATGCCCATGGCGCCCAGGAATACCCCTGCATATCGCGCACCTGCGGAATTGGCCCCAAGAAGCAAGGAGAACCCAGCGATGCCGAGGAGTGACACCGCAATGTTGCAGATGCCACGTTGGCCGGTCCGATCTGCGATAAAACCGATTGCCACGGTGACGATAGCTGCCGCGGCATAGGGCGGGACACTGAGCAGCTGCGCCTGAATCGCGGTATAACCTGCGCTGGTTAGATCCCTATCAAATCAGAGGAGTACCGAACAAACCCTATTACGGTTAGTACTGTTCACTAGTCAACATGTAGAGGACATACTAGCTCATTGATGATAGTCGGGGTAAACAGGGAGAATGCATATAGCGGCATGCATGAACCCATGTAGATGATCGCATTGAGATATGTCTTCCAGTCCTTCATACTGCTCCAGAAATAAGTCATCTCAAACTTCTCGTACCCGGCACTGGCCTGCTTGTCAGCCGCCAGACGACGCAGTACACGCTTGCGATCCGCTTCGGACAAAAATTTGGCCTGGTCCGGAAAGTCGTAGACCATCCATACAGACAGCACGCCGATGACGATCGTCAGCAGACCCTCAAGAATGAAGATCCAAGACCAGCCCGCCTTGCCTCCGATGCCATCCATCAGGGCGATCGCAGCCGCGAGCAATCCTCCAAATGACCCCGCGAGGGCAGCGGCGGAGAAGAAAATGGCCATGCGAACGCCGAATTCGGATCGTTTGTACCAGCAGGATAAGAAGTATCCAACGCCAGGAAAGAGACCGGCTTCCGCCAGGCCAAGGAACCATCGTACCTACTACTGTCAGCAGGCCAATAATTGCGCCGCGCGAATTCTGCTATTCGGAACTTGTTGATGTATGCAGACACTCACCGCCATGATCCCAGAGAAGTTGTGTACGAGTCCCATACAAGTCATGCATATACCCTGTCTCAAATCAGCGCAGATCAACCAGCGTAAGACCTCGTTGTCCATACCCATACTACCATTATAATCGGAATAAACACGCTAGGTCGCCAGCGCTTGAGGAGAACATTGGTGATAGGTTCGAAGATCGCGTATGACACGAAGAAAATGGTCAAAGAGTCGTTGTACTGCGAATTAGTCATATGTAGGTCCCCTTGGAGACCAGCGAGCTTGGCATTGCCAACATTTGTTCTATTAAAGCCACATTAATTTCCAAAACGGTCATTGGAGCAATTATGCATACCTGTCCAAGAAAGAAATCAGGTACAGCAAGCTCAACCACGGGATGAGCCGCAAATCAAGTTTCCACAGTAATGCACGATCCTGGTGATTGCATTAGTCCAGCTCAATACCCCTATTAGTGTTGACCTGGGCAGGTTACTCACGATCTTCGCCCTTTCCTCCTCACTCAAGCCTTCATCTGGGTCATCCAGGAAATCCAGTTGTGACTCCTCTGGTGAGCCGTGAACTGTAGTAGCCTTTTCGGTATCCACCATACCACGGGAGGAATTGTGCATCGCTGGTTTCTCGTCGACCTGCGCCATTGTGATGTTGTGTGGCACTGGGAGAGATGGAGGTTGAGGAGCGAAAAGAAATCACTGGAGAGGAGCAGTGAAGGGAGGAGGGGAGGTACCAGTAGCGTTTTAAAGGGTGGGCTTCCGGCAATTGGTAATCCCATCGTGATCGTAGCTGCAGCTGAATGACGATGCTCTTCGCGAAGGATCTAGGGTCAAGAAGCGAGGATAGACAGACCGATCAGCGCCAACGGAGCCAATGAGAAACCCATCATAATGATCGCCAAGGGTGAGCGTGAGAACGATTGGCCCGAGATAAACTGGAGGAGGAAACCCAAAAGTTAGTCGGGCCCAAACGAAGGGTTATTCCCCGCGTTGGAAGTCTGCACAGGATGAAGCAAGGACTTCCATGTCTGAGTCGGCTATGTGTGTGTTACCGTGGAATGCGCTAGCACGGCGATCAAGTTCCCTTCCGAATTCAGCTGGAGTAATGACATCGAAGCTGTGTTGTCTTAAGTAGTGTACCCGCGGATCAATGGCAATGGATGATGCGATGGTTACTGTGGATGGGTCAAAGCCGGGGAGAGCTCGGCTAGGAATGCTGGAGACCCGCCCCCATGCGGGGAAATTCTAGGCATTGCTTACTTGCTTACCAAGTCCCGGTTACTACTGAAGGATCTCCATTAACGCCAGCAATGAAGCGATATAAAGGCTAGCTACTGTACAGACGTGCGGAAAGACGAGACTGCTCTTCAATCCCAAATCCCGATACGAGGTTGCCGCGCCAAAGGTCTTGCTGCCAGAAACCGGAGTTTACACTTCTGGAAGCTCGGATGACTCTCCAGAAGGTTATAGGCGGCAGTGGCCACCTTGATAGAGTGAAACCGAGCATAGACATCCCCAAGCACCTGTCCGTCCTCGATCCGTTCGAGATGATCCAAGAACGGCGACCGGCCCAAGACCCGACGAATCTCTCCCTTCAAAGTATCCCGCACACCAGATATACAGACACACCGCGTATGACCCTCTTCGAAAACCAGCCGTGCCATACTAGCCGCCATAGGATAAGTTGGAGTCGGGACTAGGGTCACTTTAGCCTGTGTCGTCCTCAGGGCAAGACTACCGCCGGAATCTTTGAGAAAGTCAACAGTATCTGCCTGGGCAACGAAGACGATGAAAGCAGTGTTTGACCCCGTGATAGATACAGTATCGAGGAAGTGTGCTGAGTAGATTTCGCCGGTAACTAGAGGTAAGAGTTGCTGCAGGGTCACATCTGATGGTAGATTCTCAATAGTGACGGCGCGATGTACATCTCTGTCACCTTCAGCAGGGATATAGCGCAAGCCAAACTGGAACATCCAGAGCTCAGTTGGAGGTTCCTTGCTGACAATATTCGGGCGGTACAGCAACGCGTCGAGTTCTTCATCCGTAGTCTCAAAAATACTGGATCCTCGGATAGCCCATTTGATTGTACCATCCCACGGCACAAGCACTGGTGGTTTCATGGTGACGAACGGCTGATTCTTGACGCACACCAGACGGGTTAACCATGGAGGTCGAACTTGGGTTATAGTGGTAGTTGAATTCGAACGAGGACTCACTCTCTGGGGTTCCAGCACGGGAATAGACAGATTGTCGACGTGCTGGTCTATGAGTAGGCTCGTCGCTCTCTGTGTAGGCTCTTTTTGAATTGTGACCCGCACAACAGAAGGCGTTTTGATAGGTGACAATGGCTGCAGGCTGGGGACTTTGATGTCGTCCAGTCCACTGTCCAGGAGACTAGAGAGCGGAGCAGTATTCTGAGCACAAGGATTCACTGGAGCCAGCGCGGTCCGCTCCAGCTGCAGACTATTCTTATCCTTCATGTGAGCCATGTCTTTCCGCTCGCACGTCTGAAGCATCAGGAATACATAAGATTCTATACGATAGACCACAAAGCAAAGAAACACTATGGTTATAAGTATTAGGACTAGAATGGTCCCCGAGTCACTCTGAGGACCATCCTGGTATGGCTGGGAGGGGCACCCTTCCATTTTGGGAAGTGGCGCTGGTAGTGGGCGTTTGGTGAAGTTTTTCACTGTCACAGCTTAGTGGCGTGCTTCGTCACTAGGCAACCTCTCTTTTTGTTAGGTGTCAAGGTTATCAATGCGAGACCAAGATGATCGTGTTGGGTGGAAGAAGTCAGAGTATTAATGGCCTTTATAGAGAATATTTCGCAGATCGCTACCGAGGTCTGTGGAAGAGAGAATTATGAAGTTTAGAAGGGGATAGAGTAAATAATGGCCTTTATATAGTAGTATGATTCCTAGCAGATTGCTACTAAGACATAGTATGCGGAGGGTAGAATGAGGTGAAACTGAATTGGTCTCGCTTCAAGGAAATGTAGAATCATCTACTAAGCTGGACGATAAAGCTACTAGAGAGAAATCTGGAGTCCTCGTGTGGCCATTCGAGCAAAGAGACAGACAATCACTTTTTCTGAGTATACAACGTGCCTTGGGTGGTCGTGGTACTACAACCCTAGTGTTGGGCGGTAGACCAACAGCTTCTACAAATGACCATCCCTTAACGGCCTCTTGATATGTACATAGTAAGTTCAGTAGAGTCAGGCCTGCTGTCTCCGCTCGCTTCATATATGGAACTAGCGCAGTCAGCGGGACACACCCTGCAGGTACAAGACATGCACCTCACCCAGTAGCATTGGCTTATGAGCAAGAATGATGTACAAGACGATTTTACCTGCTGGGCTACCCTAGAAATTCGCCCTGAGCCAATGCGATCCACGGCAAGTCTTCGGACCAGCATCGCTGCATCAGCGTACGAGCGCTTTGCATCTAGAGACAAAATCAGACATGTTAACTGCGCGAATAGCTATCGACTCACCTGTTTCATTCCTGTTTTTTCGAGGAAATCGAAACGCTCTTGGATTTCTGCTCGTTGCGCGGCATTTCGAGCTTCACAGCCCGCAGTAAACAACGGGAACAGAACCCCGACCTCTGCAGACGCACTCTGCCGGATGTCACCTATTGCCTTGAAGAGCTCTTTTTCGGCCCCCGTAACCGCCTCAGAAAAGGGCGACGCATTTAGCACCCGACGATGAAGGTGCAATAGCCCTGCATAGCGAAAGGCCCGGTCAGTGGCTAGAAAATCGGTCTTGCTCGGACCGAAGTGCGCTGCATCAGCATAGGCGTAGGTTTCCAAAGCGCCAAGATCCGCTATTAAGGCTTCGGCTTCAAAGGCAACACCTGGTGATGGTTCCCAATCAGGAAGAAAGACTCCGTTCTCGTCGAAACGCTCGTTGTCACACTCATGAGTCAATCTTCCCAGCTGCATTAGAAACAAGCCAGTCTTGGGCGTAAACCCACTGAAGCAGTCAACACAATATTCGCCATGTGTTCCTGCATCAGAGCAGACCGCCAGAACAGATTGATATTCAGACAGTGGTGGTCCACTTTCCCGGCACGATAGAGCGCCCATGAGATCGATGTATCCCAGCCAGCGCGTGAGAAATGCGCCGACACGATTTCCAGGGTATGACATCTGCTCTTGTCGTGCCAGATACAGATCCCGAGCAAGCTTTAAGTGACTTTGCCATGGGATGGGCACTTCAAACGTGCTGGGAGATATGATTTTCAGAGAAAGAAGCATGATGGCAGTCGCAAGATGACTGTCGGTCACCTTCTCACGAGGATCCTCAAGCGCCAAGCGCAGAGTGGGAAAGACATTGCTCACCCAGTGTGCAATTCGGGTTGCGGGCTCAGGATGGCCCAGATACCGCGCCCGATGACTAGCAGAATATGCCAGCATCAAGTTTAGAAGATTAGAGTCGCCAATTGCCACTAATTAGTTCATGTCAGTAAACGCGCTGAGTAAAGTCCTCTAATGGTACGTACTGGTCGGTAAGACCGAGATGAACGGGTTATTTTTGCAATCATGAGGAACCAGCATGCGACCGGTATGGTTGAGAAAGTGGTGGAAATACATCAGATTAATTGGCGTCTTCACGAGTGACGGTGGCAACGGCGAAAGATACCGCGGTATATTTATTGGTACCGGCGATGCATAGTAGCTACGCTTGTTGCAGTCAGATCCATCGTACTTTGCATTCTCTGTATGCAAACCTTCCGAGTTCGAAGCGGAAGGTCGACTGTCCGAATTAATCAAATCCAAAGCGTAGTTGATGTCAATGGCGGAATGATCGTCGTTCTTGTTGAGATCGAGATCCGGGCGCCCGCAATCCAACCCGTAATTGTCCGTGACCCTGGTCAGATAAGCTTGCCATCTCTTTTCCGACATGGAAACATCCTCCAGTTCCGATAGGCTCTGGCCTGCACTGTCAGCAGCATGGGAGACGTATCCTGTGCGAGAATAAACCCCATCGGATTGGCTATCAGGATGCAGAGGATCGTTCATGATCTTGCTGAAGAAGTTCTCCGTATGGACGGCTGGACCCGCCTGCAGCGCTGGGGCCTCGTGAGCCAATCCTGACGAAAGCAAACTTGCTTCTGCCGACCCTGGAGATGCCGCATTCTGAGCAGAAGATGATGCATGTGACTGGAAGTCTGCATAGATACTCATCACATCCGTAGACGAGGAATAGCTAGAAAACTCGGTACGAGATTCGGGCATGTGATTGGAGTCGGGCGGGGAATGATGGAGATCCGATGTATGTCGGAGGAACGAGATGGGCCTCGATATCGTGGCAGAGGAAAAGTTAAAAGCCGCGAATGAACCGATAGTCGAGTTCGTATCTGCAGGCGATGGGTATGAGATGGTGTCCAGCGATAAGGGTACAGGCGGGGAGAAAGCGAGCAGGGTCTCGCTCGACGAGGATGTGGCTAAATCGGGGGACAAATCTGGCCATGGGGAGGTCGCTTCTTGATCTTGCGACGTAGCCCCCATGTCTACAGAGGTCTTGCCATTTGTACAGTTGGATTCATTATTTAACTGGCCAAAGGCAGTCGGAGATTCATGGAGGATATCATGTAATCCTTTAGGACTGGTTGTGGATGTTCCTATTTCCATTCCCCCTGCAAGTCCGGCATCCCATAGCAAGTCCCCTGCAGCTTGATCTGGCACAGTCGTTCCGTCTCGCATGGAAAAGGGTGTGTATGGCTGGACTGGACTCGGGGCATCCGGATGGTATTGGTTCGATGGCGAGAAACTGAAGGTGGCATATTGGCCCGGCGGACTACTGGACTGAGAGCTGGGGGAGTCTACAGAAGATTTTCTCCGTGTCCTCCCGCCCCAATTCAACCTGATGCTATAGTCACATGGTTCATTCTGGCGTCGGCAGTTGAGGCACGACGGCTTCTCCTCTCCACTGCATGAAATTAGCTTCATCGCCAAAACCAAAAGACAATGACAAGGTGCTCTCCGTGAAGAGCAGTTTTGATAGCAAAAAATAAAAACAAGACCAGGGTATAGACAAACCATTTCACCTTTCGGGCTTTGCACGGCCTGGGAATTGTTAGTTCAAAAGCATATACAAAAGGTATTCTGCAAACTCACCAGCAGCCCTTACGGGATCGTCGTTTCGGCTCTGGCGCGCCGGGTCTTCTGGGACGAGGCATGGAAGTTCACACCCGATCTGGCTGAGGGATTAAATCCGACAAACAGCAATCGCGACCACAGCGATAAATGGTCCGGAATCTGAGATGGTTCCGATCTACCTTGCAGAGTAAGATCGCCATACAGACCGAGACAGCGATCACGATCTAGACAAGAGGCTGAAGAAGGCTTTTTTCCTGCGTGTAGGGCGTTTCACCCAAGACGATAAGAAACGATAATCGACAAGACACCCACACCCGTTGTTCGTACTCATCGGGGTGTGGGGAAGAATCCACGGTAATCTATGTGGTTTAACAGCAACCCTACTAGTCGATCGACGCCGTTGTAAACTGAAGTGTAGCCAAGAATTAGGGGGTATAGGGTGACGCTATTGTTGTCCAGGATAAGAAGCAAAAGCCAGCAAAAATTTAGGGACTTTTGGAGTGAAGAAGAAAGGAAAGGGAGGAGTGGAAGTAATCACCGAACCAGGATACATGCTACACGAGACGGGCGGAGAAGACAAGCCAGTCAACAGTCATGAAGCCCACCCGATAACCAGCCAGTGGGGGGGAGACCATCGGCCGTCTCCATCAATCAGACCGGCCTGATAAGCCAAGGCCCAGCTGGTCCGGGCGGCGGGTTTCTCCGGTTCGCGGCGGTCTGTCCAGTTCAGCTACGCCCAGCTTTACCCCGTCAGGCTTAGCTGCCCCCGGTTACTAAGGCCTCCCCGGAATAGCCGGGCATCCTAGTCAGCTCTTTAGATCATTGCATTAGTGAGATCCCTATCTCTCTTATTCATTTCATGCCTCTTCGGCAGTGATTGCAAGCTTTTGGGTTGTAACCGAGTGTCATTCTAATTAATCGAATCTCCTTCAGTTTCTACCTCTATCCCGCTTCCAGTATGGCGTCTTCTGGAACATTTCAGTCGCTTCAGCGGCAACATCCCCTGCAGCGCCTGTCCAGCCCGTCCAGAGGTTTCTCGGCCTTGGTTCATGTGAGCACTTCCCCGTAGGGGTACCTCGTTTCTTGGGCTGATGTTTGTTCCCCATGGCAGTCTCTAGGTCTAGCCAGCTTCTTCTTCTCGTTTAAGTAGTATGTCGAGTCCATTACAGCTCGTGCTCCCCGTGCTTGGCCCGCCCACTAATCAGCCGTTCTCTAGCATGCATGAGAACCCCAATATGGCGTAAGCATCCCATTTCCTTGCCCTGGAGTAACCAAAGTTGCTAATTGACCTTTCTGGCAGTAATGAAGCATATGGTTGGCATTTCCAGTACCTGACGGTCATTGGGCTGACGCTGGCCACGCTCACCTTTACCGCCGGTCTGCTGGCGGATATGACGTTATCGGCTCGGCTATTTTTAGTCAAAAACCTTCTTTCTGTATGCAGCGCTCCAATGGAAGTGTTAATCAGCATCCTATATTGGGGGATCCGTCTGGTAACTAATTTCTTCATGGACGATTGTAATTCCACCTAACTGTTCAACAGATTGATAAGCGTTTGGTTGTTCCTGATTGGGTGGTACTTCCTATGCATGCCGGTAAGTCGGACTCGCATCGCTTGAAGGAAGCTTGCTAATATCGCGTCCAAGATGTCGGCTTCCATGCTATACCGTCTATCGTTCTACTGATTGACCTTCTTCTCCTTTCACCTCCTTGGACTATTACTGTTCTTCCTGCACTGGCTCTGTCCAGCACCATCGCTTTTGGATACTGGTTTTGGATCGAACGATGCTTCCAATTCAATGGATGGTATGTCTTGTATTCGCTTCTATAGAAGTGCAGCTCACTGACTGCACAGGTATCCTTACCCCATTTTTGAGGCTGTAGGATTCGAGGGTCGCATCGGACTCTTCGCCCTGAGCGCCGTTACAATGGCGCTGAGCACGGGAACTCTCAAATGGCTCTATGGCCGCGTGAACGGATACGGAACGAGCGCCAAAGCCCAGTCTCGCCCTGGAGCTATCAAAAGCAACGGCAATATTTAATCATACATTCGGATCTACAGGGTATAACGGTGGGCCTAATCGATCTTGGCGAGATATAATCAACACTACAGTATAGACGAGACGATATACACTACCAGCATATAACACTTCAGCCAATTAATTCGATATACACGAGATGTTCTTATTCCGGAAATATACTGTGCAACATTACGCATCTTTTTCAACCATTTGGCTCGATACCCCGCAAAGCGTCCTGAACCCCCGCACTCTTTAGCCGAGCTCATTCAACACCAAGAGCAAATTACATAACAGAAATAGTGTCTGCCAAACAATTGCCTATACAATTCTTCTTCAATTCCTTAGAAATTTCGGCCCATTCTTCATTCTGACCCCTACTCTGATCCCCTGGTAACAGTCTCAATACGCTTCTAACTCAATGTCAACATTGCAATCTTCATATCGGCCCCTATTTCACTCCCAGATCTACCGATCACAACCAGGCAGACTTCCCTTCTACAAAGCACCACCAATAGGCTTGGTGATGGAAATGCAACATGGCGGGATTACCATTTGTACATCTTCTTCCTGAGATGCATATTTTTATCCGCTTCACGGCTTAGTTAATTTGCCCAACGACCATGGTAATTCTTTGAACGGTGCAGTATAGAGTAGTTCAGTGCCGTATTCTGCATGAGCAAACTTTTGTTAGCCCTCGTAGTGCTTGGTGAAAGCTAAGGGCAGTAGAAACACTCTGTACTGCTATGTTTGACAAGTCATCTGGTCTAGCATGATACTTCACGATCGAGTATTCTTTTCAAGAGCCCAAGATCCTCCGATAGATCCTACCAAAAATGCCATGATCCGCCCACAAATCAATATAACATATTACCTAAACCACATCCAAGGCAATTGCAGCCATTGAGTACACTCATCACTCCAAACAAGCACTGCCCCTGTATAGTCCACAGTTACCGCGGCATCTCCCAATGAGGTCATGCCTCAGACCCGCTTACATAATCCCCAGCTTCACCCGCCGAACTTCAGAACGAATCAATCAAACCACCATCACCACAACAACCTACCACTCCCAACCCAACATCCATCCACCATGCACGCCCCCTCGATCAGCGGGATGCGTACCGCTATGCTGAGCGGACGCCTCACATTCAAGACGCTGGGCCCCTTCGCCCACCCCAGCAGCTGCACCAACCCGTTGTATCAAGCGCTCATTCAAGCCCGGACCGCAAGCACCAACACCTCCTCCATGCGAGTCCGCAGCACCCAGACCCTGAAGACCACCACAGCTCTGCGTCCCTCGACGACAACGCAGCTCCCAACCTCTCTGGTCCTCCGCCGTGCCAACTCCTCCTCCGCCGCCGCTGCGAAAAGCGAAGCCGTCCGTCTCGACTGGGACTCGTTCTTCAAGCTCCGCGCTAGCCGTCGCCGGTACTCGCTTGCCTCGTCGATCGTGAGCTCCCTGTTCACCACGGTCATTGGTGTGCAGGTTCTCTCGACGCAGGATCTGGAGTCCCTTGGCGCGCAGGTCATGGGTCTGGATCCGTTTGTGGTGCTGGGTATGGCGACGGCGGCGTGCGGTGCGGCGGGTTGGCTTATTGGTCCGTTTGTAGGGAATGCAGTCTGGGGGTTGGTTTATCGGAGATACAAGCCTTCTGTTATGGTGGTAAGTTTTCTTTCTTGCTTGTTTTGGGTTTATTTATGGAAGTTTGAATGCTGATAATGGATTGTTGTGCAGAAAGAGAAGGAATTCTTCGACCGTATTAGACGCTTCCGTGTCGACCCGTCGTCTAACTCCATTGCTAACCCTGTTCCGGATTACTATGGTGAGAAGATCGGTAGTGTGCAGGGCTATCGCCAGTGGTTGAAGGATCAGCGGGCGTATAACCGCAAGAGACGTCATTTCATTGTTTGAAAGTTAGTTTAGTGGTTCTTTTTTGCATGGGATGCCTGTTTCTTTTGAGTGAGTGTTATTATGGCATTCTTGAGAACTGTGATTAAGTTCTCTTTATTCTCCTGTTTGTACGAATATTCATATCAGTGAGCGATTTAAAATGATTATTGAATATGTTCACTTCTTCGCTATATCTACATCCTACTAGTCTTCCACTCTTACAGCTTCGACTTATTCTCAACCTCCCTCCTCGGATCAATATCCACCTCCGCCCACCAGGGATAATTCCCCGGCCCATCCACATCCAAATCACACTTGAACTCGGGCTTCCTCTTCTCAAAGAACGCCCCAACACCCTCCTTCTGATCCCTACACCACCCACTCGTCAGCGATATTTCCCTACTAACCCCCAACCCTCCCCAAAAAAGGATAAAAAGAAAAACTTACTCAGAAGCAAACATATGACCCAAAACCCTCGACTCAACCAAATGCGCCTCCTCGACACTCGCCGGCGCCCTCCACATCAACGCCCGATTCAACGCCCCGGCCATGGGACTCACCAGCTGGGCCATCTCACTCGCCAACTCCACCGCCCGCTTCACGACCCCTTCCTTAGTGGGAAATGTCTCGGCAAAGAGACCCCCGAAGTGCGGTGATGTAGGCGGGTACACTGCCCCCGTGGAGACGAGGTACATGGCGCGCGAATACCCTATTAGTCGGGGGAGGAGGTAGCTGGAGCAGGATTCCATGGTTATGCCGCGGCGGGCGAAGACGAAGCCGTATTTGCTGGGGGTGTGGGCGATTCTATACACCATAGTAGTTAGTATATTATTGGGGATTGTGTGGAGTTGGGAAGAGGGGGAACATACCGAATAGCAGCAGGAAGAGTCATGGTCATACCGACTCCTACGGCGGAGCCTTGCATTGCGGCGATGGTGGGTTTGCGGCATCGGTGGATGGAGAGGGCGACGCGGCCGCCACTACATCCTCTCATAGTAAATTAGTATTTGCTAGTGGTTATATATCAATCACTTGTATGGATGGAAGTATTTGTTCATGGAAAGTGAAGTAAGTAGTATAGAGGGTAAGTAGGTAGTATCCCACCTATCGCGATAATCACGCAAGTTCAACTTCTCCTTCCCCTTCTCGCCTACACTAAATCCAATTTCGAGATCTGCTCCTGCGCAGAATGTGTCTCCGCTACCGGTCAGGATGATTACTTTCACGCGGGGATCGCGGTCCAGGGTGGTAAAGGCCCATTCGAGCTCTTGGGCCATGGTGGAGGTGAAGGCATTGCGTTTGTCGGGCCGGTTGAGAGTGATGATGATGACCGGGGTTGGGGATGGGGTGTTGAGTGGGTGGTGGGAGAGTTTGATGTGGGTTGTTGGGTGGGATTCGTAGGATGGGGGGAGGGTGATTGACATGTTGATAATAGTCAACTATGGTTTATGATGAATTGTGTTGGTTGATGAGGAGGGGGTGATGGTTGGAGCTAATTGTTGAGATGGTACTGCTATTGAGTATTCACCTTGTCTGGCTATCTTGCTTTATATACTCTGATTTATCTGGAGTATGGTCAATTGCTCGGTTATCAGAGTATGTTTACTAAACGCTATGGAAGTATGCAGGTGATGGACGATGGATGATGGCGCCGAGGTCCGGGTATTACTCCGTGGATGTTGGTGAGTTTACCCCGCAGTTTGGGGAGATGAGTTGTTGGTTCTAACATGAGATTTGGCATTGGGTTCAATTAAATGTCGATTTACTATGAAATATCTAGGGCAGCTGTAGCTGTCAGATGTATCAGATATTGTAATCATCCTTAACCAATCTGCAGATAGAGTTGACGGATGTTGTAATCCGGTCCCCCGTGATGCCGAGGTATGCACCCTCGTGAACTAAAGCCTGACCCACGACTCTGGAGAGAGGATGTCGGTCAAGGTGACGGTTGAAAGGGCGTAGAGTTGTGGGATGAAGAGGTGAGGTGAAAGGATGAAGGCTGAAGCGGAGAGGTGGAGTGGAAAGGTAGGTACTATGGCGAGGGAGTGAACGGGAAACACAAGTAACTAGAGTAAGATTATGTGTCAGAACATACAAAACCAGGACAATACCAGTAACCAAGAGAGGGATTTCTCTTTTGGTCTACTTAGTATCTGTTCCAACATTATGTGATCATACAAACCTGGGCACTCTCTGCACAAGGCAATCTCCAAAGTCTGCACCCCAAGGGAGTCACCTTTTCAAATTCGCGCTATGGCGAAGCCTAGAGCCAAAGCTAAGACCGATCCCAAACGCAAAGCCGACGTCGATTCGGATGGATCCGACATTGAATATACCCGGATTAGGAACTATAAGTGAATACAACCTTCTTACGTATCCTACAGTAGGTAGGCATGACAATAGATTTGCCTAATATGATGTTCCTTTCCCATCACTCCTCCATGGCTGTTTCCTGGCCACCTTTCCCTTCTTACTGCCACCTGCCCTTTCCTTACCAAACTTCGCCCCCATTAGCCTCCTGTCGTTGAAGCCATACCCGTTTCGCCCTTTTGCTTGAACTTCCTCGCGGTATCCAGCAAAAGCTGGTGCCAGTTTTGTTGTGATGTCGACACTTATGCCCAACACCAGTAAACGCACCACTCGTGCCTCCACGCAAGACAAATTGTCCTCTAGGGGACCTGCAGACGAGCTCCTCGACCCAGAGCGGCGCAAAATCATTGCCCAGCTCTCCGTCTATATCGGACATCAGACTCTCCCTTCAACAGGATGGGCTCTCCTTTGGTTTGCAGATCTGGCCATCCTGAAGGAGCATCTCAAAAACTGTGGAGAGTTGCGGATGGGTCCGCAGCATGTGGCACATAACTTTACCCAAAGCAAATGGCTTGACGATATAATCATGTTCTGTCAGTGATGTAGCCGGTCATCCAAATAGGTACGAGCTAATGCAACACTAGGGAAGGGTCGGCCTAGAGTCTCACTTACTACTGAAGAGGGCGCAGAAGAACCAGACATCGAAGAAAGTCCAAAGAAGCGCCAGCGTACTTCAGAAACCGCGTCCAGGATTCCCACCCTCGCTGGCAACACCCGTCCTGCAGCAGTAGGTCCTCAAGAAACAACGAAGCAGCCGGCAGGCCGTGGCGAATCAGCCAACGAACTGGTGAGTTGTAACTTTCATACCGAATCAAGCAATATGACCGTGTCAGTCTCTCATCACCCATCACAGTGCAAGGAACGAGATCAGAACGCTTGTATCCTCACCGGGTACCGTGAACCGCTAGAAGTCGCCCACATTTTCCCCTACAGCCTCGGCCAGAGGAAAAAGACAGAACTTGACATATTCTGGGAAAACTTGCAAGGGTACTGGAGTGAAGAAAAGATAAGCAAGTGGAAAGAACAGGTCTTAGGCCCTAGTGGCACGGAGACCTGTTCCAACTTGATGTGCATGTCCAACCTCGCCCATAAACTCTGGAAAACCGCGCGATTTGCCCTGAATCCCTTGTCGATCAGCGAGAATCAGAAGGTCCTCAAGGTGAAGTTCTACTGGATGCCGATAAACAAGTTGTCGGACGCTATGTCGTCCAGAGAAGTCCCGTGTCCTTTCCCTGATGGCTGCCTGTCCTCGATTAAGGTGGAAGGCAAACTCAATGCAAAGCTATTCAATATTAACACCGAGAAAGCCCTGCGCTCCGGAGACGTCCTTACCTTCAAGACCGACGACCCAGTCGGCAATCCCCTCCCATCGATAGAGCTGCTCAATATGCAATGGGCTCTCCATCGAGTTCTTGCTCTTAGTGGTGCCGCCGATGCAACCGATGAAGAACTTGACCCCCCCAACCCCGATTGGCTACAGGCCGAGGCCACCGACGAGGACGTTGAGGAATAAGACTAAGAGCTATAAGATTCCTGGCTAGAGTGGGCCTCAGAAAGGCTCCATGGCCTCGGTGACAGAGAACTCGGCCAAGTGGACCGCCTTGATCGATGCTCCAGTGCACGCCTGGGGTGACGAGAGCTTTGACGACGCTTGCCGGGATTGTACGAAGCAGGAAGTGGCCATCTCCTCTGATAATGGTCCAAAACTTTCGTTAATCTCGATTTTCCTCCCCAATACTCCTCGGGTAAATACCCATGATCCATGGGAATCGGCTCCCCGGGATCTCAAATTCCTTGTGCCAAATGACTGGAGGCTCAATAGCGCCCAAACCGAGGCAACTATCCAGTTGCTTACCCACTCTATCTCTTGTGTTTGGTCCTGGTACGGGCAAAACGCGAACAATTGCTGCAGTGACTATGTTTGTTACGCAAATCCTCTGCGGTGGGTCGGTGGGATTGGCCAAGCTGGCCATCCTAGTGCCGACTCGCGCAGTAGACTTGCGTAGCAGGTGCTGCTGTAATGAGTCAGTCAGTTGACCGGCGCATTTAAGAAACTTCCTCCACTCGCCGAAGCAGACCCATGTGATTCTGTCCCGGGCAGGTAATGCCCAGTACGTTATTGGCGACTGGGACTGGCTGGGCAGCAAGGTCTTCAAAAAGGACGCCGCCTCGTTCTAAGTACCTGGATGAGGCTGGACGTCTTGTGGGGAAGGACCATTATTCCGTTGAGTCGTGAAAGGGTTTAGATAATGAGATGTATTTGCTGCTAGCTGCGAGTTGTCCAAATAATATGATAAAATCCAACTACCCGCATTACTTCAAGTGTAAGAGTATAGATACAACTTGTAAGAATCTTGGAGCCTATAGCCATCAATCCCATGGTACTATTGAGCTCAGCCTCGGTATTGGTGAAGAAGGGTCCATCTATCATTTCTCTGTTGGATCATGAATGTGGTTCCGATCACTTCGAATGGCCTCAATGGGAAGTTTACCATCGCACACGCACGTCCAGGGGCAAAACGCAAGTCCGCAGCCCTGATCTACTCATCTAGGACTCTGTGCGGTGCTCAGCAGGTTTCTTTGCCCCATGCTCAAGTCCTGAACGTGGGATGTTCCGACCCCAGGAAGGTCCTGCAGAGGTTCGCGATGCTGTCTGTCTCCACCCTGCTATATGTTAAGGAATCAGTATCGACTTGTCTTGTCCTGCACATCATTTCCAGGAGTCTGCCTGACAGCCATGTGATGCCAGCCATATACTCCGTGCTCCATGTGTCACGGTCGCTTCGATCCGATACATCCGTTCCCGTGTAGCCGATGATGATGATGATGATGATGATGATGATATTACTGTAGATTTTGTTTGATAAATATAATACAAAGAAGTTTGTGCTGTAAACTTGCTCTAATTATCTCTAGTTCTTTATACAATGGATATTGTTCAGGGAATAAGATGCAGGCTAGCAGCTATAAATACAATGAATAGTAGTCCTCTTTATGAGATAATATGCTAATACTATAAGGTATACTACGTATATACCATGCTAGACATACTAAGAAAAACTGCAATGCCAAGACTAGTGAATATAATGATATAAAATAGCTAAAGAAGAAAACAACAGCACGTAATATGAGTGAAGAGTAGACATAAATATTGCAGGTCAGGTGTAGGACACAAGTGGAAGGAGATGACTGATCGGATGAGATGCAGTAGTGTCACAATCCGCTCATCCAACTCCTATGAGTTAACAGACTCAGAACGCACATCACTTCATCAGCTTACATTCACTATCATTTATGGTCATGTGACCAGCTTAGACCAGCTGATTACTTAACGAACTTGACAGGTCAAGAATGTTAGTGTGATCGAGTCTGCAGGATGGACTCGATAATTGAGAGTGCAGGATAGTGATGGATGCACAGCACTGAAGTGGGTTCAATACGAGATCCGACTCCATCCAAAACCAAGATAATTGAGACAATGAAGTGTGCTAAAACCACTTCGCCATCACACTAAATCAATTGTTTCATCGGCACTGCCCTGTTGATTGTGTCATGATGAGACTGCTTGGAGTATGCAAGGAAATCTGTCAATTATTTCTCCCACTTTGATGGTTCTTTCTACAATGTTCTTGTCTGCTCATCTTCTTCTTCTGGCGGCGGACACCGTTTGGGGCTAAGCTTTTTCTGGGCAGGCTTTTTTTAGCCCGCGCGGGATGGAATTTCCCTCTCACTTTTGCTCCGAGACAATCAAGCAAGTGAAGCAAAGCAACTAACCCAGCAAGCTATCCGAGCTATTCTTATCGTCATCCTGTCTCTCTCTCCCCCTCTCTCAGCCAATTGACCCTCGGGAAAACCCACAATGGCTGTTGACGCTATTCCCAACCCTGCACCTTTTATCGAATCCCTACTCGGATAATGCCTTACGCAGCATGCGCTCAGCCCTGGCGCCCACCGCGTGATCGGCCAATGGGCCAACGCGATCCCAAAACTTGGCTATTCGGGCGTGGGTCAACTCGAAGGGTTTTGACCACCGCTCCACTGGCCCGATAAACGAAAGAGCGGCCGGACTATCAGCTGGCCAGCAAATGACTAGAGCAAACTAAGCGATGGGCAGACCCTGAGGGCCCAGGGCTTCAAAAGCAGCAAGTCTCATCAACATGGCTCCAAGCTAACTCTTGCTAGTCCGCTGCTGGCTTATCTGCTGTCGCAATCCGGTCCTGCCTTTTGTTTTCCTTTTCCCTCTTTTCCTTTCCTTCCCTCTCTCCCCTCCATCCTCTCCTCCGTTCGTTCCCTCCTGATCGTCTGCCAACCAGTATGTGACCGATGGCTTTCAATCACTTCAACAGAAAGCAGAGGCTGCTTCTGTCCTCTTACGCCATCCTCTTTTTCTTCCTTATCATCATCTGCCACTTCCGGTCCGCCCGTGACCCAGGCTCGTTCTTCTTCCAGCCTACCGAAGGCTATCGCCCGGGATACAGTCTCCAACGGATCCACGAATCGCTGGAGTGGCTGTCTGCCTTCAACCGTTCCGACAATGTCCCGCCCCGTCCCGTCTCCCATGTCAGCCCGCCACGGGAGAAGACCGCCTGTGTCGGCATCGTTACCGTCAAGCGTCCCCTGCAGCAGGACCTCGACACAACCGTTGCTTCGATTCTTGATACCCTTTCACCGGAGCAGCGAGCGGCGCTGACCGTCCAAGTGCTCTTCGCCCTGAGCAAACCCTCCGATCACCCGGATTACAATCAGACATGGTTATCGAATGTTGTTGACCACGTACTCACCTACGACGATGTCGACGCACCCGGGTATATTATTATGAACTTGGAGAAAAAGAATAACATAAAGAAGAAGTCTCTGATCGACTACCGGCTCGGGCTACAGGCATGCTACGACATGACCGACGCGCCGTGGATCATCATGCTGGAGGACGACGTGGTGGCCCAGCGCAATTGGTACGAGGACACCATGCGCAGCGTCCAGCAGGTAGAGGACTGGCGCCGACACGATACGATCAAGGACTGGCTATACCTGCGGCTCTTCTACACGGAGAAGTTCCTCGGCTGGAACTCGGAAAATTGGCCCATCTACCTGTCCTGGAGTGTGCTGCTCGTCTCCCTCTGCGCCAGTGCAGGCATGTACACTCGGCGGAAGATCCGCGCTACCCAGGGCATCCTCACCAACTCGTTCCTGCTGGTAGTCTGCTTCTTCTGCGTGCCGCTACTGATCACCCTCTTCTTTCTGGCTGGTCGGGTCACCTGGTACCCGATGCAGGATGGGGTGCACGTGATGAACGCGCACGGCTGCTGCTCGCAGGCCCTTCTCTTCAATCGCGAGAACGTTCCCGCCCTCCTGGAGTACTTTGAGCACATGGAGGACGTGATCCCCACCAAGGCGGTGGACAGCGTGATCGAAATGCAGGCGGGGCGGGCCGAGCTGGACCGACTGGCCATCTCCCCGTCGCAGATGCAGCACGTTGGAGCAGTTTCGTACAAGGAGAAGAAGAAGTCGTGGAAGTGGGAGGGGCCGTATCGCGTCAAGGGCGCGCACGGGGTCTGGAGTATGGGATTTGAGCAGGCGTACGAAATGGACATGGACCGATTATTCCAGATGGACGGTTCGGCATGATTATATACGCTGTATGCAGCAACGCATGGCATGGATGGGATGCACTGGTTTATGAACACGCATGACTGGATTAATGTTTATGGTGTGTATATATACATAATGGTTTCTTTGGTTTGTGAATAATAGAATTACTATACTTGCAGGATGACTGTACATGGTTCTTGCTATCACCCATCCTCTTGTTACAAATCTGAACAGCAGCCTTCAGGGATAGTAGATATATTCACACAGGAAAACCATACTTTCTAACCAGTATATAAGTAATGCTGTTTTCCCCCTCCCATTGCTTAATACCCATTGCTTCACTAAACTATCTCATAGCTATAATCCTAATTTGTTGGAAGAGGATAGAGATAGATAGCCTCCCCGCGGGGAAAGCCTAGACCTACTTGCTGTCCAACAACAGTAGTACATAGTAGTAATACAATCAATCGACTAAAAATATACTAGTATCCAAAAGAACAATTAGGAAGAATTTTCCACTGGGTTTCCATCAGTCGGCAAAAAGTTCTGGAATGAATTAAGGAAAATCATAATCCAAGGTAATATAGTAAGTGGTAGTATAATAAAGGGAAAAAGTGGGGTCAAGTTAGATTAAGAAGTTTCCACTTTCAGGCATGGTTGGCGCCCATGAATGAGGTAAGAGGGAGAGGGATGAACTTAGTCTTCAAGGTAGGGCCCTAGAAGGAGAATTAAATTGATGGAAGAACGAAGAATTGAGGAATAGAAGAATGAAAGATGAAATGTAAAGACACTCGAGAAAATCAAATTAGAAGAAGAGGGATGGAAGAGAAGAGTAAAAAAACCGTCTCGGTCATTCGGCCCCAAAAGCAGGACGTCATTTGATCAAAATCAAAAGTCTTGGCTGCTCGTTCAGTCTTTTCTTTTCCACTCAGTCTTTCTTCTCGCTCGCGGCCTTTGCCACTTTGGCGGCTCCTCAGCTCTCTTCCACTCTCTCTTTTTCTGTGTTGATCACTGCTGGGTTAGCTATTGCGTGCTTGCTTTCCCTTCCCACTCCTCTTCAAATCATCTTCACATCTTCTCCTTCATTCTCTTGATTGAGAGTTCGCCTTTGCGTTGTTGCGCCTTCGCAATCAATCGCATCCCATACTTCCCTTACTACTGACTCTGATCATCCACTCTCCCGATCGCATTCTCTCTCCGCCCTCCCCTTCCCCTCCACTCCCTCCCTGTTCGGCAACAATGGGCGGCGCTAGAAACATCTCCCACGGCCGCGGCGGCGCAGGTATGTTTAGCACTATCTCTCCCTCTGCCTTTCTTTCTCGCAGTCTCCCTTTCCTTAAAGCCACAATATCATCTCATCTAACGCGACATTGCTCCCCCCACAGGCAACATCTTCTCCGGCCACAATGAATCCCGCACCACCCCAAAGGACCTCGTCACCCCCACCATCAAACAAGACATCTTCACCACCGGTCGCGGCGGCTCCGGTAACATGATGCACAATGATCCGGAACACCCCGAATTAGCCCGAGAAATGCAGGATGTGGAGTCGCCCCCATTGCGCGTGGAAGAAGCGCCGCACTTTATGGGCCGAGGTAATTTCCCCTATACCTCCCCTTTGTCCGTGGTCGTGTCTTTCAAAACAATGATGCTAATCAATGGGTTGTAATAATTGTAGGCGGCGCTGCAAACGCATATATCCCTTCCGCGGAAGAAGAGAAGCGCGTGCGCGAACAGGAAGAGGAGCAGTTGAGGCGTGTGCGCACGCAATCGAAGGATCGCAGGAAGGATGCTGAGACCGCCAGTGTCGCTGGTGAGGGTGCCGGTGCTAGTGGTGGGGGTGGTGAAGAGCGGAATCCGTCCAGTTGACTAGCACATGTTTGGAGTTGAGGATGAGGTTGGATCTATTGCTAGGATGTCATTTCTGTCAGTTCTTTCTGCTGGCAGATATGACATGGCAATGTATGGCATGGCGTGGTGAGGTATGGGAAGAGATAGTGAGTGAGGAAGAGTGAGCTGCTTTCTGTCGCTCACGCTAACTTACTATTCTCTTTCCTTCCCCTGCTCTGACTGCGCTGTGCTTTTCTGCCTTTGACTCTTCTCCAAACGTGTGATTATTGTTGCACCATATGTGTGTGCTTGTGTTTCCGCTCCTCTCTCTTGACTGGACCGGACTGGACTGAACTGAATCGGACTTCTGAGATGGATGGGATGAGAGCATCCCATCTATCTATACTTCGACTGATTGACTGACGACCGACCGACCGATACCTGCACCACCTGCTCCCAACAATCCCCAAGCAGATCAGTGTGCAGGTGCAGGTAGTGCTCGACACCACCTACCTACTTACCCACCTACTCATCTCTCCATCTCTATACCCATCCCCTCAGATGGAGAGATCCCTTATCATTTCTTCCCATCATATTCCCTCCCATTCGATCTGAATCTGTTTTTGTGTTTTTTGAAGAATACCCATGTAGTAAAGAACTCCGGACGTGGGGAAAAAGAACGGCGCGAGGGTCGGATTTTGTCGTTTCATTTCATTTCATATTTGTGATTGCTGTTGCGTTTGGATTGGGGTATTGTTATTAATTTTTTCAAGTATAATATGTGTTTCTCTCTGTTTGTGTGTGTGTGTCTTCAGTATTATAATCATTTGTTCTCATTCCCACTCACTTATTTTCTATTACAAAGGTTGGGCAGTGCACACCGAAGCCCTTTTGTAGTGTGGTTGTTGGCACTATTGTTACTAGTAGTGAGATCTCCAATGAAATCGCGGGGGCTTATCTATGGGGAGGGCTGCATATTGCTTTTTCTTGCCTTGTTTCTTTAGTGGTTATTACTACGGGTATTTTTATTATTACTTGGGGTTCTGCTAATTCTGTCTATTGCCGAGGTAAATAGTGTAGATCGTGTATGAATCTATAATTCGAATAAAATGTATGTATGCATAGCTTGCTTTGAAATAGAAATGCAATACCAATCAAGTACTCCGTATATTGCTTATGAGGTATCATCCATCTCATGCCAAGTGAGTATGTGTCCCATGCGATCATGCCATAGATAGTTGTAGGTGGTGTAGATGTCCAGCACCCTGGTTCAGTTTGAGCTGTCGAGTGATTGGCGGTCGGATCTCCTCTCCTTCATGTCCATCGACTAACCAACTAGATTCCACTAGTTGGTCGCATTTGTCTTTCTTCGTTGTGGTGTTCACTCCGCTCCGCTCTTAGTGCTTATTCCCGGTCGGCCTCCCCAAATGTCACTTCCCGTCGTGTCCTGGTCTTCTTTCTATTACAGTTCACTGCATGACTCCCTCTTCTTCAAGACTGCATGAATTCTGTGTAGGTCACTCATGGTAGAGCCTGGCCCACGGATGGCAGGGGTGTTCCCGCCTGCTTTAAGGTATGTCGACGGGCAGCGTGCACGCTGCACGCGTCTCTCAAGGATGGTCATGGTGGCCACACAATGTACTCTCCAGCGCGCAGATGCATCCATATTCGGTGTCTGAAATGAACAACGCGCACTGGAGAAAGGAAAAAAAAAAAATAGGTACTTATACATCTCGTCCATGAACTGTCTCAGACTGGAGGAATATAGCATCCTGTCGCGTCCACCACCCAACTGATTGAGTCTTTCCAGTCTGCACCCAGGCGCTGGCCGATCTCCCGGATCAGTCGCGCTCCCCACTCGCCCATCCACCAATGTCCTCGCAACGAGTGGATAATCACCGCGTAATGGGCCAAGATGGCTAACGCAAAGGGCTGTCTCTGCTGCAGCAAATCCAAGTATCGCGGCGGGATCTGGAAGATCCACTGGAAGGCAATAATCATGGTTTCTCCGCCCCGGGCCAGCTTGTCCAGCGAGTAGCTCAGGTACCGGATCGTCGTGTCATACGTGTCCTTATCATGGGCGGGATCGCGGCTAGCTAGGTCCGCGTTCATTCGTGTCAGCGACATGATGGCCAGCCGAGACGTGTCGGGCATGGTTGGCTGCGAGGTGTCGCACTCGAGAAGCGGGCTGAACTCGCCATCCGCAACCCAATTGATGATTCCTCCTTGGACGTCCACCGACCCGCGTGTGAACCGAAATATGTTGAGAAGCTCATTCAGGACGTCCCCGAGTTTGTTCGTCGTCCGAGGAAGAGCGAAGGAAAAGACCACCATGATACTGGACAGAGCAAAAGCGGCATTGCAGTTGGATTGATCCAGACGTCCCGCAATCTTGCTGAGACCGGTCACAGCCCGGGACTGGTGTGCCTGGGCGGTTTGGATGTAATAGTCTTTGGGCGGACCGGAGGGGCAGTTGAAGCCCAGATCCAGGGCGGAGAGAGCCAAGATGCCGTGCATCAAGAATGGGTGGCGCATGGCTTCCCTTGGCACTACGCCCTGCCAGATTCCTTCTACCGAGGTATTTCGCGAGACCGAGCGGTATGTGGTCGTGCACCATTGCATCATCAACTCGAGGTCTTGAATGTTCAGCTCCCCGGTGGGAGTGGAAGGGGCAACGGGGTCCATGACGACGCGGTATTCAGCGAAAATCCTGGGGTTCACGTGGGAAGGGGAGGCGGTGCGGGATGGGGGAAGGGTCGGGGTGGTGGAGCGAGACTTGACCCTAGGCCAGACCAAGGAGGTGGAGGAGGGAATATATTGACATATTATGTTGTCACTGGTGCAATGGGAGCACTGGGGGTGTTCGTTGGGGCACTGCATCCCGGTTCGATTAGCATCTATGAGGGCGACACAGGACTACCAGTCCCGATTTGAAGAACCACAGAAAAGTGGTGTGGTGTAATAATTCAGGGGAGGGGGGTGGTAGTGGTGGTGGTGGGAACAAAAAAGTAGCAAAGGTCCCGGTCCACAAGCAGTAATCAAACAAGCAGATAAAGCTCCACTGATAGGTACATATCTAAAAGTAGGAGGGAGGAGTGGAGGAAGGAGGCAGGGAAGGGAAAGAGATCACTGCATCATTCAGGCATCCAGGCACCCAGGCAATGATGGGGGAGGAGGGAATTGGGGGAAGGGAGAAGGGAAAATAATAGAAGAGAGAAAATTAAAAAGAGGGAAATTGTAAGAAGAGGAAAGCAGCAGTAGAAGAAGGGAAAAAGGATGGAAACTTTAGTGGACCAAACAACCAAGAAAATAGCAGGCCAGGCCAGGCAACTTAAGTTAAGCTTCACCGGGACTAAAACCCCAAGAGCACCTACCTTGATTCGCCGGTTCCTGCACTCAAAACAGCCATTCCGCGCCGGGGCTCTGTAAGTGCGCCGTGCAGGCATTGCTGGGGACTTTTTTCTTTCTTGGGGATTATATTATTATTATTCTTCTTCCCTGTCGTGTTCTTTTGTTCCTTCTGTCCAGGTTCTGGGTGAAGGAGCAGAAGATGCTGGGGAGGGTTGAAGGGAGGGAGGGGGGGGGGGAGGTTTCCCAGCAGGCGCAAGGTGGAAGCAGAAGCGTCAAGGATGGAAGGGAGGAGGGGGGATGTTTCATAGGAAGTGTAAAAAGAAGGGAAAATTAATATGGAAAACAATCCCTAAATCAAACAAGCAAGAAGCCGTAATCCCCTCCAACTGTTCCAGCTCAACTTTCAACAACACCTTCTTGGCCGGGGTGGATAGTTGGAGATCCCATGAGATTTAATATCCAAACAAACGACCGACTCCCCATGCTTTTTTGGAGAGAGAGAAGGAGAGAGACTAAAGAGGTTTTGGCCTCTTTTCCGGGAGAAGGTTCCAAAACCCGCTCATCGAGACCACCTTCAATTCCACAACCCACTTTTTCCCTCCACCACCAAAGCACTTTTCCAACAATAATTCCAAAGTTGTCCAAAGCTAGCCGATAGATCGCTGCCCCACTTCCGTTGTCTTTGCACGGAGGCAGTAAGAGCGCGAATCCCCGATGGCATGGATTGGATGGATTGGATGGAACTGGATGGCTCTGGCCTTCCCCAAAAGACGAAACCAGTAAATGCGGACAGAAAAAAAAAAGGATTTGTGGTGTTTAAGGCAGCGCTACGAAGGGCTCGGCGCCCCAACCGCCGTAGCAACAGAAGGGAAAGAGACAAGAGACAGGATGATGCATCATGCGGTCGAATGGGCAAATGGTCATCTTGGTCATCTTGGGTCGCGGTGTACTGAACCCTGGATCATCGTTGCCTCTTTCTTTCTGTCTCTTGTCTGTCATGACCCAGCTCGCTGATGACTTGCCATCTTGAGAGGATGATCATTTATTAAAGATGTACGACTGTACAATTCTTGGTTTTAAAAAAAGAAATAAAACTAAGCAAGTACCATGCATGGCCAGTGTTCATCCTACTCTACATGGTATACCGTCTGAGATCTTCCACCTGGGAATGGAAAACGAAAGAGAAAAAGGAAAAAGAGGGTTAACTGTTCACTACTAGATATTACTTACTATCTAATACCAACAACTCACTAGTACTGATTTAGTCGGATTTAGTGGTGTGCTTTTCTTCCCCCATCCTTGACATGCCCCACCGGCCACCAGCCCAATTGACCCAATCAGGAATAAGCAGTCACAACCCCCTGAAGCATCCCCCCCCCCGTTTATCCTACAATAATCTACTGACTATTAATGGAACTAAAGTGTAGTTTATCCCAGATCTTCCCCCGAAACTGAATAAGAAGCACCGGTCCATCCCGGAAGTGATGGACATCCGTTCCCGAATGGAGAATAGAGATGGAGGGATGGACATAGAGGCGGGCGGGGGAGGGGGGAAAACAAGAACAAGAAGAAAAAAAAATTGATGCTTAAACCCCGACAAGCCAGCAATGAATCTCTCTCGTCATGCCGTCTTGGGACAAAGCCGGGATCCACACCACATCCACTTGCAGCCAAAAAACCTAAAAGTCAAATCCCCATCTTCGGCTCCTGGCCCTTTGCCTATCGTGGCTTAGTGCTAGGCCTCTATGAACCCTGCTTTTGCTGTTTTGGGTAACTCAGATTCTTGGGGGCTTATCGGTCTTCTCATTGGCCTGCTATCTTCCCGCCTTGCCGGATCTGGCATAAGGGGTGCGGGCCCGTGACTCTCCCGTCGCCCGGGGCTGCCTCAGGCCTGATTCGATGGTTCGTTACTCACCATTGAACTGTTGTTAGTACTTTGTAGCTACAACTGTACACCAACACTACTACCCTCGCTAGACAGCTAGTGTCTCAATCCCTCCTTCTTCTCCATCCACGTTGTGTCTCTGTTGCATGGCATCCGTGTCTCACATCTCCGAATATCGCCTTCGGTTCCGGAATCATGAGACGCTTGACCCAATGATGTCAGCCAAAACTCCAATCTTCTCATAGCTAGCTAGCTATGGTTCGATCACGACCATCCTGAATCAGTCAATCCATCCAAGAGATAATACCCCGCTTAAGAGGGGCGAGCCGTTGCCGGTCACGGAGGATTTACTGATCTTCCCGCTTGTCCTTTTGCTCTTTCAAAGAAACTCGATGGAATGAGCACGGTGGCACCATGGCGTAACTTTCCGTGGACGATGGACCCCGGCAGCGACAAAGCCTCTTCCGCAGCCTCTCCCACACCCACGCCCACGCCTCCCACGCCTTCCCAGCAGCATCACACATAGGCATCCCACCAATCGTCCGTGACGTTGCCCTCGCTGCCCAATGATCAAGCTCAGCCCACAGTGCGAAGTGCATGCATCCTACAGCTAGCCATACCTCGGACTAAAAGCCCGACCGTTCCGCCCGGCGCTTTTGCGCCATATCGCGCGTGTGAGTAATCCTCAAGCTCCAGCTGGAATAGACCAGGCTAGCTAGAATCGCGATACCACTATATTAGTCCCATCTACATCTCGGCCGGCGGAGGTAACCGGCCTCACCGTTGGTACCGCGATCATAAAGGCGGCCAGTGGGTCCATCTGATTTTCGCCGGGAGAACGGATTCACCCTAACCGCGCCAACGGGCTAATCTAGGTTGGATCAGAAGAAACGACCGCTGTTGGGGCCAAGGCCCTCAAACAGCGGGCCTGGCTTAAGCCATGGGTGGATTTCAGATCACAGACCTCTTCACTGAATCTTCTGGTAGGATTCTCCATGCGCCCAGATGCGCCTGAGGGTCGGCCGCTTTGACTCGAATAGGCATGGCGCTAGCAAAAAGTCGCGCGCGTTGGATATCGGATTGGACCATACCGGTGAGCTGGTGCTGCTGATTAGCCAGCACATCAGATACACCGTCTCCGCAAATCCTTCTCTTCCTGCAAGACGTCATCGTCATTCCCGACTGGGAAAATGCAGACGTTGCTTCTATATGAATCCTCTCCATCCCGCAACTCGTCTGTTATCTTGGGCCACTTGATGAACGAACTGGCCACTCTGCATGAGCAACGACGGGGCATGGTGCCATGAACCTGTTGGATCTGGCTGCCTATCCGGGACGCTTGTTCCATGCTCGATGGCTTAGCACCATATCGAGCCCACAGTTGCAGAGCCTAGGATGGGATGCTTGGGCGCTTGACAAAGCATCAGCAAATTGATTGGCCCGAATCCTGGGAATACTTCGGTTAGAGAGTGGACATGTTGGAATTTTCGTCAGACCACTTGGGTCAGCTGGGCCCGAGATACGCCGAACCGAAGAGCCAGATGTGTACAGAGTGTGCGACTTGGGGGTCACTATGTTGGTTTCTCGACTGGCACAGCATACGGAGTCGCCGTGATGAGTTGAGATGACGCTTTGCCCATAGTGGGGTTTCGGTCTGTCTGAAGACCGGACAGAAGCTATCGACAAATTGAAGGGCGAAGGTCCTTGAAGGAATCGTACGTCTGCATCCGATGCCTCCGCTGACGGATTACTCTACGCAGTTTGCTGCGTTATGGACAGCCTCCAGATTCGCCCCGTTTCAAATCCAATCGGAAACTCGGCAGTTGCTCAGTTGAATTGGGGTTGGAAGTATAATCGCAACCAGTAGGACCAGAGTTATCTACAAGCTGCAAGCAGACTTCTAATGCGTAGATTTCCTCACATGGCACTACACTGCTAACCTTGCTGTTACATTGCTTGCCTGACAGCATGCTAGGATTGCACTTCAAATGCAGGCCGTGCTCAACAATCACAACACAGGTCATCCACTCACCAACCAGAAAAGTCTTATCGGCCAGCCTGTTGAACAGCAGCATAAACCTATCACGTCTCAACATACCTACCATCCGCACACGTTTTCTTGAATGCGTAGCATATCGACGTGTAAGCTGCATTTTCAGCTTATCCAAAGGACAGAACCTGCATCACAATTCTGCTGTCAATCAGAAACGTCATATGTCAGGCAATAGACCACTTTTTATCGATTTGGCAACTATGAATACCACTTGCTAACTGCGACGTGACCCAGCAATTATCCATTGCCCCCGGCATTATCTCCCTAGGAACCTCTGTTTACCATGTGACCTAGATAATGACCCAACTTGCTGCATAGAACATTGAGCTCGGCCCGTCATTTCTTCTATAAATAAGTAGGTGTATACTTAGTTACTTCTAATATGTAGTATCTCTGTAGTAGTAGCGTTGATAAGCTGGATTGTGATGTATTATATATATACTTTATGCTATATATACGTTCGGAAAGCGATTTTAGTATTGACAACACAAAAAAAGTAACATTCATTGCAGTATAGTTGCAGCATGGTAATGAATAGTTATAGACAAATATACGTAATCGCTGACTATATATAACTACTAGACTACTAGTACTAGTAGTACTAGAGTTCATGTACATTGTGCATACTTCAATCATTTAGGTCTTCAGTTAATATTCGAAGGTGTTTGTCTAACACCTACCATCCCTATTTATGCGAACATTGCCATCAATATATATACGCACTTAGTCGCGCAAAAGATGCAAATATGCCTGCAAGTGAATCATAGCCCTAGCGAGGGACTGCATGGATCAATTCCGACAAGTGCTCTCTAATTTCAAATCTAAACTTACTAATCTAACCTATGTACAATACGCCCAAAATGCAATGTATATATGTAGTACCAAACCCATTAAGCAACTGAATCAACCCACCCACTGATCCGCCCCCTGCAGCGCCATCAACGCAAAATGACTTCCCAGTGCTGGCCTCGCCCGAAACGCAAAGTACTCACCGGCCTCACCAGTCGTACTATCTTGTACCCAGTACCGGTCCGAGAAGGGTACATCGTTGAGACCATTAGCGATATAGGCATGAATATCGGAGATGAACATGTCCCTTGCTTCATCGGTGACCGTTGCCGCCACGAAACCCTGCCAGTTCGTTTGGCCCCAGTCGAGGTTAGCGTCGAGGGCTATGCCAGCTGGTTTGCGGACTGTGGGGTAGAAGGCTGTGGTGGCGTTGTAGGCTTCTTCGGGGAAGAGGTCAAAGGAGAATAAGACGTCCGCGTAGTGATTGTACGCGAGGAACCAGGAGTCGTCGTCGTACTGGGTGGTGAAGTAGGTTCCATTAGGGTCTGTGCCGAGGCGGCCGTTGTAGAGGGCGTCAGTGATGGATTTGCCTGCGTCGGTGTAGTTCTGCTGCGAGGTCAGGTGGCCGTAGCAGGCGAGGCCGCTAGCTGCTTTCATGGCGAGGTTGGTTTGGTTTGCGACCTTTCCTAGGGCGTCGTTGAGGGAGAGTTGTGCGTCGGGATATTTGCCGTTGATGCTTAGGTATTGAGCGTATTTCTGCAGAAGGGGGGAGTAGGTGCTTGAGATGTTGGTTGTGTTGGTTGCGCTTTCGTAGGCGTAGGTCATGATGAGGATGTTTCCGCTTTCTTCGACAGGCATGAACTCTCCTTTGGGGCTGTGGCCGGTGGCGTTGGGGTAGTCCATCCCGATGTCGTGTACGGCAAAGTCGTAGGTGTAGTTGGTTTGGTCCATGTATTCGAATACGGGTTTTAGGAGGAGGCGGATGTAGTCGGAGTTTAGGACGTAGAAGACTGGGAAGGATGCGTAGATGACGTCGACGGTGTTGATGTTGCCATCGCTGGAGATCTCTTTGATGAAGGCCATGGTGTCGTTGGTGTCTAGTGTGTCATTTGGGATTGTGAGTTCCATGCCACCGTAGATTTGGCGGAGAGATAACGCCAGTATATCGGAGTAGTTAGTGCCGTATGATGATTCCCCGCCCTTTTGAATGAACTCGTCCATGTTGATTGATTCGATCAGCGCGTCAGAGTAGTCGTCAAGAAAATACGAGACGGCGGATGTAGTGTTTGGGTAGATTGCTCGGTAGTACCCAGTTTGCGTATTACCAAGGTAGTTAATGGTTTGCTCGCGCACATGGCCTATGGCGAACGTGATCGAAGTATTCTCTGTAGTCGTTTCCATTTCATGCGCAAATGCGACAACGCCGTCAGATGTCCAATTTGCGTAAGAATTGCCGAGCGATCCATTGGCCACAAATTGAGAACGGATCGCAGACGACGGCCCCGAGGCAGAAGAGAGGACGCTTCCATTTTGAGCCCGCGTGGCGTAAACTGTCTCACCCCAAAGCGCTTGCTCTTGAGGGTTTTGCGAGAACAAGGCCTCTTCCACGGGACTCAGCTGAAAGACTGAAGTTTTGTTGGCTTCTGAGAAAGCCCAAGTGGCGTTATCCGGTTGACCGGTCCAGGACGAATCAATGTCAGAGTAGATCTGGACAGAGTCGTTGCTCGATGTCCCACTAACTGATATCGTGAGATAAGAAAAGGGCAGAGACTGGCGTAGATAATTTGTTGGGGAGACGGGCGAAAAGAAGTCGAGAGTGAAATTTTTCGACCCGGCTGTCAGCAGAAAAGTGCTGTGCGTCGAGGTGAAATTGCCATCTCTGACAGTAGCAGCCTGGATGCCTTCTGTTTCCTCAGAGACACCGAAAAGGCTGTACGTCTGACCATTTACGCGAGCAATGACAGACCATGTGAGGTTATTTCCGAACCAAAACTGAGGAGAACTAGAGGGAAGGCTAGATGCCTGATATCCGGGAAGCCAAGCTGTACACGTCAGTACACGTTTATTCTACATGATCAAGCAATGCATGTCAAAACTGAACTTCAAAGCAGAGGCTGGACTAACAAGACAGATAGGGACTGCGAACAGCAAGTGGATAAGCCGGAGGCAGGAGAGGAGCAAAAGAAGCAGACACGACAACTTGAAGAAGAGCGCATCCCCAGACCCATAGGAGACATGAATCCCCAAAGCACCTCATGATCTACAGGAAGAAAGGTAGAAAGAGATGAAGGGGTATGTGCTATACAATAATGTCGCCGCTCACCTGTGGCAGCATGCGGACCCCCCTAGGGAGTCCGGCATTCAAGTACTCTTCCCTTCATTGTCGCCCACTGCACAATTCCATTCAGGAACATACTTTTCTTGGAAGGAGTGGGTCATACGATTTGCTGCCCTGGTGGGCTTGAATTCTAGCAAGAGAATGGTAAGGACGTGGTACTAATTCATGGCTAGCATTCGTTCTCGTCCATAGTTCGGCATGTAAGAGCAGCAGCCCAGGCAGGCGGCGACCAATCGTGGTGGTGGACCTGAGACTTACCCCTGGGTCCTGAATCCCATTATTCAGCCCTGAGACGGGCCCGGCAGATCGCATCTTTCAGATCGTAGATCATCGTCGACGTTTCCTGTCAATCTGTCGCCGTCCTCGGCTCGCTCTAGGCCGGCCCCGGGCTCTCACATTCTTCAAACAAGGTCACTACCCCCGCATTCCAGATGTTCATAACCCGCTTCAATCCTGTTTCCAGACCAAGTCACTCAGTGAAGAATCATGGATGCCTCCTCTGCCGAGTTTTCTCCTTGCCAGTTGGAAGACCCTTGAGATGGTTTTCCATGGCTGGTCGTGGGGCTCCCGGGTCGGGTTCATCGCTGGGTCGTCCCTGATTCCACGATCTACCCATCCTCGGTATAGAGAAGCGGGAGATAAATCTTCTCGACGGCCCAGGGCTGCATTCAAAGGGGTCCAGGGGCACATCCAGGGCGAGATATGGTCGAATAGAGACTGGGCTGCAGAGGAGCTACCTAAGGGAGCATTCTGCCAAGGTTCTTCCTCAGAAGAAAACCTTGTCTTCTGCATCGGCACGCGGGCACGTGTGATCCTATGTTATGCTTAAGTTTGTGAGATAGCATCCCTGCAGAGTCTCGTTAGCACCAAAGCTTATTCCTGCAACTTCATCGTCCGCCTTCCTTCCAAGGGTCGAACGACGAAATGTAGCTTCTGTCGACACCTTTCATTTCTACGCAACAATGGACCCCCTGGCAGTTTCGATGAAGCCAAGTATTTGCCACCATGGAACCGCCTGAATGTGGCTACAAGCCATTGGTATCAGACTTGCAGAGGGGTTTGAGAGACCTTTGTTACCGCAGGGCTGGTCTGGCCCCAACCCTGGATACATACGATCCCTTGCCTGTGACACCAGGGAATGTTTACGGGGATATGGGTAAAATGAAGCGACCGAGGGGGCTTACCACATCCTGGCCAGGTCATCACAGGCTGCCGGATAGCTGCAGGCCAGGATGGGCATTCCTCGTTGCTTAATCCATCGCGTTGCAGGAGTCAGTGACTTCATTCTTAGTCACGGTGCAACCATGTCCGACAAACCGGTTGATGTTATCAGTCAAAACGGCTTTGATTTTCGTAGCGCTATTAAAGTTTCGATTTAAGTGAGAGCTTATGCAGATCCGGCGAGCAGGAAGAGGATGACAAGCTGTCGCTCAAGAAAAGTACATGCATATAGTTTGGTTAGTAGTGTGAGCTTTGGTCCATGTGTCACACGGGTAAGGCGTAAGGATCTTCCAAATGCCTGCCTTCTATGGATTCTCTTGCAGGTGAGTTTGACTGCCTTTGATTGAGGAGCAACGCGTCTGTGCGAGAAAAGTGGTTTGATGACTAGGGTGTCACATCCAAAAAGCATTCCCTCTTCTACTATGTTATCCGTACTCGTAGTAGCTGGGTCCACAGAAAATATGAAGAGCTTTTTGGTCTTGTCATTTATGTCCGAATCTTCATAGAACTGTATAAATCCGCGGTGGCAATAGTTTCCACACTGTCTGTAATATCTCATTTGAGCCGACTATTTGTAATGGCTTAAAGTATGGCATGCAGGTAAGACGGAGCATGACCGGCCGGCAGTACTGCGGATAAATCAACCGCATCCCCATCCAGTAAGTGCTGTGAGTGTGTGTAGTGGCAAGTGGCCGGGTACCAATGCAGCGTCTGTTTACCGATCCACCGGTGCCCGCACCCGATAAAAATTGCTGGATTTTTATCTAGACTACTAACCACTAAGTAGACTCCTAGCGAGGGCCTTTTTCCAGTTCCCCGGCAGCGCATTGGTGCAACAGCCACGGTGATCATCCGTCTACGGGCGATTGGTTTGTTTGCCCCTCCAATCACCATCCTACCTCCCCTGAGTCGGGGAATGTAAGATAGTAAGATCTAAATCGATTATTGGTTGAATGTAAAGTCTCCAGAGGGAAGAGGGATCGGAAGTCTCACACATTTCAGCTCCCAGCGGCACAAAGTGGATGGTGCACCGGTGGGATTTTTTTCTGCCGATGGGGTCCGTCTTGACTGAAAACGGAGCGGTTGGAGTTTGATTCCCTGCCGCCTAAACCCGGAACGGCGACTGCAGCCCTTCAATCCGACCCAATGCTGAGGATTCATGCACTGGATTGGTTGGAACAAGAGAAAGTGCTCCACACTTGTGCACATCTCGGCCGGGGTGGTTGCCGCAGTTGGCCAATTTAGGTAGAGGAGACTCCAGCTGGCTGCATCTTCTTTTCGTTGCATTTATGCGCTCGACCCACTCCTGTGGTGACAGCAAAGGCCTGCTGAATGAAAATGTAAATAGAATTTTTGGAGGATGGAACACAAGCTGAACTGTGATGGGGTACCATTCGTTACGATGACGAGATGGAGGGGGAAAACTTTTATTTTTTTTAATCTAATTATTTTTCTCACTTTATTGGCAGGAAATACAGACAAAGGAGAGTTGGAAATAAGATAAACAGCAATCAAAAGGAAACATGGGAGAGAATAAGTAGATGGATCACATATTCTGTAGAAAAAGAAAGGTAAATAGCAAACAAAGGACAGGTGCGGGAAAATCCAGCGGGAGTTGCTGGGCCAAAAAAACAGTTGCTGAACCCGACCGTCTGGGTCGCGAGGTTCCTGCGCCGGGTTGATCGCCTCCTGATCCGTGACGCTACGACCAAAGGAAGGAAAGAGGGAAAAGAGAGCAGGGCAAGCCCCCGGAGGGTTGGCCAGCTAAGCCCATTAGCCCAATCCTTCTGCTCCCCAAATCCCAGGAATTGCCGGGGCTTGCTGGCACTGCTGGGGACTGGCTCCCTCTCTAACCTCCCCCCGGAGATCCCTTGGGCTGGCTTGCCTTTTCCCTTCAACTTGCGTTCTATGGAAATCCTTCCAGCAACAGACAACTGACTCCATACTTTAAGATTGGAATAGTATGTTTCCCTGGATATACTAGAATTGTTTATTGTTTATCATATTTCATTGTATGAAATCGACAAGACTAGCGCCCGTAGGATAGTATCTAGTAGTAATAAGTAGCTACTCATAGGCGACCAGACGTAGAAACCGCAAATGAGCTCATCTCCTCCCAAACTTAAGGTTCTGGACCTCGAGAGCTGCCCGTGACTCGCTCACCTTCTGCTTTCGTCCCCTCCTCGGCTGCTCCAATCTTTTCTGCTGTCCGCACCAACTCTCCGTCTTCCCTCTTCACTTTCAGCCTGCCCTCTTTCGCAACCCCGCCTTTTTTTTTTTTTTTTTTTCTTCTCTTCCTCCTCCTCCCTCCAGTCTATCTACTGGTCTGTCTTGTTCTAGCTTCGGGTTGGCTTGCAGCTTCATAGCCGCCAATCATTTAGCACTGCGGGTTCCTGTCCTTGTGCTACCTCCCAGGATAAAGCGGTCATCATAGAGGAACCTGTGGTCCTGCGGCCGATCCGTGGAAGGCTCAGCGATTCTCCCGCATTTTGACAGCTCGTCGCTGCGCCTTACCCAGAGTTCAATCCTCACTTCACGAGCTTCACGTCTACACTGTGCACTATCCGCCGAACGACGCGTGTACATTCATCCGGTTCCCATTTGCAGGACTGCCATAGGAGCCTGTGTCGTTGCCCGAATCTAGACTCGTGATAGATTGGGTTTGCCTGTCGCGAGTCTTGTTGCTGCAGTTTCGGGTATTCACCCCGCCACTACTTCCTCGACTTTCGCCTTCTTCAACGTGATGAGCGTCATGTACGCTCTGGACGATCGCACACATACCGCACCGCCTCCCCCGCCGCCGCTCTCGATGGATCGTATTCCACCCCCCTCCTCCTCATACCCCACTCCGGGCTCTGCAGGCGTCGCGTCTGCCGGCGGGATACCGCCGTCGAGCCATCTAGCGCCGCTCTCCACCGTTCATGAAAATCGCATTTGGTCTTTGCAGGTGGTTCAGCAGCCGGTTCGCGCCCGGATGTGTGGCTTCGGCGATAAGGTTGGTCTTGCTGTGCCGTCCTTGAACTGCTCTTTTTCCCGCCTTTTAAGAGGTAGCTGACTGTAGCTCAGGATCGCCGGCCAATTACTCCTCCTCCCTGCATTCGCCTGGTTGTCCGAGATGCTCAAACTGAAAAGGAGATTGACATTAAGTATGACGGTATCAAATATCGCTCTGCCGAGGATCGGTGCTGACCGGCCATTCTAGTGAGATCGATACGTCGTTTTATGTGCTCATGGTCGACCTGTGGAACGCGGAGGGGACCAGCGAGGTAAACCTCGTCAAGCACTCCGCCACTTCTCCCTCGATATCGACGGCCATGTCCTCCTCATATCCCCCTCCGCCGCATAGTGTTTCGCCTTCCTACCCGCCCTACGCGCAGAATGCCTACGGCCAGCCTGTTGGATACCCTCAGATGAACAATTACTACGGTGGCAACCCCCAACTACAGTACCAGAACCCGTATGGAGCGAATCCACAAGCACCCTATTACCAGCCTTACTATGGCGGCGGTCACATGCCGCAGGCCAACATTTCCCCGGCGCAGCCTGTGGCCTCTGGCCCTGGCGGCATGTTCACGCGGAACCTCATCGGCAGTCTCAGCGCCAGCGCGTTCCGCTTGACCGACCCGGAAAACAAGATCGGAGTGTGGTTTATTCTGCAGGACCTGAGTGTCCGCACAGAGGGCTCTTTCCGGTGAGTGCACTTCTCTGAGATGATCGCGTTTGGTGTTGTACTGATTTATTCCTGCAGCCTGAAAATGAGCTTTGTGAATGTGGGCAGCCAGTCCGGCGATTCCCCCAACGGGGTATCTGTGATCAACCACGGCTCTGCGCCAGTGTTGGCCTCTGTGTTCTCAGAGCCATTCCACGTGTTTTCGGCCAAGAAGTTTCCCGGTGTCATTGAGAGCACACCGCTGAGCAAATGCTTCGCCCTCCAAGGGATTAAGATTCCCATCCGCAAGGACGGAGTGAAGGGATCTCGCGGGCGCCACAGCGACGGAGACGACGCCGGGGATGATTACGACTAAACCAGGGTTATTTGCTAATTCGGGATACCAATGGGCGATGTTTTGTGTTTTTGGTTGCTTTTTGCTCACGTTCTTATATATATACGGGTCAGGTTGGACGCGGGGTTTGGTTCTGCGGTGTTGGTGATGGGCTCTTTCAAACAGGATGGGGGTGTATTGTTACTATCTGGGCCGGTGTCACAGGGTTCTTCGGGTTCTCCTGAATCTTTTTTTTTTCTTCTTGCTACGTGATATTCGATTAATGCTGCCTTGCTTTCGATTCGTGTGACTTGCTTTATACGAAGTGATGGTTTCGCGCCTGGTTCTACGGTTCCCGCGCACAACGGTTAGAGGCGAAAATGATCTCATCTTATGGGGACTGTACTGTATTGCATTACCCTAGGAGAATGTATGAATGATAGCCTGATAGCAGTAATCCATTGCTTTTGTGCTCTGTTCGCAAGTCCATCAACTCCGACTAGGTTAAAGTTCTGTCCGGACAAGCGCAGAGACTCGACTAGAACTCGACCGGACGAACCATCGTTCAACCGAGACCAGGTCGCCTCTTCCAGCTCGTATTGACTGTGGCGGTGCGCAACGTCGACGATGACGTCGATCGGCCAGGTGCTTCCATGGGAGAAGTGGCGGGCGTCGGAAAAAGGCCGCTTCGAAGCTCAATCTTCAGCAGAAAACCTTTGCAAGGGATGATGCAGGGTTTGAAGTAAGTAAGATCGGGCTTGTCCGACCGACTAAAAAAAGAGAACGAGGGAGAGAGCGAGAGAGTAAGTCAGTCAGAATTGGGGCATCGGATCTTCGGGTTCCGGGACCCTGACTACTTACTTTGTACCTAGTAAACTGCTAGTTTACTGGACGGACCTTGTTTTTCCCTAAACTTCTGGCATTGATTGGAGATGATCGTCGTTCTATAATTAAACGGTCGCCAACGGGGCCCATCATCAATCTTTTCCCTTCCTTCTACACTGTTTCCTTCTCTTGCCGTGTCTCGGAGCAACAACTGAGACAGGTCGTTTAAACCGGCACGTCATGAGCTCATGGATTCCCCAGTTTTTTTCCTTCAATTGAGCCACTCTGCATGACTGATGAGGGTCTTCGTCTCCATGCGGTTTCACTTTAGTGCACTGAACTAGGAGATAGTAAGTGGGAGACCTCTTCTGATAGGTTTAGGGTCTGTTATTCTCTGACGGCTCGTGCCGCTTTTTTCCTTGCGGTTTTTGGGCTGTGTGGCAGGGTTGAGATGGGGATGACTGCTGGAGGCGATGTTGTTGCTATCCATAGTGCACCGTAGTGCCTTCGTATGTGTTTCTTGTGATGGAGAGGGCCCTTGCTCGACTGACCACTCTGATTATTTTTCCTTTGGAGCTCACTCCACTTAGTTTCTCTAATAGTAACCGGTTGACCTCATAGTCTGTTCATCGTAGGATATAAATACGGCTTCGCATCCTGCTTCCTCAGTCTCTACTATTCACACAAGACATTCGTTCTCAACCACTCGATTGATAACTTTCATACATCCACCATACTATCTATCTCTAATCACTTATCATCTTTAATACCATCAAAATGAAGTTCACCCTCGCTTCCACCCTCCTCCCCCTCCTGGCCGCCGCTGCCCCCGCCCAGCAGCGCGACTCCAACTCTTCTACTCCCTCTACCTTCGGCATCATGTCCGCCCGCTCTGGCTCCCCCATCCACCTCCTCCCCTTGAACGCCAACAGCGGTGGTTTCTACTTGGGCGGAAACACCTCTTCTTACTGCCCTATCTCTTCCGGCTGCCCCGCTGGTACTGAGACCGTTTTTGCTGGTGATGGCTCTTCTTTGGTGAGTACACTCCCATCCCATACTACCTCATAAATTCTCCCCTATCAAACACACTCACACACAAGTCTCCCATACTGATGAAATAATAAATAAACAGGACGTCGAAGTCCCCGGCGGCCAACAAGTCTACGTCGCCCCCAGCGGTGCCCTGACCTTCACCGTCCCCCACTCGGCCTACATCCCCGCGGGCTCTTCCACCGGCCCCTTCAAGTACACCCCCGGCAAGCCCTTCGGCACCTGGACTTTCACCGGTGCCGGTGCCACCGGCTTCATGGCTTGCCCGGACGAGGGTAACAAGTGGCAGGTCTTTGCTGCTACCAAGAATGCTACCGTGCCTAGTGGCAATGTTGCTGATTGCTTGGGCTTTGATGCCCTGGCTGTTGCTACTAATGGTTCGGTTGCTGCTTGGGAGTACATTTAAATGACTGTACTTGGTAGTGGTAGTGGTAGTGGTAGTGTGCTAGTGGGGTAGAAGGGGGTATATAGTTGGTGTGTATAGAGTGAAATAGTAGGGTTTGTGGTTGTTTTGTACATGTATGTATGTTAATGTCATTAATGATTCGTTGATGTTGTGTTTGATTAGGTTTATTGTAATATTTGTTTTAAGTTATTTGGTGGGAGTATGCTGGGAGTATAGTTGTTATTGTTATTATGATATTGTCAGTCATAACAGTGTCATGCGTTCTATAGTATAGTACGAAGTAAAGTGGTAGGTTAATTCCTCCATATCCGCACCGCCTTGTCCTTCCCCCCACTTCCCACTTTCTGTCCATCCGGACTCCAATCTACCGCAAACACCTCGTCCTTGTGGCCCGGCAGATCCTCTTGCAACTTGCCTGTCCGTACATTCCATACTTTCAGTGTCGTGTCCTTGGACGACGAGACTAGTAGCCGGGAATCAGCCGAGAAGCAGCACTGGTACACGGCGCCCACGTGCCCGCGGAGTGTCGTGATGAATCTATTGTCTATTAGTAATTGTATATCATTTTTAAGACAGTGGTAAACTCACTTTCCGTCACGCGCGTTCCATAGCTTAACGTGGTTGTCAAAGCCCGCCGACGCAATGTACGCCATGTCTGGCGAGAACGTCACATGGTTCACCTCCTTCTGGTGTCCCAGCAGTCGCGCAACGGGCTTGCTGGAGTTCCCAGGTTCCCACAAGTACATGGTGAAGTCGTCACTCGCGGACACAAGCTTCTCGACGATCTTGTTGTTGATGGTCGCTGCCTGCTCGAACCGCTGCTTGGCTGCCGCGATCTTCTCGGCATCCGCCTGCGGCACCTTGCCGGTGTGGTCGTGGTAGGCAGTGCGGAGGACAAAGTCGGTAGACAGAGCCAGGTGATTGACGCGGTGGGCGTGCGCAGAGAGAGTCTGGAGCAGGGTGCCGTTCTGAGCATTCCACACCTTGATAGTCTTGTCGTGAGATGCAGTGTAGATATTTCCGATTCCGCCCCAGCGGACACAGGTCACTGAGCCCTTGTGCCCGGTGAGGACGGTGTCGATGCGCTTCGAGACCACGTCCCATATGCGGACCGTCGAGTCCTTGGATGCGGACGCCAGGCGCGGCCGGCCGGGCTGCTGAAGATGGTAGGGTTCCCAGGCCAGACTGGTGATCCATTTCGCGTGTCCCTTCAAGGGCGCGCCCAATGGGGTGCCCTTCTTTGCGTCCCAGAAGCGCACAGTGTTGTCCATGCTTCCCGTCGCAATCATGGCGCCGTTAGGCGAGTAGCTGACCGCCAGCACCCAGCTGGTATGTCCCTTCAAGGTGTGTAGAGGCGTTCCAGTGTCGCAATCCCAGACGCGAGCTGTGGAGTCACCGCTGCCGGTGACCATTGTGGATGAGTTGACAGGGGAGAAGCTAGTCGCAAGGATTGCCTCGCCGTGTCCGGCGATCGAGGCGGAGCATCGCGAGACGGCCTTGACGCGGAACACAGCCTGGGGAGTGAAGTAGAGATGTACCGTATCTTCGGTCGTCTTCAGGCCGGGCTTCAAGAGGGAGTGATACAGGTCGGAGAGGATATCGATTGTCTGGTCGTTCTTGTCTTTGCCATCGGATTGGTATGTGAATCGGTACGGTACTCGCTCATCTTCTTCCTGCGGCGCAAAAACCAATTAGTCTCTGTATATGTTGAACAATGCCTCGCTGCATACCTACATTGCCTTGTAACGTATTCAACAGCGTCTCGAGATTCTTCACACTGGCATCAGCGACTGGAACGGACACCGCCGGCCCGGTCGCAGATCCCGTCGCCTGGTCGAAGAATTGCACACGAATGCTACCCAAATTCTCTGGGATACTCTGGATCTCCTGCTGCTGACGGGCCCGCTCAGCGGTCTCCGTCCTCTGACGCTTCGACGGGGGAGGTAGAAGAGTCGCCATTGTGCCGCTCTTTGTTGGATGGTTTTTGTCGTTGAAGATTTTCGCCGAAAAAAAGATAAAAGATAGCCGTCGCTATCGCGGGGAGTCTGTCGCCGCTAGTCCGCTTTCGGACGGCAGCTCTACTATATCCTGCATCATTCTCTACCATATCCTGCTGCTCTTTTCCTGACCACCAATATGCAAAATGTCGGCTTCATTTGTTCGGGGTTCCTCCATTGGAGCTGCTAGCTCTGTTGCTCCCTTTTCCAGAACCAGCACATTCCCCAGGACTACGCCGAGGCCGACGACAACGGCAACAAGCGTTGCATCCCAAAACATCATCTGCGCCGTTAGTGAGTCCAGAGGCATCTCTTCGACAGTTGGCCTTGCTTTTGTCAATCTAGCTACTGCAGAGACAGTTCTGTGTCAGATATGTGATAGCCAGACGTACGTTAAAACAGTCACGAAGATCGGGGTATTCGAACCGACTGAGATACTGTTCGCAACCTCTGCCAAAGAATCCAAATTGTTCTACATCATACAAGAGAATATCCAAGATACCACGTTTACCTTTATAGATCGCAAGTTCTGGTCGGAGAGAGCTGGTCATGACTATGTAGACCGACTCGCCTTTTCCGGGGATGTCGAACCCATCAAGATCGTCCTGGGAGGAAACTATTATGCTGCTTGCTGCTTTGCTGCGGTGAGCACTACAACCGTCTGGCTGATCCGGCTAATTATTGTAGGTCTTAAAGTATGTCGAGCTGGAGCTGAACAGAACCTTTACCTGTCACTCTCTTCGTATCAGGTTCGAGCCCTCTCAGGGATCCATGTCAATTGATCTATCCACCATTGTCTCCTTGGAGTTGATACAGAACATACACAATGCAAAATCGAAGGATAGTCTGTACGGACTGCTCAATGAGACCCTGACCCCTATGGGTGCAAGGCTTCTCAGAGCCAACATCCTTCAGCCTTCAACAGAAGAACCCAAGCTGCAAGCACGATACGACGCTGTCGAGGATCTGTCTACAAAGGAAGACATGTTTGTCTCGGTGAGACAAGGTTCGCCTATAATCCTGCTATATAAGTCTTAGTCTAACCATACCAAACGTAGCTCTCAAGGGCTTTGTCGATGCGGACAAGGTTCTTACTTCTGTACGTGGATTCAATCGTTTCTGATAGCCTGGCTGACGATCCAGCTTATCCTTGTGCCCAACAAACGTGCCTTCCAATATGTTGAGCAGTCTGTCAACAATGTTATAATGGTCAAGACATATGTTGGGGCAATCAAGTCGGTTTACAAGGCACTTACGGCAGCTCAGAGTAGTCTTTTAACAACCATAAGAGAAGTAATCTTATGCTGGCTGGTATTGTCATAACATAGCTAACGACTATACAGCTATGTGCCCCGGCAGGCCACCGGGCTGTTCAGCAGATGATTGAAGAAACTCTCAACGAGCATGTCACATACCAGACACGTCCACTTGACCTCAGGAACCAACGCATCTACTGTGTCCGGGTAAGTCCCATTTGCAAGTTTCTCTGCAAGCCTGACATAGTTTCTCTAGGCCGGTGTGAATAGCCTTCTCGACGTCGCTCGACAGACATACAAAGAAGCTAATACAGATGCTGCAGATCTGGTAGCAGAGCTAGCAGGTCTGTACATTGCGTCCGAGGCTGCCCATAGCTAATATTTGTAGAAACGCACAGTATAGCCCTTGACCTGAAATTCGACAGAGCTCGCCAATACTACATCAGCCTCTTAGCTGCAGCTGTCGAATCCTTGCCAGACGTCTTCATCAACGTCTATCGCAAAAAGAACCGTATAGAATGTCAAACGCTAGACCTTGTCAAGCTCAATCAGAAGATCACAGATGCACACAATGAAGTCATCAATATGAGCGACCAAACCGTGCAGGAACTGATCCACGACATCTGCTCAGAGATATCAGTGCTCTTCAAAGTAAGCGAAGCCATCGCCATGCTTGACATGCTAGCAGCATTCGCCCAATTAGCAACATCGCACGACTACATCCGGCCTGAACTGACAGACACTCTCGCAATAAAATCCGGACATCATCCAATCCGCGAGAAGATACACACCAAGAAATTCATCCCCAATGATGCCTACGCAACGCAACAGTCCCGCTTCCAGATAATCACAGGCTGCAACATGAGCGGAAAATCCACCTACATCCGCGCCCTAGCGCTGATGACCGTAATGGCGCAAATCGGTTGTTTCATCCCAGCAGAATACGCATCATTCCCCATCGTCCACCAACTATTCGCACGTGTCTCCACATCCGACGACCTCGAAGCAAACGTATCAACTTTCGCCGCCGAGATGCGCGAAATGGCCTTCATCCTCCGCAACATCGAACCGCGCAGCATGGTCATCGTCGACGAACTAGGTCGCGGCACCAGCACAACAGACGGCCTCGCCATCGCCATCGCCATCGCAGAAGCCCTCGTAGAAAGCCACGCGTTAGTCTGGTTCGTGACCCATTTCCGGGATCTCGCACTGATAATGGGCGAGCGCAATGGCGTCGTGAGCCTCCATCTCGCAGCAGAAGTATCCCCTGATGCTTCGAAGATGACCATGCTCTATAAGATAGCCGAAGGCCCCGATACGAACCAATTTTACGGCCTCGCCCTAGCAAAGCTCGTAGATCTTCCCCCAGGTGTCCTCGAAACCGCTCAACAAGTATCAGAGAAACTCAACCAGCTCGCTAAACGCCGACACAGCAAGTCCAAAGCCCTGGCAGTGACTCGTAGACGGAATCTGATTCTCTCTCTAAAAGAACAACTCCTTCTAGTCCGCAACGGAACTATGGAAGGCGAGACCCTTCGGAAATGGTTGAAGCGACTGCAGGATGACTTCGCCTTGAGTATGGCTGCAATCGACGAGGATGCGGCCTGTGCCAGCGACGAAGATGCACCGGTACCCAGGGGAGTCTATGAGGACACTAGTTCTACCGGGAACCTTCTCTTCGATGATGATGATGATGAAGGACTCGAGGTCCATCATAGCTCTGAACTGGGAGAACCCTTTGCGCAAACTGCTGAAGATCACCTCGTCATTTCTGAGTCAGAGGACCCGCTCAACGAATCCAGTTACTGTATATCACGGCCATTCGCTCCTCCCTCGGATGTCCCTGAAGGGGATATAGATGGACTTGCCGCGTCACGTTCTGAGCATGACGACGATGATTCTACAACTAACGAGCAGGATACCGCTTCCTCCATGGATGAAGACTCCTGACCGGCTCATTCCCATCAAACAAAGTATGACTCTAACAGTATTGTATTGCATTTGTTTTTTACATCCCCATATTTCCAACCCCAGACTGAAATGTACCTATCTCCACCCGCCCCCTACAGCAACGGAAAAGAAATGAAAAGAAACCATCCCACTAGCTTTTATTTACCTCACGCGCAAGCAACTCTAGAAGTAAAAGACCATTTTCGCTCAAATACAAGCTGAACAAGCAACGACATCATCAACGAACGTAGGACCCAGAACCGACGATGCATAGACACAAACCCACGTCACATGTGTAAGGCGAAAGAAAAGAAAATAAAAAGGAAAAAAGAAACAGTAGAGTAGTGGGGTATGCATCGTCATCATCATCCGAAGTGGAACAGAGTCTGCTTCCCCTTCTTGTTCTTGCCCTTTTTGCCTCCAGCAGGGAACTCAGGGAAGTCATCCTCTGCATTGGACGAGCTAGCACCGGCGTCGTTACGAGAAGCCCAGGCGTTCGCGGTTGGCTTGTTACGATCTTCCCAGCGGACGGTGCCGCGAGTCAGACCTGCCATGAGGACGTTGGGCTTGGGAGCAGCAGGGAGAGCAGGGAAGGCTTCGGAGCTGGTGGCGTTGACTGGGCGGGCCGGGGCGCGCGAGGCGGAGCGGGAAGAGGTGGCGCTGCTGAAGGCAGAGGTAGGGGCCGAGGGAGCTGCAGCGGCGGCGGCGCCCCAGGGGGTAGTGGCGGCGGGCTTGGAGGTTCGGGGGGTAGAGCGGGCGGTGGTCGAGGAGAGAGGAGGGAAGGGGTTGGCGGCGGAGGAAGAGGTGGATGAAGAAGGCATGGCGCCGCTTCTGCCGACGTAGGAACGGGAGGACTGGGCTGTTGAGGATTTGAGGCGCAGGACACGCTTTCCGCCCGCTCCGCTGCCGTTCACGGTTCCTGGGGACATGCCAGGGAGCATACCGCCGGGGCCGGGCAGAGCCGGGTAGTCTTCATTGATGGCACGCCAGTCGTTCCAGGCTTTGAGGAGCGCGTTGCGCTTGCCTTCGTCTTCGTAAATCTCGGCGAGCTCTTTAATGAGTTTGCCCAGTTCGGTGCTGGAGGTATCGAAGAGTGAAAAGAAGGCGTCAATGAGTTCGGTGGCGGAAATGGAGGAGGTGCGGTAGCTGGAAACTCGGGCACGGAATTCCTTGAGCTTGTTCTGGTCGTTGCCTAGGAGGTTCGAGGCTCTTTCAACGACGGCTGCATGGCGGAGACGGCGGGCTTTCTCTTGAGGAGTAACGGAGGCCGAGTCTGCGCTGAGATTGAGGTTCTCCATCTCGGCAACTGGTGTGGATGCGGGAGGGGTCTGGGCGGGTGTAGGACGAGCCGGAGCACGCACAGGCTGAGTGTCGTTGCGTGTTAGTTGGCCGCCGAAGCTGCGGGTCGAGACGGATTGGGCACTCTGGATAGCCATTTGTCGTTGATACGCAACCTCGTCTCTTCTCAAGGGCTGAGCGCTGGATACAGGCAGAGGCTCCGCGTTAGGATCGCGTCCACGACCAGCACCGCGACGCTGGCGCTGAGGTTGGTAAGGAGTTCTGTAATCGAAGGTTGACAAGTCAACGGTGCGAGCGTCGCGTCTGGCGTCCTTAGATAGGCCGTTGGGATGACACTCAAGTTGATGTGCCTTGAGATCCATCTGGGACTCGAAGACGACGAACTTCTTCTCAAGACACTCGCGGTCGAGACAGAGGAAGTGATCTTTCTGGAAGTGGTCTTCGAGAGCGTTGTAGTCGATGTAGTACTGTTGTTGGCGGCCGCCGGAGCGACGGTCACAAATGTGGCATCTTTCGTGACGGTCACGACAATGTGCGTATAATTCGTCATCACCATAGAACCGTTGCCGGCAGAAACCACACTCAGGATGACCTCTGAATCCACTCTGGTCTATGGCACCAGGCACGTCATCTCCATGCTTCTCGTGCTTGCGCAACTCTGCATTGGTGAAGAGCTCATGTTCGTGCGTGAACACTTTCTTGTTCCGCGTGCAAAGATCACTACAATATTGAAGTTAGTATGCGCCTACACAGATCATCACATCTAACAGTAAGAGGAACTTACCACATCACCCTGCCATGCTTGCTTTTGACGTGACGATGCAGGTCAGGCCATCCCAAGCAAGCTACATCACAACCTCTATCCGGGCAATTGTACCGCAACAACAGTACTGTGTCTTCGAAGATATCGTTGTTCTCGTACTTGATCCCTAGGTTTTCGTCCATCTGCGAGAAATCGGAGTCCTTGAAATCCTCATAGCGCTTGGCATGGTCATCCGTGAAGATAACATAGTTGGATTCCGTCTAGTCCAAAGCGAATGTCAGCGCAAAGCCACGACCAAGACCAAAAACGATGACCAAGAATCACATACTCGACAATGAGCACAAGCTTTATTCTTATACAAGGCCCTCAATCTCAGCGCACAAATATGACAAGTCCGGTGATTACACGGCGAGACCGAGGTGTGGTCGACCTTCGAAGCACAAATGAAGCAGACTTCGCCGTCATCGTCATCATCAGACTCTTCTGTCGTGACAGGCTGCTTCCCCTTGCCTTCTGACGCTGTCGGAACATTCGCATCACCCTGTCCACCTTCAGCAGCAGCCTCCGACTTGTTCCCCGAGCGATTCTGCTTGTCCCGTCCTCCGCCGCCGCCTCCGCGACGGGGTCCCTGGCCCCTAGATCTTGCACCCCTTCCAGCGCCATCATGAGAATGGTGATGGTGACCATCGGTGTGTCCCGGTTGGCGAGCAGCTCCAAAGCCTCCTCCGCGGCCTCGTCGACGGCCGCCCCGGCCTTGGCCTTGCGCTCCGGGAGCTTGGGCGGGCTGGGATTCGGACATTGGAAACGTGGAAAGATTGAGGGGCGGTTACTCGGAGTGATCAGCGAGGATGATGTTTGGAGAACAGTGCCCAGAATTTGCTCTCTTAGGAGGAGAAGCGCGTCGCGCTTTGGTGAGCCTGTGCGACCAGACAGCGAATTTCGGCGGAGGGGTGATAAGCCGGCGTTGCTGTGGAGGGACCAGCTTTCACGTTACGAGCGGCGGGCAAAAAAGTTGGATCGGCGGCATGCTTAGTGAGCATCGCTGTCCAGTTTCTCTCCCCGACTTATTTAATTTTATTAATTGCGTTAAGCCCGGTAGGGGGGGCACATAGGTAATTAATTTACTGGTGAATTCAATCTAGTTACTGATATGACTCATTTTGACTCATTATCGCTCATGCAACTACAAGGCAGATCATATGTGTGGCTTAGCCATGGGATGCATGCATATTACTAGCCCCTTCGGCTACAACTGTACTGGCTGCTCGTGCGATAACTGAGAATGTATCATGCAATGACGCGATGCGATGTACGTAGCCAAATCAATAAGCGAATACGATCTCTAGGTAGCAACATCCATCGCGCCTGTCCACAAGGCAGCACCAACTCCCGCTGGAGAGAAAAGCAGGTCAACACAAGGAAAGATAAGGCAATCATTCGCCAATGAGCGTAGCAACAAGTGCGAAAAATATCAATATGAGAAGCAAATAATAAAGTCTTGGAGCAAAATGAAAGAGAGTTAGCGCCTGGGTTCCAAATGCTGTGTAGTAAGCAAAAGTCGGGGAATCGTTAAGGCAACGACTTGGTCGCTGCGATTGCCTTGTCCGGAAGGCAAGAGTTCGCGTCTAGATACCAAAGGTTATTCATCGGGACTATACAAGTTCTGGCTGAGGATTTTAGTCATCGTGAACATGTGTATGCGATCTTGCTTGAACACGGCACGCATCGCGTCGTCACAGCGAATTTGTCGCCGGTCATTGGGATCCTGAAGATCATGCTCGTGGATGTATTGCCAAAGCCGCTTCACTGTCTGCGGTCGCGAGAGCTGTTCGAATGTCAGTATGTCTTACCTAACCGGAAATGGGAATAGCAGCCATACCGTCACCTCGCCGTCCAACAAAGCCGAAAGCGCTGGGGAAAGATTCAGGGGTTTCTAGACAGCCGTCAGCACCAGTCACCTCCATTAGGAAGTGTTTGCAGCATACGTGAAACCCGCCAGATCTGTTGACCTTCTTTCCTGAGTCCGAGCCCGATTCCAGTTCCGAATCATCCTCAGCCTTCACTTTCTTGGACGTCTTCGCTTTGGTAGGCTGCTTCTTCTTCACGGGCTGGCTTCTGCGTGTACTGGCCCCGCGGGTTTGGCGCGCACGCATGTTTTCCTCGGCCTGGAGTTTGGCTGCGAACAAGGCATCCGCATCGATATCATTGTCGGGCTTCTTCTTCTTGATAGGAGGAGTCTTGCTTGAAGTGTCCGAGCGCTCTTCACTCTCCGCTTGGCGTTTCTGCGACATGGAAGATTGAGCCGGAGAGGACGGCTCAACAGGAGTCACCGAGTCGTGGTCTTTCCCATGGCCATTGGTGGAAGCAGATGTCGCTGGTGTCTCCGATGCGGTTTGAATGCCCTTCTGTGCCGCACAGACGTCGAAGCGCTCCATGATAAGCTGCTTGATGGCAAGCTGTATGAATAAAGCTAACATTAGCATTATATTTAAGGTCTACCGCCGTGAATCAATAGAGCAAAGAGCAATATGCGACAATAATGAAAGATCGGGGGCGCAGACCTTATGCGGGGTAAGATCATAGCCGATCTCATCCTGAAGGCCGTTGCGAATAGTTTTCGAGGAGATGGTAGTCAAATCGCTTTTGGCCAGAATTGAATCAATGATCGGAATGTATTGATCGCGGGCTTCTGGGGATACTATTGCATGGGAAAAAGAAAAAGCCATGATGTCAGTTGAGAGCGATCTCGGCGTGGAGCAATCGACCGGGAACATCAGACTTCCGAACTTACGCGACATGGTGGACCGGGTAGCTTTGCTTTGCAGCACCTCTGCAGGAAACGACACGACTGAATGGAATTTAATGCTGTCAATTGCTGACCGGACTCAATGTAAGAGTTCGGAAGGCTATCAGCAGCGGGATTCAGCTCAAGGTGGTCGTGCACTGAGGACGACCGTCTAGATCTGGGCGTAGCGCTGGCGCTTAGGACCGGCGGGGCATAAGAGAGAGGAGGTACGTAAAGGCCCCAGGAGGAAGTAGGACAGGGAGAGAGAGATGGATCAGACAAAACAAAGGGGAGTAAACGAGGAGATCGAGACGGCCGGCCCACAACGACCAGCAGCTATCACCCGCAGCAGCAACGGAAAGCGGGACGATGCGTGAGGATCGCGAAATGTTATGGCTGGTCCAAGCCGATTGTACAAGTCGGTTACAGAAGACATAATCAGCCGGGCGAGAAGCTGGGGGCGGGTGGCTTAGATAAGCACCATCACGTGGTGGAGCTGGAGAAAGAATAGGCAGTTTACTAGTGGTATCGTGAGAAATGGTCATTTACCGTCACTTTACCGCACGGAAAGTGAAAGCAAGCAGAGACAATGGGGGGATGACTCAGCCCTGACTCAGCTGCCTTCGCACACAGAAGGCGCTTGTGGTTTGGGATTTGTTCTTTTGCCCTAAAATCAGCCAAATCGGGGTCGACCAGCAGAAAATCCAGAACAGCATCTTTCATCTTCAAGATCATACCCTCTCCACCCTCACCCCCCCATATCGCCGTTCGCTGCGACTGCAACCATGGCGCCCAGTTTTGACACCCTGTCTGAGCAGGATCTCCACGAAGAGGAGGAGGAGGAGGTTGACTTCTCCGGTGAGTGCGCCTCGCGTTGTTGTCCCATCATCCTCTTCTCACCCCGTTTCCCCCGTGCCCCTCGCCGCTGACTCCGCCCGATTTTCTCCATCCAGATCTCAAGGAGCAATATGAAGTGAAGCTTGAGGAGGGTTTGGACACATTTGTTGTGATCGATGGACTTCCGGTCGTCCCCGAGGAGAGCCGGCAAAAGCTCATCAAGTTCTTGTTGAGGAAGCTCAGCACGGTCGGCCACACCTCGGAGGATGCCGTCTTCATGCCCATCAACGACAAGAACATGTCCGAAGGGTATGTTTTAACTTAGGAAATCTGATTGCGGTTGGGAAAGGTTGTGGAAACATTAACACGTCGTTTCAGTTTCGCCTTCGTTGAGTACGAGACCCCCGAACAGGCCGTCGCTGCCGTCAAGCAACTGCACGGTGTACCCCTCGATAAGAAGCACACTCTCGCCGTCAACAAGTTGATGGATATCGATCGTTATGGCCGGGAAGGACGCATCGACGAGGAATACAAGCCCCCCACCATCGAACCCTTCAAGGAGAAGGAGCACCTCCGCTCATGGCTGGGCGACGCCAACGCCCGTGACCAGTTCGCCCTTTACCGTGGCGACAAGGTCGGTGTGTTCTGGAACAACAAGAGCAACCCCCCGGAGAACGTCGTCGACCGCGCGCACTGGACTCAGCTTTTCGTCCAGTGGTCCCCCAAGGGTACCTACCTCGCCTCCGTCCACCCCCAGGGTGTCCAGCTCTGGGGTGGTCCCGCCTTCTCGAAGCAGAAGCAGTTCCCCCATCCTTTCGTTCAGCTGGTCGAATTCTCGCCCGGTGAGAGCTACCTGACCACCTGGTCCGCCCGCCCCATCCAGGTGGAGGAGGGCCACCCGGTCCTGACCTACGAGGAAGACGGAAAGAACATCATCATCTGGGATATCGTCACTGGCAAGCCTCTTCGTTCCTTCGTCTCTCACGATCTGACTGCCGGCCCTAGTGCTGAGGGCGAGCCCAAGAAGAAGGTCCAGTGGCCCGCTTTCAAGTGGTCCGCTGACGAGAAGTACGTCGCGAGAATGCTGCAGCACCAGTCGATCTCGATCTACGAGCTCCCCCGGATGAACTTGCTGGGCAAGACTTCCGTCAAGATTGATGGTGTTATGGACTTCGAGTGGTCCCCCGCCACCGTTGTCCGCGAGGGTGTCAAGCAGTACGAACAGCTGCTCTGCTTCTGGACTCCCGAAATCGGCAGCAACCCGGCCCGTGTCGCCTTGATGAGCGTTCCCTCGAAGGAGATCGTCCGTACGCGTAACCTCTTCAACGTGTCGGATGTCAAGCTGCACTGGCAGTCGCAAGGTACCTACGTCTGTGTCAAGGTTGACCGTCACTCCAAGTCCAAGAAGTCCATGGCCACCAACCTGGAGATTTTCCGTGTGCGCGAGAAGGGTGTCCCCGTCGAAGTCGTCGACAGTCTCAAGGATACCGTCATCAACTTTGCTTGGGAGCCCAACGGAGGACGTTTCGTCGCCATCACCACCGGCGAGGCCCCCAGCGGCACCGCCGTTCTCCCCAAGACCTCCGTCTCTTTCTTCGCCCCCGAAAAGAAGGGTGTCTCGGCCGGCAACTTCAAGGTTGTCCGCACCATTGAGAAGAAGACCAGCAACGCCATCTACTGGTCTCCCAAGGGACGTTTCGTCGTCGTCGCTACCGTTCACTCCCAGACCAACTTCGATATTGACTTCTGGGATATGGACTTTGAGGGTGAGAAGCCCGAGGGTGAGAAGGATCTGGCCGCCAACCTGCAATTAATGAAGACCGTTGAGCACTACGGTGTTACGGATATTGACTGGGATCCTACGGGTCGCTACGTTGTCAGCAGTGCTAGCGTGTGGACCCACTCGGTATGTTCTTTTTTCTTAGTATCTTGTCACGACTGCGTTACTGACATGTTTTATGTAGATGGAAAACGGCTACAACATTCACACCTTCGCCGGTCAGACCCTCGCCGAACACCCCACCGACAAGTTCAAGCAGTTCATCTGGCGCCCTCGTCCCCCCACTCTTCTCAGCAAGGAGGAGCAGAAGCAAGTGCGCAAGAACCTCCGCGAGTACTCGAAGGAGTTCGAGGAGGAGGACAAGTACGCTGTCGACATTGCCAACACAGCCGTTGTGGAGACGCGCAAGCGCGTGCTCAACGAGTGGACTGCCTGGATCCGGAGGGAGAAGGAGATGCTTGCGGAGGAGAAGGACGCCTACGGTGTGCCGGAAGACGTCGACTCTTCCAAGCAGGCCAAGGATGCCCCTGCTGTGTCGGAGGACCAAGGCGAGACAGTGGTGGAGGAGATTGTGGAAGAGATCATCGAGGAGAACGAGGAAGTCATTGGTTGATTGGGAAGCCAGCTTCGTATCTAATGTGTTCTATTCCATCCATTTCCTTTTCTTTTTCATTTCCTTTTATCCTTATCTCGCATCTTGTCTGTCGATATCCTCGCCCTTTTTTCTTTACCTATCCTCTCTGAAGTCCTCACACTTCATCCTCTCTTCTTCCCTGTGAGACTTCATCTGTGATCCATTTGGATTGGTTCCAGCGCGCGCGTGGGGGCGCCTGTGTCTGGAGCATTTCAAAAAAAGTGAATAGAATCTGTGTTTGCATATTTCCCGAGCGTGAGGGGAAAACTTTGATGTGCGTGATGTTGGTAGCAATGAGAGATGACAGACAATGATGACTACTGCAATCATTCAAAGTTCAGTTTATACCACTTTCTACTATCTCAACCAATTATCCAAAATTAAACTATCCAAAAGTCAACAACACTAACCCCCACCCCAACACAACCCACCATAACCCCATTATACATTCAACCCTCTGAGCCCCATTTCCAGCGGACCCCGTATTATACGGCCCGGAATATGTACTCGACGGCTGCACATTAATCTTAAAGAACTCCTTATCCCCCAACTTCTTATTCCCCCCAATGATATTACCCCTAGGCGAGTATTCACAAACGACATACCATCCCTGCGGTCTCTCCGTTCCATTGATCCCACCTCCACCACCTCCTCCCGCTTCACTTCTCTTCCCATTTCCATTCCCATTATCATCATCATTAGTAGTATTAGTATTATTATACCCACAATCAATAGCCGCACACCCCACCTCCCTCGTCTCCCTCCACACCAACTGCGTAAAATGTCCCGTCTCCTCCGTGAACCCCGTCGGCTCCTGGAAATTGTATTTCTGTACTTCGTCGCCCCAGGCGGCTACAGCGGACGAGACGTTGGGGTACCCGAAGGCGAGGTTTTCGCCGTAGGGGCCGTTCTGTATGTACATTACTTATTAGCTGTTTTTAATGTCTTTGTGAACTAGTATTTATATCTTGGGGGAAAAGGTGGAGGGGGAAGAGTACTATACCGAATGCTGCCATTTACATTCCTGTGCCCAGTTCAGGGCGTATTGAGTTAATGTCGTATTCCAGATTAGGTTGCTTGCGTTGTGGGCTTTGCGGTAGGTGTTGCTGACTTTTAGTATGGAGGATTGGAAGAGAGCTGGGGAGGTGTAGGAGGGGGGTTCTTGGGTGGTGGTGGTGGTTTGTGGTGCTGTTGCGGTTGCGGTTGCGGTTGTTATGATGGTGACTATTACTGTTGCTTTTGGTTGTGGTTGTTGTTGTTGGGCTGTGGTGAGAGTGATGAGGAGGGCGCTTAGGAGGATTATGGTAGTTGTAGTGGTGAGTATCCTTGAGATTGTACGATAGAGCATGATGATGATGACCTCATATAATGTTATGCGAGTAAGGAAAGTTTAGTATAGTATGTGAGAGGATATTTCTCATGACGAAAATGTAGAATGTATAAATGATGGATCGCAGTCAGTCAGCAATTGTCAGACTGAAACAATGCAGTGGTGAGTGGTGAGTGGTTGTGGTTGTGGCGCCAATGGCTTGGTTCCAGGTTGAAACACATTGCTTCTTCTTCCCTTTGGCTCGGGGTGGACAGTTCTTTATGTCTCTCCTGGCTTATTATCGTCATTGCTTTGAGCTTATGGGCTGGATTCTGGGAGTGGGAAACTGATGTCAGGAATTAGCCGGATAGATTTAGAGTTTCCTGGAGATGCGATCCGTCGGGTGGGTAAAGTCGTTGTATGAATGATGCAACTGGTTGGGTTATTAGTAATAACTTAATGCGAAGGGGATTACTGTGTAGTTTGTTGCAATCTTCGGGGCTGACTGGCTGGATTAGAATTGTTGTATGTTGGTCATGTCAGCTTGATGTTGGATGGATTTTGGATATATGGGTCTGGGTAGTAGTATCAATCTGTAGCTCTTTCCTCTGCTACTAAATTATATAATCATCTGTCTATTCTCTAACCATGAAAATGGCAAAGCCCTGGGGTATTCGTAGCTCTATATACACCGTATAATCGTAATGCTGGACATATTCTTCACATAACGTTGCACCCAATTCCATACATGGCTCGTTCGACGTCTCGTTTCACTTGGTACCAATCCGCCCGTCGCTCGGCGAACTCGTACACTTCCTCCACTCGCCAAATCCCATTGAACCGGTCCGCATCGGCGATGATGGTGGCAAGCTCTTTGGCATCAGAGGGGTCGATCAAATAGATCTGCGATAGTTCCCGGAACGCCTTGAAGTAGAGGAGAAGGTCGTTGTTCCTGAACGTCTGGATGAATTTGAAGTAGTGATTCATATCGCTATAAGAGGTCAGCTTCGCCATTAATCTCAGAGACACATAAAATCCTACCTGATGAGCTTCAACGACCCCTCAGTGCTAATCCTCTGCCGCTTCAGGTGCTTGCATAGAGCAGCAAACAGGCGGAGCCCGACCTCTTGGTTGAAGACGTCCAGCATACTCTTGTCTGTGCTGCCAACCAACATCTGTGTATGAGAAGAGACCACATCCACAACGGCCGCTGCAGCCTCGGTGATACTGACGTCCATCGTTTTACGATAGGGGTCAGTAGAGACACTAGGATTGAAGTCGGTCGCCAATTGTCTCGTTGCTAGAATGTAGTCCACTTCTTCCATCAAAACGTCGATTCCTTTGTTAAGCCCAGCAGCGACCCGTTCATCCAGGCTCTGCTCGAACTTTTTCTTTTCCTTGACGGCCGGGTCAAGGAAATCATTGCGGTCCGTCAGTTTGGTGCCGATGAGTTCCTGTTCGTAAAAGACATCGATCATCTGGAGAATCAGATCACCAACGTTCACCAGCTCCAGAAAGGTGACCAGCGGCTCAACGCCAGATTGGTCGCGTTCTCCTTGTTCGCGCGGCCTGTAGTTTGACAAGTGGTCCACGGCCTTATTAAACCCACCGATTAAGTGACGGTTTCCTAGAATGCGCACGAGGGCGACGAAGACCGCTTCGCACTGTTGTTTTGCAGCAGCTCCATATTCGCCTTTGATCTTTACAAACTGCGCGGCTCGCTCCAAGCTTGACTTGGCCGCATGAACCAGACTAAGAGCAACTTCTATGCTGAAAAGAGATCGAATACCCTCAAGTTTAGACTTCATGATCGCGGCTTTTGCCGCAAGCTCTGTGGTCGGCGCCTCCATAATAGGAGGCGTCGTGGGCGACGCGATGGTTGAAAACCGATTGGGACTCTTCAGTGACGAGGAGTCGCTGGCGGTGGGCTCCGATGGTGCCTTTTGCTCGTTCGCCTTGTTTCCTGAAAAGCTTGGAAGAATATTGACGGGAGCCATAATAACCTTCTTGAAAGAGGTTAAGAAGTCACGCTTATCAGCCTGCCTATTGATGTTCGACATCAAGAATGACTCCGTCGAGGCTGCCTGCTCCGATAGCTGTCTATCCCAGTCCCCCACGGCCGCCTCAGATAATTTCCGGAAATGATCCAATTCCTCTGCGAGATATAAGTCCATGTGAGGTACATAGGCTTTAGCAATGACATGATCCATGAATTCATCAAAACTGTCGTCCAAATTCTGAACTGGCAACAATGTGTCCGAGAGATTAAGGCATTGAGCAAATGTTCCTGAGACGGCAGTCAAGTAGGACTCGGTATTTGAGCCATGTAGCTCATCAAAAATGGCAGTCAGGAATGGGTAGAGCACATCCTGCCCAACCTTTTCGATAAACGGTGTCGATATTTTCATCGACGGGGGGAAAGCACGATTGATGATCGATACTTCCTCGTTATAGGCCACACTCAGCCGAGTGAAGAAGGCCTGTGTATGTTCAAGTTTAACCCGTTGCGAGAAAGGATCAATGCAGTCCGAGACTTTGCCGAGATCTGATTTTCTGGTAACGAGATGGTTGTGCTGTATGAAGAGTTCTACAGCTGCCTCTCCGCCGTTCAACGTGTACAAAACGTGGGCATATTTTCGCATCCTGTCATCAATATCCTCTGTCTCGTATCCATGTCTAAACTCCTTTATGGCCGATATTTCGAATATCGACACAGCAGACTGCAATTGTTCAAGCCGTCCACGCCAGCCTTCGTCTGCATCGCATTCGGAGAAGGATTGTAGTTGCGACAGTATCTGCGCTTGGTGCTGTGGATCGGTGTAGTTCTTGAAAAGCAAGCTATCCGGAGAAGGGCCGTTCGTAACGATGTCATTGTAGTATGGTGCCAGCGCTGCATGTACCTTTCCGTACTCCTGGCGTGCGTCTCCACGAACAGACTTGACTTGTTTCAGCGCGCCGATGACGGGATCACTATCTGATCCATCCGATATATCAGCATTGGCCGAAGTGGTTAGATTGATCTGGTCGAATCCGTCAGAGATCGATTGTAAATCGGCCCGGGAACTCCGTGAGACGTTGGGTGCAGGTTCGCCGTGCGGTGCTTGCGCATCCTCAACCTCTTGCTGCTCAACCGTTTGCACATCTGCAATAGTTCCGAACGTTTCTTCCGTATGCTTTCTTGCCTCCACCTCGTCCCAACAACCCATCCGTTTCAATTTCTGCACCCATCGCGTGTCATCGTATGCCATCTCGCGCAGGAGTTTGGAAGACCGGGCTACTCGTATGAGATCGACAGGGGAAAGGTAATCAAGGATTGAGGACATGATCTCTGGTCATTGTTAGAATATCCTGCAGTGAATGCGATCCATCTCCCCGTTCGGTATTTACAGTCGAGACGTACCTGCTGGAAGAATGGCCCTGGAGATTTCTTCCATCGAGGCCATCTTGAGGGAAGCCAGAACATCCTTGCGCGGCTTCACGCCGGCACCTGGCCCAGTCCTCGCTTTCTGCATCTTGTAGTTTCACAGTCGGCATCGGGAGGGACGTCGAGTTAGTCCGTCAAAGGCTCCAGAAGCTCAGCGCGGACAAGCCGGTCAGGGTCCCAGCGTTCCCACCGACTAGCTCGCTCCGCGGGGCTGCCCCAATTAGTCGAACGTAAACCCGAGTAATCGAGCGACACCGGAATTGCTGGCAAAAATGGGGGATCATGAAACATCGGTTCGCATGGCGGAATCATAGCCCCTAAATCTGAGGAATGGAACAATCCACGGCGCCGAGCAATTGCGTCGGTTGGTTGTGGCAGTTCGTCACTGTGGGCGGAACACCCCAGAAATTCCACGGTTTGGATCGGCCGGCTGCTTGCTCCGGAATTCCAACTCACCCCAGTAAGCAGTATCACCACCTGTTTCACAATATCCTAACAACGATCCGAGTAGGTGCAACATGGTTAAGTTTTTTTCGATGAACATCAAATTCTGAAACATCCGGTGGGTAGTCATGGTGATCCGTTCGCAAATTTTCCCCAGAGTCTGCCAGTGGGGCGATATATATATTAAATTCAGGACATCGACGGAGAGTAGTAGTGCTCTTAGTAGGACTCAGGTGGTATTTTCCTGTGTCGAAATCATCAAGTTCCAACAACCCTGGAAAACAAGGCATTAAGTTGAATACTAATAATACCAATTAACCCTTCCATACGAACTTTACTAGTACCATCAACTTAGGTATCAGAATTATATCGGCTCATTGAGCCAAACAATCTCCCCTCCTTTTAGATACTAGTTGATATCATTCAGTCACCATATTATTCTGATGAGCGTCTTGCAATCGACCTTCTACTTATTATGTAGTGGGCTGACCTTGCATATATGCTTGTTTTACATGTTTAATGCACTCCAGAAGACCAAGAACAGACCAACAATCTAGGAGATGAGGGTGAATTGGATGCCACAAATGTAGACGAAGTTATCGGTATTGAAGTATTGAAGCGTCACAGTACCGAGTATGAGATTACCTCTCAGACCGGCCACAGATGTTCACTTTACGTTCCTCATTCTCTCTTCTCTGAATCGTCTCCCCTCCCAGACCCACAAGCAAAATGGACATGAGCGTCAGCAGTTGCGTTTCAAACCCAGTGGAAGAGTCTCAACGCCCCATATTGCATATTGAGGCTCGAGTGAAATGTGCTAGTGATGGCATGATCGTTCGCACTGATCTGGTAGGCTGCTTGATACACTTGCGATTCATACATTGACGGAACAGCAGGTTAGGGATGAGGTTACAGAATGGCTTCACAATAATTTCATCGTGATGTCTGTTGATCAATTTATCAATTCTTTCGGTCAGGAATCTATCAAGACGATAACCCCCCGAACATCTTTCTGACGATGAATAGGAGGTCTAAGCGAACCACATGCTCAAGCCCTGGAGTTTATACTCGTAACCGAATGTAGCGGCGGCAATCTGGAGTCCGGTGCATATCGACTTCAGGATGTCCAATTGGACGTTCAAGTGTACCAACTGCGTACAAAATCGGAGCGACAAAGCTTGCAGAAGACCAGTGCACTTGAGGATTCAGCAGAAGCCGGGGGTGGAGTCGCTACGGCAAGAGTACTGGCCTTACCGAGCATAGATCTGGAGGGATTATGGGAGACGTACGCTGACCTGCTAATTCTTCCAACGCTGAAAGTAACTGATCATTTGCATAGGTTGGATTACGATCAACCAATTCAGTCGACGCTTCTTTCGGCTATAAGTAGAATGGGTGATGCCTTCCTTTACAACTTGCATCTCATGGCTTACTCTAACTTGAGCAGTCTCGTTTTCTACTCGTAAACTCGATAAGTGGACTATCAATTGGAACAAGTTGATACTCATATGGGGGCCACCAGGAACTGGGAAGACAAGCCTTTGGTTTGTGGATGTGTTACATAGAGTGTGGTCAGTGGCTAACTGATTTAGTCGCGGTCTTGCCCAGAAGCTTGCAATACGCCTGGGAAAGGATTATCCCCAGAGCAAGCTATTTGAGATCAACGCATACTCTTTAGGAAGCAAATATTTCGGCGAGAGTAGCAAACTTGTGAATGGAATGTTTGAGAACATTGAGACATTTCTCCAGGAGGAAGAAGATACATTCGTTTGTGTATTCATGGATACTGAGCAGCAATGAGCCCTTTGACGCCATTCGAGCAGTCGATGCGGTACTCACAGGGCTGGATAAGCTGAAAGAACATTCGAATGTTATCGTCGTCTGCACCAGCAATTTGATTACGGCGCTGGTAAGCTCCTAATCAGCGCCGAGTGCTATGCATTAACGCTGACGGTGCACTCGCGTGTAGGACCAAGCTTTCCTCGATCGAGTTGATATCAAACAATACATACCGCAACTATCTAGCAGACCTATATATAATATCTACAAGGACTGCCTAGAGGAGTTGAGCCAGAGTGGACTCATTGAGGGTGTTTCATTCGACGTGGTCCAAGTTACTCCGGACGATCCCCAGACGGCTTTGCAGTATGTGGAGCAGGCTGCGGAACACCTCACCCTCCCGACTTTTGACGAAGTGCTGCTGCACTATAGATCGTTCCCCGATGCTATACCCACGCTACTTGCTAATGCTGTCTTTGAAAGTGAGGTTAGTGATTCTGGACGAAGATGAGCATTCGGTATATATGTTGGAGTATTGACGATGGCGATTAGGGGCTTAGCGGTCGCACGGTTCGAAGACTACCCGCTCTATCGTTGATTCTTTATAGTAACGGTACCCGATGCGATATTCGGACAGCGATTGAGGCGCTGCGTATGGGAATAGCGTCGGAATGGCAGGCTAAGACGGAGGCGACGATGACTATGGCGGAAGAGCAGCTCTCGGGAACAACACAAGCCAATGGCCAATGAGAGCGATGGGATTGATGGGGGAGTGTGTGTGCTGGGGTCAGCGCGGAGGAACGGAACGGGGGTGTGAGGAGCTGGGAGGCTAATGACGAAGCGATGGAATTGTTTGATATGCGTATGTAATTGAAGCTCGGAATGCATCCTCGTAGAACTTCTCCCATCATGTTATCGCGAGAACGGGGAGATGGTGTTGGTGGTCAGCAATTATCAGGTGGCCGCCGAAAATTGTTGTTCCGAAAAGTCGCGGTTTTCACCGAAGGCAGTTAGGACCGGGGCGGCAGCCAATCAGAACGAGGGTTTAGGCAATTCCAAACCCAAGAGAAACTTGACCCGTTCGACCAACCTCGACTTCACCTCCAAAAGCACATTCTCCTGTGCGCTCAGCCTTGTCCCCTCCCCCTCCCCTCTCCCCTTCTTTGGCTATCGTGCCTTCTTAAATACCCCATTGTCCGGAGGGTCTTTCACATCGTCAGTATGCTGGCACGTACTGTTTTGCGCAGCGTGCCCTTCCGGGGCGTCGCACGCCAGTCCTTGAACAAGACCTCCACGGTACGAACTTCCCCGACATTGACCGTCCATTGAACCCAATGGACGAGGACAATCGCTTCTCTATCGCACAGGAAAGCTTCTGTATGGGTTTTTGACTAACGAATCACCCAGCGTGCGTCTTCCTCCGCCGCCGGTGCCGAATCCGCCAGCTCCCCCTTCCACCTCACACTCACTGCGTCCGCCGCAACCGCCGTCGCTCTCGGATCCGCCGCGTATCTCTATGGCCAGGAGGCTTTTGCCATGACACCTGCTGAGGAGGGGTGAGTGGATTATCGGTGATGCTCGAGGGAATGGTCAACGCGTTGCTGGCTGCTCCGTTGCTCCGACCGAGGCATCATCTTCCCGATTCCGACTGTTTGACATCAAGACTGACGCACATCGAAATCAAGATTGCACCCTACCGCTTACCCTTGGGAGCACGCCAAGTGGAACAAGACCTTCGATCACCAGGCGTGAGTCTTCCAATTGCGAGCGAATAATACCCTCGCCATCTCTCCCCGATACCGGCCATCTTACTCATGTTTTGCACTCCAGCCTCCGTCGTGGTTTCCAGGTCTACCGTGAAGTCTGTGCCAGCTGCCACTCCCTGACCCGTGTGCCTTGGCGCTCGTTCGTCGGTGTCATGCACACCGTCGATGAGATGAAGGCCATGGCCGAGGAGAACGAGTACGACACCGAGCCCAACGACCAGGGCGAGATCGAGAAGCGTCCCGGAAAGCTGTCCGACTACATCCCTGCTCCCTACAAGAACGAGGAGGCTGCTCGTGCTGCCAACGGTGGTGCTCTGCCCCCGGATCTCAGCTTGATCGTCAAGGGCCGTCACGGTGGCTGCAACTACATCTTCAGTCTGCTGACTGGTTACCCCGATGAGCCCCCGGCTGGTGCCACCGTCGGTGCTGGCATGAACTTCAACCCCTACTTCCCCGGTACCGGTATGTCACCATTTGCAGTTTACATCTGACAATTGATTCGTCTATGCTCAGTACTAATTCTAACGATATCTAGCCATTGCCATGGGCCGTGTTCTTTTCGATGGTGTTGTCGAGTACGAGGATGGCACCCCCGCCACTACCTCCCAGATGGCTAAGGACGTTGTCGAGTTCCTCAACTGGGCTGCCGAGCCTGAGATGGACGACCGCAAGAAGATGGGTGTCAAGGCTATCACCCTCCTGACCGGTCTTTTCGCCATCAGCGTCTGGGTTAAGCGTTACAAGTGGTCCCCGATCAAGACGAGAAAGATTGTGTACAGCCCCCCCGTTTCCCGGCGCTGAATGTTGCAGCGGACTGTATGAATTGCACACCGTGGAGGAAAAATACAGGCGGCCAGTGAGCCTTGATATAATCCATCGTCCAACAAGTCATGTTGGTCCCACGTCGCCATTTCCTTCAACCTGTCACTCTATTCGATGGTCTCTGCATGTTTCGTTAGATGTTACTCAGGACACTTGTATCTGTACCCTAGATATTTATTCTCCGTTGAAAATGTTGCTTCAAGATCCAATGTCACAATTTCCTTTGTTAGCTATTACACATGTTGTATGGGCTTTGGTATACAATAGCCGTTCTGTCTTTCACTATGGGAAGGCTTTATAGAATGCCTCAATGTATTTATTTGGTTGTATTTGCATTATTAAAAACCAGTCTTTTTATTATACAATCACCAGTGAGGATAGCGTCATCACCTGAATACTTTTATCTAGATCGGACAAAAAATTATGACCGCGCAGTACCATCATCGATTGTCCTTTCCCCATCCCCAAAGACACCCCGAAACACATTATCATACGACCGCCACATGGCAAAAAAGACAGCATCCGCCAATCTAACCAGCCAAGGGGGACTGCGTCCATCCGAGCCCGCAGAAATCCTCTGCAAAAGCAAGACCAAAAGTACCGGCGTCATCCATACACCCGCAAACAGCACCTTGCCCACCTTCTGCCGCAGGGTAGTTATACGATAAGGCTGAATCCCAGCAAGATATGTCCTGTACGCAACGGGAAAGTCATGCTCAGCGGCGCCCATGCTGATCAGGTTGAGATAGCGAGCCGAAGGCTGGGCGTAGAATGGGTTCGGGCGGATGAGAGGGCTAAAGCGCGAGACGAAACCGCATTGTTTCCGGCTCGTGAGAGCTTGGTCTTGTGTAGTAGCTACCAGTAAGTCCTCGGCAACGGCAGGGGATAGAAGCGTGTGGGCTTTGAAGGGCTTCGTGCTTGGACGCTCAGGGAGAGGGTCTGTGGGGTTGTAGGCCTTCGGGAAGGGGTAGCAGTCGACGACTTTGTCTTCGTATCCGCGTCCTCCGCCCTCTGTTGCGATTATCCGGGCGTAGTCTGTGAGGGTGACCTCGTAGACGACGCCGACGAGGGGCATGCTGGGGTTATAGTCGGGGTCGTCCTTATGGAGGAGACGCGAGGCCTCCTCCATTGTAGCGTTCCCGTCTAAAGCATTGTCTTTTTCTTGGACTGGGGGTTTTCGAAGTCGAGTTGCTGCAAAACAAGGCTCAAGATATGGTATGCCTGGGAGATCGAAGGTGAGCCATAGATCTGGGACGACGACGTTGATTTGAGAGAGCGGCTTGATGCCTCGCCTTCCCAGGAATGTCTCCGAGCATAGGTTCGAGCCGTAGGCAAGGTATAGAACGGTTTCGTCAGGCGGTGGGTTTCCGTCTCCGATCTCCTCGAAATGATGGGTAGTAACCTTGTCCGCAAGGTCGGCGTCCTTCTCGAGAGACCGATCTGTTGTCGATACTTGTCTCCTCTCGGGGGTTGTTTCAGGCAGAAAATGGCCGGTTTCTTGTTGGGAGGGGTGTGTGTGACCGGTCAGAGGGCTGATTTCTCCGAGTCGCTCGTATGTTTCGATCATGCTCGAGCGGCGTGTGCGAGGGATGGAGTGGCCTCCTTCTTCGTCTCGATTGACTGCCGCCATCTTTTTAGAATGGTCAAGCTGGTCCAGTTGGTTAATAAATCTTGCCAAAATAGTTCCTGTCCGTTAGTCAACCAGGGTGACAAAGGTATGAGCAAATGTATATGTCCATTATAAATAGTGACTCCGTGCTTTGTACCACGGCTGTTCATGCAGACACCACGGCTCCCAGCGGAAACGCATAACGAGCATTCCGGTCATCTTCCCTAATTGGAGCGGAGCCGGAGTAGCCTCGGGACGGATACTCCAGCAGCCGGCTTACCAATATCCACTAATTCCAGGGAAATTCCATCCATTACCATCCAATATGTTCGACGTGAGTTTGAGAGCTTCCCAAAGACCCGGGGGAATGTGATATTGATATACTTCCCAGTGGAAGTATTGTGCTTGCTAGCGCACTATCGCGCGATATCTAGCTAATCAAGTTGGGGACTGATTGGGGCCCTGCGGAAGCGAAGCGGAGCTTATGCTGGTTGTCCATCGTAGGCTTCTTATCGTGAAATGCTTATTTTCACCCAACATTGTCTTGGAAAAGGAGGGCTTTCATTTTCCCTATCTAATAATAGCTGCTAGTTGTACGCAAATGCTTCTGCTCAAGATTTGCGACGTAAAATTAATCGGTTCATTGTGGGATTTGACTTCGTCATTGTGAGCCAGAAGGCAAGGTGCGTACCTCACATCGGAGCCTGCACATCATGGAATCAATTTTGCTGGCCTTGATGAATGTTAGCAGTCTCTAAATAGCACTTATATCAAGAAGAATGAATGTAGCTTACTGTCTGTGGCGTATAAAATAAACACATGGATTGAGTGAGATATAGGTCATGTTAATATATCTGGCTTTCGCTTGCTCGCTTATATTGGAGTAGATACTACTTCGAGTCAATGGCCCTCTTGACAAGCTTCGCTATTACTGTCAAAGCTTTGAATGCTGAGAACAAAATAGAGCAACTGGAGAATAGGCGTACTTGGAGACGACAATTGAATGAGGCCATTCCGGTCAAGTGCAAATACACCGTCATGTGATAAAACCTCTTACGGTCTTTGAATCCGTAGCTCCCATCAACTGCCACTTCAAGTCTATAACACTCCACAAATCTCGAATTTAAGAAGGCAAAATGGCTTCTTTGCTTGTTGATGCGTCTCAGGAAGAATCACAATGGACTTGTATCTCAGAGCTAGCCTCGCAACTGGCCTCTATGATGAATATTGGAGGTGATACTGAGAATAGTCTCCTAGTTTCGGAGCCTTATTATACTTGTCTTCTGCGTGATCCCCGACTTTATACATTCTCGGACCAGCTGATCCAGGCCCTGCTACATCATGTGTCTAAGGTCGATAACTGCAACATACACCAACTACTGTCCATCCTGAAACGGCATTCTAAGCGAATACTCCAGGGGCTTGATCGCTCTTCGCTGCGTTGCCTGGCATACTTACTGCTCAATTCAGACGAGGAAACCAGATTGAAGAATGGACTCTATCTGCTGCTGGTCTGCTGGATACCTATACTTGCACGTCTTAGCTCTCTAATGCTTTCCATAGGATGAACCGCAATATATGAAGGACTCGGGACATATGGTATACCAAGTAGCAAGCCCAAGGATTGGGGACAGATCCCGCTTGCTTCAAGAAAGAATATTGAGCAAACTATACTTACTATATTCCACCGAAGGGCAGGCTACTTGGCTACGGAAATTGGTGAGATAAAGACAATATGTGGTTATACCGATTCTCATGGTGAACAGGCCGGCAAATTGTTTCTGGAGATACTTTCGGAGCCAGAGCATAATCATGCTTCCCTCATTACATCCAAAGATGTAGACATGTCACGGTATTATATGTTTATCTGATGTGAGCGATATTGTTTGTGCTAACGCGAAGCGTTGACTAGACTCTCGTACATCATACTCAATGGCAACTGTGCCTTGAAACTGCTCGCAGCAATCATGATTCATGCGCTACATAACTTGGGAGTGAGCGACGAAGTTCTCTGGCCGCCAGACAATAGCACGGATAGAGTCAGGTTCTTTGATACTATGCCGTCATATGAAGATGATCCGCTGCAGCACTTTCAAATCTTATTCGATACGGTTGTCCTATCAGATGCGGCAATGCCACCGAAATCGATAGACTTAAGTACGACGTCCCAGCTTCGACGATGCTTTCTCCTTCACGCAATAGGCATCGACACGACGCTCCTGATTGAAGGAATCGTTCTCGCCATGATCGGTGATGGATGCTTGACGTTCATGAGCTATCGACAGGACACAGCGAGAATGTGCCTAGAATACGTTGACGTCTACACTCAGAGCATTTGTCTACCAGTGCGCTCGATTACGGACAAAACTAAGACATATAGTCTAATATTAGACCTTTCTCAGCATGGACTACTCGTGAAAAGCGGCAAACGCCTATGTTTCGGGGGCCAAACTTTGAGCATATTGTCCGATGAAGATCCTTGCGATCTGCGAATGGCCATCGAGGAGTTCTGTCGGAATGACCGAACCTCTGTAGATACAGATAGTGTATTCCGGAGGTCTTCTTCAACGGTGATGGAACTGGATACAGGCGATGAAGTCGCAAGGAAATCTTCTGGAATTCCACCCAACAATATACAGGGGCAGGATGGACCCTGCACAGGTTTCGTCTCGATACAAAAGTCTCGGCAAGTGCTGGAGAAACCTCCAGAAGTGCTCGAGGAAGGGAATACTAATAATGAGAACCTGGCACATGTTCTTTCAAAGCGTAACAGCTCTCAGGATTATCAGCGGGCACATTACGCGGGTGAACCTCCCATGCCAACATCAAACCCATCACTGACCAGAGTACCGGAGAAACCAATCGGCAGATTTGCACCAAAACCAGATACTGAAAGAAGAAGAACAGGTCGCTTGCGGAGTGGGAATAAAGGTAAAAAACATCTATCTAATACTCAAGAGTCTATGGTCATATATACGCGACATCCCAAACAGAAGGTATATACAGCCAGCTCCAAAGCTGCTGTTGACTGGGACGAGGATCTCCGACCTAGCGATAATGGAGCGAGACAACCTCTCAAAGATGCAGACATAACTTCAATTTCATCCCCCATGCCTGGTGAGACGTCTCTTACCGGCAGTCATCTGGCAATTCCGGGCAAAAAGAGAGCAGCCAAAAGAAGGAAACTAGCCACAAAGCGCAAGAATAAATCATCTCGTTTTGCAAAAAAGATCGGGAACATTACCAATAAATCGACAGCAGCGCTACCACTTGCAGAAGATGCCGACAACCACAACCGAAAGTCACAACACATACTAGGATCAGGTGATGACATAAAGAAGCTGATACTTTGTTCCAGCAACGGCCGCTCTGAAAGCATTGACGAGGAGAGAAATGGAGCAGGTGCCACGGCCAAATGTGCCGAGCTCTACCCAGATAATGACTTCGTTAGATATGACTCTGCTACACCACAACACGAAGAGAACCGCACTAGATCACCCCGAATTCAACCCTGTAGGAAAAATGAAAGTTTTCTAAGCCACCAGCATCAGCTATCTACAAGTAAGGTGGGTGATAACGATCATCAGTTGAATTCTCCAGAGAGCCATCCGACCCCACAAGGACTCCAAGGCAGGGGCCGTGCAGTTGGGAACAAGCTGTCTGCAGCTTTTCAGCAAGGAGACCCTTCATCAGGCACCAGCGGACATAAAGAAAACAGCTTAGAGCATATAAAGACCCAAAACAAGCCGAGAAACGAAAACGGGCTTGTTTTGTCAGACATATTATATGCTTCCGTGGGAGAGAGTGGTATACAGGAGAAGTTCGAGCCCACGGAGTCTGTCATAGAAAGATATGCCATTTATAATAAGTTGCCCTTAACTACACCAAAAGAGCAAATCACGGGCAGTTTTGAGGATGACATTTATGCAGAAGGTTCTGTCGTAAGGCACATGAGCAGGAGCAGTTCTTTCAATATCGACAACGAGGAGCAAAAAACGGTGTCTCAGTCAGCTGGCTCCGCTGTATCAAGTCCATTATGTGCAGAGGAGGATCGTTCTGATGCAGAAATTCCCTCTGAAGTTTGCCCTGGAAGCCTCGGGGCCGCGCAGAACATTTGCAGTTCTGACATGCATGAAAACACATCTGAAGGCATAAGAAGCCCGCAGGCTAGACCAGAGAAGAGAAGGATAGCTGCGCTCAGTTCGGATGACATGCGAGATGACCCACCTACAAGGGACCAGGCCTCGGGAAATGCTTTTAAGGAAGAATCCAGGCGGCTTGTTCGCAAAGATCACTTGTATCCCACGAAAAGATTGAAAGTTACCCCCAGATCAACCATCGTTGATTCTGATGGAAGCCCCCGCCTTCTGTTCCGTATAAGAAGTGGATGCATCGTTGACAGGACCGGCGTGGACGAAACGTATCCACAAGTGTCAGGCACGAAATACACGTCCTCCACCAGGGAGCACGTTCGGGAGATCCTGAGAGATGGGGAATTTGGTGCACAAGATGACGATCTATCTGCTTCATGCGAGCGAAACGTAATTCTAGGATTAAAGCATTCCAGGGCCTGCACGAACAGAGAGAAGGGAGTACTGACTTTCCAGGATCGTCTAATGGCATGTGCAGGTAAACCTACATCAAGCAAGACCCCGCTTAGAAATCCCGCACGATCAAGTCCTGATGCACATTTGACATTGGGATGCGATAACAAGCCTCATGCGACATGCAACTCCCTACCTCGGGCGACAATAGTTCCAGACCAATTATCGGCGCAGCCAGGTTTGCCCAAGTCGGACAATATCGCAGATGGTGTCCTGGAGCACACCAGCTGGCAGACCTCCCTGCAGGCGCTTCACAAAAGAGCGCAAGGCATGCTTCTTGCGACCAGCGAGGTAGGTGACATCCCATGGGGATCGCAAATATTCTTACTGAGTTGGCCGCAAGCATATAATACAAGAGATTGAGAGCGAGAAAAAGACCATCAACGAAGTTTTGGAGATGTATCGGCGAGATTGCCACCGAGTGCTGGATCAGCTCTTCGAGGCCCAAGAAGAACGAATAAGACTGTGCCAGCAACAGATGAACTCCATTCGCGAACACCATATCGAAGTATGCCAGGAGTTGATGCAGCGTCTAGAGCGGGACGAAAAGCAGCTTCAGGATCGCATGCAGTTGAGAAAATGAAATGAAGCTTGGCCTCATCATCTCATCATTTCAGCTTTTGATGCTCCGACTTCAATGACGAGGTTTCCGGTCCGGGCTGATTCGGATCCGGATAGTATACACTTCTACTGAAGTTTGTCTCATCTTTGCTCGGGCGATGGCTCTGTACTTATTTCTTACAGCCACGGCTAGTCGTATCTGCATTGATTCGTATTCTGCAACACTCAAGGGGCGAAATTCAGATCCAAAGAGAGATTAGTGCCAACGTAGCGTCCGTGCCAGGATGATCCGAAACTATATACAAAGTTTCCGCCCCCATTCGAGGTCGTAATGGCAGCTCCAGGGGCGTCATCTATTGCTAAGGCTGACTGACCATCCAACGCCGGACCATGCCCCGGGCATGTGGTACGGGATAGCGGATGACGGACTACGGAGTATCCATTCATGCTGCTCCGAGCAGGAAGAGAAGGAATGAGAGACGAATGGCAAAGTAAGCCAATGGCAGGCGATACCGCGGGCGAGGCGCTTTTTTGGGCCTCGCCCCATTCGTCCGCTCACCGGAAAATCACGTGGCGATTACCCAATGAGGCAGGAATGACTCGACACTGCCAAAGAAATAGTACTTTTTTTTCTGGCTTTTGCTTTTTGAGAGACTCTGCAAGGAGACAATTCCAGTGATACTTCTCTCATACATCTTTCCTATATATTCGTTGAGATTCCACCCGGTTGCAATCTCGAATTTTCAATATATCAATCAAATCTACTAGTATTCTATTAAACTCTCATCGATCCACTGAACCGATCTTCCCTTTTGACTTACTCATCCATACCTCCCGTCGGGCATACTATCTACCTATCTAAGCTGCGACTTTATCGCCTCTCCTTCTCTCATCTGCCCCTCCGTCTGTCCACTTGCTACCCCGCCGCACCACCATGTCGGTACGTTTTTGCTTTTTCCAGCATTTCAACCTTCTCAATGGCAATATTAATACTCATACTACCTCCAGTTCTTCATTGAAAACCCTAATGTCGGGGACAGATGCTCCCTCGAGGATTCCAGAAGTAAGTGCGCCCGTGACTCACCTCTTGCAAATTTCCGTCCCTCGTTAACCCTCGGTCTCTCTGTTCCTCTACAGTCCGTGGATACAACCCTCTCACACCCCCCAACCTCCTTCAACATGAAATCGCCATGACGGAGAAGTCCCGGCAAACGGTCATGGAAGGTCGTGAGGAGGCTATTGCTGTCGTCCAAGGCACAGACACCGACCGTCGCCGTTTGCTGGTTGTCATCGGCCCTTGCTCCATCCACGACCCCGAAATGGCCCTCGAATACTGCGATCGCCTCATGAAGATGAAGGAGAAGTACCAGGATGAGCTGCTGATTGTCATGCGCTCCTACCTCGAGAAGCCCCGTACCACCGTTGGCTGGAAGGGTCTCATCAACGACCCCGACATTGACAACAGCTTCAAGATCAACAAGGGCCTGCGCACCTCCCGTCAACTCTTCGTCGACCTGACCAACAAGGGTATGCCCATAGCCAGTGAGATGTTGGATACCATCTCCCCCCAGTTCCTGGCCGACTGTCTCTCCGTCGGCGCCGTTGGTGCTCGCACCACCGAGTCCCAGGTCCACCGTGAGCTGGCTTCGGGTCTGTCCTTCCCCGTTGGTTTCAAGAACGGCACCGACGGCTCCCTGGACGTCGCTGTCGATGCAATCGGCTCCGTCAAGCACCCCCACCACTTCCTGTCCGTCACCAAGCCCGGTGTCGCTGCGATCGTCGGCACCGTGGGCAACCCCGACTGCTTCGTCATTCTCCGTGGTGGCAAGAAGGGCCCCAACTTCGATGCTCAGAGCATCGCCGAGGCCAAGGCCAAGCTGATCGCCAAGGGCATGCCTCCCCGCCTTATGGTCGACTGCAGCCACGGCAACTCTCAGAAGGACCACAAGAACCAGCCTAAGGTGGCAGCTGTTCTGGCCGAGCAGATTGCTGCTGGAGAGACCGCTATCATGGGTGTCATGATTGAGAGCAATATCAACGAGGGTATGCTCCACCCCCAATCCCTACACTTTGTACATTAGTATGCAACTAACATCACCGCAACAGGCAACCAGAAGGTCCCTCCCGAGGGCAAGGCCGGCCTCAAGTACGGTGTCAGTATCACCGACGCCTGCATCCACTGGGAAGACACGGAACTTGTTTTGGAGAACCTCGCACAGGCTGTGCGCACCCGCCGGGAGAAGCTTGCTGTCAATGGCAACGGCAACTCCCAATAAATCAGTCACTAGTTGGGACATGTCTCTTTTCTTCTCTTTCCTTTTTCTGCATTGCTGTTAACACTTGTTCCTATATGGGGTTCAACACGTTATGCTCAGCCATACCATTATTGTTCTCTCGACGCATGGGTTGATTAACGGATCGGATTTATTTCTTCTAGCGGTTGTTGACTTATTCATTTTTGCTTATATCTTGGATGAGATGAAAAAGTGATGTCTATTCCATGTTGTATCCTACTTCTTTCGGATTGTAGTACACGTTCTCCTTCAAAAGATCTCGGTGAAATTCCGTGGCTCATATGTTATGTACGGATAGTATCGTGGGACTCTATATACTATAGGACAGATATTAGGCTTATGTCATTAGGTTACCTGAGAATAACCTGACAGCAGGTTTCAAGCATTGAAAATATTCATGGCCCCTGGCCTGCGTGCCTTAGAGACATATACACTGTGATGATGACTATACGGCCATAGAATACGTTACGTGAGAGGACCGTATCAGCATGCGAGAGCATTGAGTAACCAAATTAGTTGAATTGTACTCTATGAAGACCAGCCAAAATTTTGCGCAATAATGTCACGGGACTATGTCTACTTTCTATACTCGACCCACTGGTGCCACTTTGTAAAAGGAAATAGCTGGGTATAACTCCCATGAAAAAGACGCAGAAACTGGTGCTGTCACATAGCCAGGGCCCATGGGGGGCTTCTTAACGTGATACGGAAGTTTGCATGGATCAGAAAGGCCCCGGGATACGAGGTTTATTAATAGCAAATATCGACAAGAGCATCGGGAATCCTCCCTAGAGTACATAAGTTGATAGTACATGCAAGCTATTTTGGCATCAATGCGTCGAATGAAACCTCCTATAGGAAGGCTTCTGGTATCACTAAACGAGAGATAAGGAAACCATTATGAACAAAGATGAGTGACATCTAAATCTGATCGCGTAAAATTGACCGTCTCACCCCGAGAGTGTGAGACTATCAGGCGTATATGGCCATCTATGACATCAAAGGCATAGCATCGTAGATCATGGCGGGAGAAAGCAACTCATACAACAAGGGGGTGATTAGGAAGTAATACATATATATAGGCAGTGTTAGTGATCGATTGACTGAGATATTGTGGAATCAGTCCACTTCGGCGCTTATGAAGCAGTCTCAGACGGACTCATCGGCCGCGTCGTTTTCGGAATTGCGATGCTCCAGTTCTCCCTGCAGTTCCGGAACCATCGTACGTCCCGGAAGCCATGCATCGTGGAGAGGCAGGATCAGGCTTGGGTTGACATACTTCCTCAGCCGCAATCCAAGTTCTTGTCCACCGATGCGGATCGGAAAAGAATCGCGGTCGATGCCGGATGGAGGAGAGAAGGTCGAGGACGGGGACGGGGAGATGTCCCCCCCACCAGGCCGCTCGCGGTCAATGCTCTTTAGAGCGATGAACTTCATAAGAGGCTCGTAGGTCCGTGCAAAGAAGTAGCTGAACCATACGGTTGCCATAAGGAGGGGCACAATAAGCAAAGAGCGCGTAATAGCCCGGCGTAAGGCAAGCACGCCGATCATCGCGAGCTGGAAAACAATCAAGCCCATCAGAATTCGACTGCAGATCATCGGCCATGCGCGTCCCGTCGAATGCTGCTGATGATCCATCGCGTACAGAAGCTGGTACTTGTAGATAAACTTGCCGATGGTGAAATAAATCAACCCGAATAGGCATATCAACCATGAGCTAGGGAACACGCTGTATACAACACAGATGATAAGGCTCAGAACCGTCTGCGGAATGGAATACCCGTAACTGAATGTAGGGGGTGTGGATAACTCAGCATAATCCCGAGGGGTCTTAGCGGCCAGAAAGTTGATGGGATACATGGCAACACTTCCGAACTCTAGGAGTCGGAACGGGAACAATCCTATTCCTTGAAGACATAGGAAGTTAATGTAGAATGGAGCAAAGTTTTCCAGAGTCTTGGCCAAGGCAAAGGCTATGGTCGTAGCATCTTTGAAGGCGTCTCGCAGATTCTCCCAGAACCCGTAGAATGTCGTCGCAGTTCCGAACACCGTGAAGACAAGAAAGAGGTTAAAGAAAGAGAAGAAAAAGGTCTTCGATATGACTGACAGCTCAATGTCACCTCGCGACATCATGCCTTGCTGGTTCGAGAGCCCTGTGATCAGGTTAGCGCTGAGAGTTGACATGAAAAGACGTTGGGATATATCATACAGTTATACAAGTAAGGCACAGCGACAGTCAACAGCGAGAGGACCAAGGTCGGCAGACCAGTCTGCACAAGGGACTTGGCAAGTGGGTTCCGAGCAAGAGCGTCGGCCAATTGAGGGAACACCTTGTGGAGAGTCTCGTACTCAAGCAGATAGGCAACGGGAATCAAAAGCACCGACCAGAATACAGTCAGGAAGCCAATGACCACAGTGATGAACCAGGATTGCATCATCCGCCTCGAGCGCGGAAGGTAGGTGTTTTTCCACACGACATCAGCTGGTGCTGGTGCCAGTCTAGCGAGCAGTTGCATGGGGTGAGGATCAAGTATGGCTTGTACAACCATCTGAGACGCGGCAATCGACTCCATCGTGACGAAGGCGACCTCAGTAGGCGGATATTCCTTTTGGCGAGCAACCTGGATCTTCTCGTCGAGACGACGTAGCTTTTCTTCATAGTAATCGATCGCATCGATGTTCTTATAGCGTAGCTTGAAAGGCCCATACCAAATGCGCACTGTTGGCCGCTTGTGTGCATAGTCCGTAACATGATCGCGTCCTCCTTCAGAGAGAAGCTGGATTCGTTCACTCTCTCCATCTGAGACAATACTAGAGCCACGCGGCTGCTGGTGCATCATGGTCAGTGCGTTCGGACTTGCCTTAACCCGTTTGTAGCCCAGGTGCCTAGTCCAAGCCCGCTCGAGATTTCGCAGAAGTTTCAGTCGCTCGTCGATCAGGTGGTCTAATTCGCGCCAGTCCCGACACAGTGTGACACTCTCGACCTTACCCACTTTAAGGCCTTCCATGAAATCCTTGATCTTCTCCTCGGTCCCCAAATCCGGAGGGATCCCAGACAAGCGAATAGTCCGATCGGTCGTACTGGTCTGGCTTCCAAGGTATTTTTGCCTCGTGCGGATGACCTTATTGGTCTCTTGGATGAGCATGTAGACAGCAAGCCCAGTGAAAATGTATGTAAAAATGACATACATCCACAAGTAGTTCGGATCCGATATGATCTTCTTCTTGTCTTTGTCTCCATCGAATGTCTCGTCATCATCGTCATCCCAACCAGGAACCCCCGATTTACCGGTATTCTTGTAGTGTGTCGGTAGAATGATAACCAAGGCGAAGAAGAAGATAGCGGAGAGGAATCGAATGGCGAATTTCAGGAAAGTGAGGAACTGTGATAACAACTTCGTGTCAGACAAGATCGATTCTGACATCCAGCTCGTAGTCGAGGCGAAAGACAGAACTTACAACGAAAGCATCCAAGCCTGCAGACTCCAGCACCTGCTCATCAGTGATCCGATATAGTACAGGTATCCAGCCAAAGAAACTATCAGGTAGTTCGGGCAAGTATGAAGCTGCGCAGCGTTGTCGTCGCCGAGCGGCGTATAGTTCGGTCCATTTCGGTCGTAGAACCTATAAGAGACGCGAGCTGTTAGAGGAATTCCATTCATTCTTGCGTTCCGCAAAGACTTACACAGAAGGAAAAAAAGGCGCTGAGCCCGACGAGTAAACTGATCACTAGTTGTGTGTACAAATCGCGGCCCCTCGTCTGGTCATCCCAACGAGGCTCATGCACGTCAATGGGACTGTCTACCACGACCGCGGCGGTCAGCATGGCTGCCGCGGCGGATTCCGTGAGAGACATGACGCTCCAAAAGCAGATGTTCTGCGCCGGGGATGTAGTGGATGATGTTCAGCTTTGTTAATGCATTCGGAAACGTTTGTGCTCGGGAGGATGCGCAGGTCAAAAACAACTGACGTCAGGGGCCTGGGTCACGCTTTAGATTGTAGACGGACTCGCGACCTGGAGGATGTTGCTTGGACGCGAAAAACAGAACTGGAGAAGTCAGGCGACACCGATCCAAACACTCTACACCGCAATCTTCGCGCTAGGAACGGCAAATTGGACCCGAGTCGGGCATCGTTTGCTAAAACATATGTTGACGAACCCAAACTCAAAAGTACTAGTCTCGTCTCGTTCTAGTTGGCGATGAGTTGTGCACGTGGCTTATTCAGCGACCGTTTTTTATGCCGCTTGCCGCTTGCCGCAACTACAGACGGCCCGGCGTCATACGATTCAAGGATCAGGCCAGCACAATTAAGATCTTTCTATTCTCTAAGATTCGACCAACATGTACTCCGAACTCATAATTAGGCTGACCAGTGCCAGATGGAAACGATATGGACAATACATTATCTAGTTCTGTGAATGCCGTGATGCATCATAGTACAAGTCAAGCAGACATCCAGCTGACCATGCTTGGGTCGGGGACTATAAAATATAAGGTTAGCCAAGATTGATCGACATGACGCAGAAATAGAGAGTAAAGAAAGGTATTCAAGACATACGGAGTCTGCACAGTGTGCACCATTCTTATTTGTTAGTTCTGTAAGGCCCTTCCATGGACTTTCCCTCAAAGCCCGTTTGCAACCCTCCAGACGTCGAGTAATCTGTTGGTAAGTCTCTGTCCGTTCTGCCGGCGTCGTCCTGCGAGCAAGGTCGAAATGCAAAAAGGCGCGGAGGAAGTACCCACGCTGCCAAACCCACTCAGGACCTTGGTGGTAATTTCTGCCTTTGGCAGTTGCAAAGTCGGTCGAGTCCTCCGAGTTATTGTAGTTAGGGCGGTAATTGAGATCGGAAGGGTCAAGGGTGGCCATTCCTACCGGCCCTACCAGAACCTCGTCGGCAAGAGCGAGAGCTGTGAGTGCTTTGGATGGAGTGAACAGGTCTGGAGCGACGGTCATGGCTATCGGGAAATTGGAACGAAGCTGATAATCCTCGTATGGCTTACCAGACCTGTACAGATCCTTGTAAATTCCCCGTCTATTGATGATGTTTGCGTCAATGTCGTACTGGCCATCGTCCTTTGGCTGTAGAGGAACATAGTAACAGCGCTCGAAGTTGGCCCGAATTCTTGACGCCCACTCCTTGAAAGAGATGGATTTCCCTTCGCCAATGTCGACTCCATCATGTTTGTAAAGGCCTCGCTCGTGCAGTTCAGCAACCCAGGTCAAGGCGCTGTACACTAGCCCGGTTATCTCAATGGCTGCCCCGTCTCGTGGCGTACCAGGTACGCCTTTGTTGCCAGCTTTCGCGCTCTCACCCATCTTGTCCTGCCATGTCCCACAATTGTATTGACTGCCACCGAATATCAGTCCTGTTTCCCAGTCGACTTTGACATCAATCTGAAAACCTTCCTGTGTCATTTGCATGTCAAGGTCAGGTCCCGCGTTGTATTCCTGGAAGGAGAGTCCTTGTGCATGTCGCTGTAAGACCTCCTGGATTATTTCGGATATCGTCGAATGTTGCGAGTAGGCCCTAGGGTCATCATACGGGAACCATACATCATCGTATGGTAGGAAACGCCTGGGAACATTATGATCCAGAAGCCTCGAACCATCTGGTGCCATTTTGGTGTAATCCTGGATGGATTGCAGGAAGAACCAAACAGAATCCCGAGAATTGTAGCGCGGGAGCTTCCCACTGCTCAAAAGATTCGGGATCATGCCATGCTTCAATACACTCGCAAATGCAGTTATATGCTCTTTGGCATCCTCAAAGCGACTTGTGCAGAGAAGGAGGCCTCTGAGTGAAATGAACACGTCGCGACCCCAACACCTTGCCCAGTCTACGGCGAAATGTGGTAGGCCAGCTGCAAGACTGGGTACCTTCTTCGTGGGCCACAAAGACGCTGAATTCACATATCCAGTTTGTTGGACACTCACCATACCTAATTGATGAATGAATTCTTGCCCGTTCTGTATGTGCGGTCCCAGAAGTTGAATTCCTCGCTTCCAGGCAGCATTGTAGGCAACCTGAACGATTATTGCAAAGTACCGGGGTAAAAGGAAACTTGGCAGCTGACGGACGGCTTGAAACTTTTCCTGAAGCCATGTAGCTGGCCTGCCAAGGGCAGTGTGTTCGTCCGTGTGGCCCAGCTTCTCCAGGCGAGCCACAATATAGTCCAGAGCCCACTGTCCATTTCGCAGGTGATCACACAGTGGGTGGCCGAGTTCGTTGTATTTAATGATGTTCTCAAGCACGCTCCACCACCCCTGTAGACCGGCATAGACCAAAGGCCCATGGCCGGGGATGTCGTAAACCCCGTCCTGGCCCTTACTCGAGTCTCTCTCCTCTGCTTCGCAGCGGTAAAGCGCGAAGTTCAGATCAACTAAGCTGAGATCCGAGAATGCATGATCCACGCCTTCGGTGATATAATTGTCCAGTCCACTTGCATGTTCAACACTCGGCATGGACGTCTCAAACAAGGCAATAGACCCGGCAACAAAAGAATCCAAAACAGATATGATGGTATCTTTGCCAGACTCCTCGATCTTGGTACCTTCAAACGTTTTAACTTGGCTCGGCAGGCCTCGTAGATAGAATTTGTCTGCTTGTATCCGCTCCTTAGTAGTTTGGCTTGCATCAACTTCTAAGAGCCACGTCCCGATATGCTTGACATGAGTACCGACGAGATGTGTGGGCGCCAGAACCGATTTTCCGTCTTGACCAGGAAAGGCTGTATGTGCAATCAAGAAAACACCCTTCCGTGTTCTAGGATGCACCCTGTGCACTGTGATATACTCGCCGTCATGATGGATGTGCGTTTCATCATACCCTTCAACACCCATTCTAGTATGAAGGTCATTGAGTAGTTTTTTGATGCCTCCTATTCCTCCCTCAAGAGAGTTTAACCCAGTCTCGGGGGCTTCCGAAAATTCAGAAAAGTATAGCCGATGTTCATGAACGAGATCGACAAGCCGGGGATATACTTCATCGTAGCCGATGACGCTGCCAATGGCTGAGGCACACATGGCCACCAGAGCGCCATTTGGTAAAGTGTCTTTTGCGGTTCTCTTCTGCGCAGGCATCTCGTTGTCATGGGTGCAATCCATGAATAAGGCCTGAACTGGTGTAGGTCGGATATGAGCAACTTTCTCTTTGCCGGAGTCAAGACCAGAAGAAGCAATCGCATGACTACTACCCGAAGAAGGCAAGTCAAGATCGAAACTACCAATCGGACGTCCGCCATGACGGTGAACAAGACGGCTCAGTTCCCCTGTACTCCAGGCCTGCATGGCTTCACGGATGAGCGCATTTATGCCGAGACGTTTGACAAATATATAGTCAGCTTCCTCCGAGCCAGTGAAAAGTTCCGCGAAAACGGTCAGATTGGGTCGAACTTTGCGTGCCTCATCTAACAGGTACTCGGCAACCACCAATGGTGTCGAATGGCAATTGTCAATGCGAAATCCTGAGAAATATTTGGCCATAAGACGAGTGTAGTCTGTCATGAAATCCCAGAGGAAAGGATTATCGTCACGACAACTGCCATATCTCAGCTTCACGCAATCGCCCCAGACGATTACTTCACGTCGCAGATAAGCCCTAGAGTCGGGCCCCGCATTGTCCCTCAGAGCATCAGCGTTCCATATCCAACCGTTATTCACCAGAGCCAGCGCCCCTTTCTTGTGCTTCTTGGTAACATCGTTCAAAGGCAGCCTCGTGAAGTACGTTTCAATTAAAGGGCTTTGTGCCGTGACGGCGCCGAGCTTGGGACCATGGTCGTCAATCCTTAGATATTTTATCCGGTTGAAGACTTGATTCATAATCTCTGAGACGTCTCCATCGTACTCCTCATAGAATGGAAGATTGACCTCGTCGAGTATTTTGGACAGACTCTCCTCGACTGTATTAGTGTCAGATGTCGGAGAATCGTGCGGACCAAAAAGGGCTGTCAGTATAGCTGCCCCAAAGTGCAAATCAACAGCTCTGCTAAACCGCCCCAAGACCTGCTTCGAGGTGGGTATAGCGTGTTCTCGAATGAAAGTTGCTTGTTGTTTCAAAGTCCAGTTCTTGTAGTCTGAAAGGTTGAGTTGCGCCCATTTCTTGTCTGTTAGATTAAGGTCTTTGGATGTTTTCCATTGATCGAGTATTCTCTGTGTGTCAGCCTTCACATCAATGGCATAGAACTCCCAGAGTCGTATTCCAGAAATGACTTTGTCCCGCATAGCATTCATGACTTTCATCAATTCGTCCACAGTTTGAAACTCGGTGGGCAGCCCAAGAGTGGAGAGTTCTTGACCGAATTTCAGCAGGGCAGTGTCCAGCTCCAGCGCTGCTTCAAGCCATGGGGCAGTTTCGACACTGTAACCAGCTTCTGGATGTTCCTCCAGCCATTTGCTGTTATGGGCAGTGTGGTTCCATACAACGTCCGTAAGCGATAAAAGCCCATATTCATCCTCCATCTTAGAAACAAGACGCGCAACATCGTCTTCACCATTGGGGAACACGGCGTCATCAAATTGCAGCTGATCAAAGATGCTATAAGGTGAGTTCGAAGCTCCGCGCTTCATCAGGGGCGTGAAATGAACCATATTGTAATTACGTTGGCTAATGCCGTTGAGGTGCTTCTCCCAGTCCTTGGGATACTGTCCCATGAACTTTGAGATCACAGAGTATATAGAAAGAGCATTGAGTGGAAGATCTTGACCGCGAAGAGTCAACTTGGGTGAGACATCGATATAATGGGTTGGAGTCCTTGTTTGCTCTGGGGTGGGTGTTGATAGGACGGAGAACTCAGGAAGCGGGGAGAAGGTCACATAGAAGGCGAAGGAACCCGCAGAGGTGATGGGGACATCAATCTGAATGTTCTTGTTGAAATCCGGGGATAGGCTAGATTTATGGAAAATGTCAAAGGTTGATAAACTTGTAACCATTCATTTCTCTTACCTAAAGCTCCGAAAAGCAGACCGATTGAAAGATTCACCCTTCTCGGGGATGTTGACCCATAAAGCACCCTCTCTACAGATTGAGCTGCTGCCTTCAATGACAAAGCGAAGCAAATATGGCGGGTCCGTGGGAGAAGGGAGGTAGAGGTATCCTCCAGGAACATCGGGCGATCCATCATCCTTCAGAGGCAGCAGATAAACCTGCTGTGGAGAGGACATTGTGAACTCGAATAAGACTATCTGTCACAAGTAGAGGAGCTTCGGAAAGAGCTTCGACGAGAGTTGGTGACAATGGTGAGTCTAGCGGCGCTACTCTTGGTGAATTGCCGGCCAGACAAACCAAGGAACGGAGATGAATGGATATGAAGGCAGGATGTCCTCCTAGAAACGACACCGTGTAGCCACGGCACAGAGGTCGCTGGCTATTTATGAGGAAAAGAACAACTGGACGAGAAGCAAGGCCGACCAAGGTTTCCTGTTCCTGGGAGGTCCAGGGCAACCCCGCGGGATCACTGACATCATGAAAGAAGGCGGGCTGGAACGGCCCGGGCGAGAACACGGGCCTCCGCACGCCTCCTCTTTTTTCTTGTTGGCCTCCCCTCATAGCCCCGGTCAGGCCATTGATGATCTGGCAATTGTACAGCTCATTACTGGCGTGGATGTGATAGAAATGAAGAAGATTCAGACATTCCGGTGTCATTGCGGTCTATAGTCATCGGTCTATGTGCATGAGAAAATCTCGACAAAGTATACCTACCAACAAACGCTTCCCCCAAAAGATAGATGGTGATAAAGATAGACAAGTTGGTGGAAAGAAAGGAAGGAAAGTGACAAGGATGGGGAAAACACAAGAGGAGGGGGTAATGCATAAATCCTGCCCCCGTTCACAACCTGGCGCTCAAAACTGCCTGGCTGGTTCCACTGCTGGTCACCCGCCCCGTTTCAACGTAAGAGATAGACTCCGGCTTTCTGTTAAGACACAAAAGGAACAGATTTCCCTAAATTAACAACCCGAACATAAACCAAAGGAGAGGATCAACAGGTCCAATTTACCGCTCAATGTAAGAAGGAATATCTTCAACGGACATACTGCCCTTGAGAACACCTATTTTATGGTCAGTATATCGAAGGCAAAAACCATAACAAAGAGCAAAAGAACGGGGTTACTCACGGTACACAGCCGTAAGCAAGGGAAACTCCTCCTCAAGGCCTTGCTTCTTCAGGAAGTTGTTTACCTCAACCGCAGTCAAAGTACCCTGGAGCTTCTGGCCGTTGAGTTCTGTCTCCTCGACTTTCTCGATCGACTGCTTTCTCTCAATGCTGAGTTTTGCGCAGCGGAAGTTCCGGCCACCGCTGCAGCTAGTAATCAGATCGGCAACACCTGCACTCTCCTCGGTGAAGGTTCGAGTATTGATGGTGGCCCCGAAGAACTTTTCACCAAACTTGACCATCTCGAGAAGGCCAACCCGCATGATGGCAGCCTTGGCATTGTCACCCCAGCCCATGCCGTCGACCCAGCCGGCAGCAAGAGCAACTACGTTCTTAAGGGCGCCTCCAAGCGACACGCCCGCGACATCACTCACCACACGGATATGGAAATACGGGCGATGGAAGAGCGACTTCAGGACCGCGTGGTCCACAGGGGGGTAGTCGGACGGCAGCGCTTGCAGCTTTACTTGCGATAGTTGGCCGGAAACATCCTTGTGCTCAAACTGAACGAGATTCTCGGTCGAAGTAGACGGGGAACGATTGGGAGATGGCGCCTTGGAATCCATGTGCGGGGGATCATAGGCGATGCTTGACTCGGACCATTTTTCCAGTGCGACCTCGCTCGCGATGTTTGCGCCAGATAGAGCACCGCAGTAGATACCCAGGATCTTGCCAATGGTCTCCGAGAAGAGATGGATACCTTCTTCGTTCACATCAACACCCTTGATGCAGGAGATACCCCGCGCATAGGGTAGGATCTTGCCCTTGATTTGCTCACAAGTCTTGATGATAAACTGATGGGGCAGGTTGAAGACAAGGATGGTACTATCCTTGACTGCGTCAACCAACGAGGGATTAGCATGCAGGTTGGAGGGGAGGGTAATTCCAGGCAAGTATTTGATGTTCTCGTGCTTTTGGTTAATCACATCCGTCAAGTTTTGTGGGCCCTGGCACAGCGGTGAAGAGGGATCATAGTGCCGGGACGTTTTGGAGATTTCCACCTTCTCCTCAAAAACCCACATCTCAACCTTCTCCTCGAAAATTGCGGGGTTGCTGGCGGCATTTTCGGCGACGATTTTGGCGATTGCGCATCCCCTAGACATGACCCAAGTCAGCCCTTTCCCTCTTTCCTGGCACTAGCGCCATGACGAAAAGCCATCTTGCACATACCAGTTTCCTGAGCCCACCACAGTGATCTTGTGTTTGCGCTGGTACGGTCCGAGAGAGCCCATTGTTGCTTCGGTATTGGCGGGGATGATCGACGAATGAAAAGGGCTATGCGAGTAGTAGCGGACTGCGACAGGCCCTCGAGGCTTATATGCTGTGGAAGGTGATAGACACGGCGAAAATTCCCGACTCAATGGGGTAGGCAGGAGGTGATAGACGGTCGGGGGCCGAGGTAGAGTCACAGGCACAGTAGTCCTCGATGGAAAAGGGCACGTCCGGCGAGATAAAAGGCGCGCTGGAGACAGCATCCACATGCAAGGCCGCAAATGAGAAGGCAATCTTATCGAACCGGCGTCGGTGTGGTGGTGCCCTGATGTAAGTGAGCCACTGAGCCAGGCAAGTGCAAGATAAAAAGGCGGGTTCGGAACCCGTGAATGTGGATCTTTGCCTCCCGCAAGAAAACTGGACCAGGAGCAGGGGGAAAGATTCTGATGGAAATATGACGATCCAGTTTCTATGGCCTTGGACTACGGTCGGCCTGTTCAGGTCTAGTGCCTTGCTACTAAATTGTTGGTCCCACTGTTGGGAATTCTTGTCAGCCTTAATGTAGCACAGGATGGAACCCGAATGGCTGGCGCAAGACAAAGCGCGAGTGATCTTTGACTGAAGACGGCTATCTACCAGGGACCGTGAACTAGATCGGGAAGGGGGTGGGATTTATTTGCCTCAGGTTCAAATGGTTCAATAATTAGACTCGGCCAAGTCGGTGAGGCCCAGTACTATGAGATAAGTCACCTGGGCGGTGAGCCACACATATTCCAAAGTAGAGACAGAACTCACTATCGGGTCTTCGGTTGGGGACTAGTGCACTTCCGGATTAGCCCGCGCTACCCCATCGGAATCAACGAAGAATTCGGTTCTCGTGAAGCACATGCAAGGCTTTTTTCGTCTTGTTCCCCGAACGGAGAAACAACGTATCCCTCCCCATCATGGTAAGCTTTCCCCTAGTTGATATTATGCATGCACGTTTACTTACCAATGCTTTTTCTTAACCAATACAGGCTCCTACTCGATCCGTCAAGAAGCCCGCAAGTGGGAAAGGCGCTCTTCCGTCCTCTAAGCCCAGCTTTCTCCACGATGAGTTCCGCACCACGAAAAAGGACAAGCGCTTGATCAAGCACAGCAGCTTTGTATCGCGGATAGAAAAGAACTCTCAGAAATCTACAAAGCGCCGGCGTGCCTCCAAGAAACTTGCTGCTCTGGACTCGTTGGCCGATGCGCTTCCGGACGCCGACGACGATGTCGCCGACCCTAGCAAACAGGTTAATATTATTAAGCAGAAAACCCTGCAGCATAGACCGGGTGCTATGAAGCGTCGGGAGAAGCTGGAACGGCTGGAGCGCGATCGGTTTGCGAAGAATATGGCGCAGATGTCCAGCATGCAAGCACCAGCGCCAACCGCTACCGACTCCAACAGCAACACAGATGAAGGCTCGGTCTCCAATCGATGGGCGGCCCTGCGGAACTTTATATCTCAAACTATGGAGCAGCAGCCTGCCTTCAAATCAAGCAGCTAGATTGTCGAAATATTGGAATATGGATTGTCTCGAGCGCAACTCGCTCAATCCTCCTTTTCAATCTGGGTGGCAGTTGGCACAAGTTGCAGCCGGTTGCAGCCGGTTGCTGTAACAAACCGCTTTCCAGTATAATCTGTGGCAGAGTCAAAATGCCACTGGTTCCCCCCTCAGTTGACGCTCCGGGCTACCGCGTACGAGTCACCTGAGGATTATCGCTTTCCCATGTTGACAGGGCGCTCCAGGCGAATGAACCAATATAGACGCCTCAATGGGAAGAATGGCAGCCGTGACTACGAACTTCCAGTGTCATGAAAAGTACGGAACCATTCAGTTGGCCTAAGCTAAATGTACGATACGACCTTGACACATTTACACATTTGTCAAATGGACGAAGCTTACAGGAATCTATGTAAGCATAATCAAGGCCATTGGGTCAAGAGGAAGGTTCGGTACAATTAGTAGCTCAATGCTTCCTGGCAGACTTGCGTCTTTTCAAATGAAACAATGGAATATGGGGAGGTATAGAGGATGTCTTCCCAATTCATGCCAAATAGATCTATACTATTCAATTGAGAATCTCACACATGTAGCACTTATTCGGGTTATTAATCAAGACCACATGCCTTACTGGACTAGAATGGCACAGATCCGCATTAGCGAAGTCGGTGCCTGGGACTGACGGGAGCGACGATCGGGACCGCCACCGCTCGTCGCACTTGGAAGCTCCCAGATGACGAAACACGAGTCCTCATCCGCCCCGAGTTTCACAACCTCAGAAACACAAAGCACGAAGCTCAACACGTCTTCCAGAGTTCTTCCACTGACGGATCCATCTGCGTCCAAACCTTACTTGATCGTGTCAGACAAGCCCATCTCTACCACGTCATCCGCGGATACCGTCGGCGATAAGCATCACGTGCTGCGGGGAAAGCTATCGCCCGATTTAGTTTGATTTGATTGTATTGCATCTTATCTGCTGCCATCGGAGGTGACGGTCCTCGACTGCCCTCAGCCTTCCTTCTCCCTCTCTCCCTTACACACGAGCTTCTTCTTCGATTTTTTCCATATCTTCACAGTAGCACTCTCCTCCTGCAGGTATTTCTGCGCTTGGCCATGCTACGGTTGCCTGTACAGGCCCGTGGCCTCCTCAGGGCGCACCGCAACTCTCCCTTCCGCTATCGGCATGCGCCGACGCCGCTTATCCACCCTGTTCGCCGTGGATTCACCAGCTCATCAGCCACTTTCCCTACCTGGTCTCAATTCGATCGCTCAGATTTCACAAACCAGCCGTGGACTGGTAGTTATGAACCGGATCTCCCAACAACAGGGCCACTTGCGTCAGCTCCGGCTTTCGGAGCCCCTCGGGTGACCCCCAGAACGTTGAAGCAGTACCTAGACCAGTTCGTCGTTGGCCAGGACCGTGCAAAGAAGATACTTAGTGTCGCGGTATTCAACCACTATCAACGGGTACAAGAGCTGCAGAGACGCGAGGAGGAAAACGCGGAGTTGCTAGCGAAACGTGCGCGCAGAGAGGCGATTGAGCATCACCCGGTTGAAGGTAGGTTATCCGCATTCCATTGCCTGTCATAACACCTGAGCCAAGCTAAGCTAGTCAGACGAATTCCCAGGCCAGCAACAAACCGTCAATACAACCCCCGAAGCAGGTACATTGCCTACGTCAGCGCAGCCTGGACTCGACGATTCGTCGGAGTTACAACTGGAGAAATCCAACATCCTTCTACTGGGACCATCCGGCGTTGGAAAGACGCTTATGGCAAAGACACTGGCGAGGATACTATCCGTCCCATTCAGCATTTCGGACTGCACACCGTTTACGCAGGCAGGTTACATCGGAGAGGATGCAGAAGTATGCGTACACAGGCTTCTGGCCGCTGCGAACTATGATGTTGAACAAGCGGAGCGCGGCATAATCGTCCTGGACGAAGTGGACAAAATTGCCGCAGCAAAGGTCAGCCACGGGAAGGACGTCAGTGGTGAAGGAGTACAACAAGCCCTCCTCAAGCTCATCGAGGGCACAACGGTACAAGTGCAAGCGAAACAAGAACGAAGTGCACCTCGTGTCGGCAACTCCCCCAACACATTCCCCTCCAACAACCCGCTAGGGAACTCTCCATTCAACCCCAATGGCGGAAACATGCCCCAGAAGGGCGAGGTCTACAACGTCCGCACAGACAACATCCTCTTCATCTTCTCCGGCGCCTTCGTCGGGCTACACAAGGTAATCATGGACCGGATATCTCGCGGATCAATCGGCTTCGGTCAACCCATCCGCGGCTCAGCCCTCACAAACAATCGGTCTCGCGACCACGCACCGGGCAACAACGAACCAATCCCCATCCTTCCGGGATCCGAAGAAGAAGCCCTATACAAAAAGCACCTCCCCTTCTTCGCCTCGGCCACCTCTCCCAACTCCCCCGACAGCGAACCAACCTACTTCAACGCCCTCGACCTCCTCAACCCCACCGACCTCCAAAATTACGGCTTCATCCCCGAACTAGTCGGCCGCGTTCCCGTCACCGCCGCCCTCTCCACCCTAACCACCCCCCTGCTCGTGCGCATCCTCACCGAACCCCGCAACTCCCTCCTAGCCCAATACACCACCCTCTTCAGCCTCTCCGGCATCGAGCTCCGCTTCACCACTCCGGCCTTGCACAAGATCGCCGCCAACGCCTTCACAATGGGCACAGGCGCGCGCGCCCTCCGCACCGAACTAGAGACCATCCTCAGCGACGCAATGTTCGAAACCCCCGGTTCGAGCGTCAAATTCGTCCTGGTCACCGAATCCGTCGCGGAGCGGAACGAAAAACCTATCTATCTTGCGCGCGGCCAGGGCGGACGCTTCCACTCCATGATCGCCGCCGAGGAAAGTAAGTGGGAGGAGAAGGTTCGGAGAGAGAAAGCGGAGAAGAGTAAAGATAAGAAAGCGAAGACGCAGCCGGCGAATGAACTTCCCCCGATTTCGAGCTTCAGGGAGTATCGTACGCAGACGGCTGGGTTTTAGGTGTCGTTCGCTTGGGTTGGATACTGAAGACATTGTACATAGGAACGGAAGAGAGAGAGCATGAGACATAAGCAGGCAGTCAGGCAGTTAGTCCTGTTGTTTTTACCCTCACTCGGCGATTACTAGTCGGATGGATTATTCATATAAGCTAGCTTTTTTGGGCGTTTTATATTAGTGTTGATACCTTCTATTGCGTACTATGTACTTATTGCTGCTGCTGCTAGTACTTATCTGCCTGTCTAGTATTTACACGCTCCATTCTCTATTGTTGATCGTCTGTATGGAATATCAGCTGGAGTATTGGCTCAAATACCGGGTTCAATTCATCATCAGGACAGTCTTCTTTCCGCTTTTCCATTTACAATAAGAAACGGTTACTACACAAATTATCAATCGACGAGTGGCACACCACCGCCCTCAAACATAACGAACTCACGCCCACTGGGTATAGGAAACAGAGAAAACGATAAATAAGAAAGAAAATTGGAAAGTTAAATATCTGATAGGGAATTTCTTGAGAAGAAGAAGTCGGTTCACCACCGCTCGTTACACACAATCTTTCTTTTTGCCGTCATATTTCACGAAAGCTCATCTGTATGGATTCGGATAAGAAGGTACTCCGCCAGGTACCTGACCATAGTAGCTAGCTCCATCCATATCCCTGATCATTGACATGGATGAAGTCCGAGACTTAGGCGTTCGAGGCGTGAAGGACTCCGATGGAGCTCGTGTTTCAGACGGTGTACCTGGTCTAGAAGAAGTAAGAGAGGCAGCAGAGGCTGCTGAAGACGAGGAAGGAGCAGCAATGACTTTTGACCAGTAGTATCTATAGCTGATTCCGAGTGCTTTCATGAACTCCCTCGAGCCGCATTTAATGTCGATGTGTTGCCATTCTTTCCATCGGTCCAGGGGTGTCGTTTGCGTAAGGACGATCAAACGTCGGTATCGGTGGCGATGGATTAGGCCCCAGCCGGCAAAGAATTCAATAAGGTGATCTGCATTGCGCTGGTCTTGGGTTAGGCCTTTGGGGATGTCTGGATTATCTGCTTCAGTGCGGGTGCCATAACTCGGAAGGCTGGGAGGGGATATGGCGTTGCTTTCGAGGTAGTCGTCATGGGCTCCGGATGATAACTCGGCAACGGGGTTGTCATTTGCGGGAACGCCGCAACACTCTAAGACTAAACGGTACATTGTAGGCCATCTGAAGATGGAGTTTTCGGTTAGAGATATTAGGATCTCGGTTGGGTCTGAAGGGTCATAACGTACACTCCGCGTGCTGATTCCTCTGCACTTTCTGATTGTTGCAAAATCCAGTCCAGGATAGCGGGCCGGAACATGATCTTCCAATATCCCGGGTACTTCTTCTTGACGAAGTCAGCAAACCACGCCAGTATCGCCATGGTTGCTTTCGGATCCTGGAGCATTATGTCTTCCGTCACCAATATAGCCCCGCCATGTGGGAAAATGCGCTGGAAGTGGGAGTGGTGACCGGCATATTGGAGAGGTTTGGCCAGAGAGACGCTCCAGAAGTTGATCGGCTTGTTGACGAGGTTTTGGAAGAAAGACAATTTGTTGAAGTTGACCCAGCTCTCGTGAACCTGCTTAAATGTTGGTCTTTCAGTGCATCTCGACCTCGGTGGGAAGCAGAACATACCAAAACCACCCCTACTTGGACAGCTCGTGCAAATTTCTCCCAGTCATCCTTCTGCTGCCAAGTATATATAACAGGGTTATGTTTCTTTAGAAAGGCATGGAGAATTACAAGTTCACTCTGAAGTATCTCGGACTCGAACAAGAGAAAGAATGCTTCTGCTCTCTGTACCTTTCCTGTGGAGTTCACTGTCACTAGAGTCTCATAAGATACTCCAAATTCTGTTTCGAAAATACTTCCCAGATCGGCCGTAGGTGCGGGGGTTGCTGGGTCCTGTACGCCTGGCGCTGAAGCAGAACTATGTTGTTCATGGATCTTCATGGGTTCGTTTTGTTCATCATCTATTTCCATGGGTTCGTCTTGTTCATCGTCGAGTTCCATGGGTTCGTCTTGCACTTGGCTGGTAGACTCGTTCGTTTCGGCCGAAGCTGGCTCCAGAGGCTTCTGTGAAGAGTCTAGCTTCGCTGGACTGGACATTTTCTCAGACTGTAGCTTCAACGGCTCTTGTAAATTGTCTGGCTTCACGGGTATTCCAATCCTGTTCAATTGCCGTTCTGATGAATCGACCCCTCGTGGCTTTGGTGATGAATCCGACCTATTCTCACTAGTGACTTCTTTGGATTGCCTTTCTGTTGATGTGTTTTCCTGCTCGGTTGATGAAATTGACATTGGGGCGTCGACGACGTCTTCTATGCCGTCACATCCACTCCGAGGTAGTTCATAATCCAGAGAATCCCTCACGACAAGTTCTTGGCGGCGAGTAACTGTCCACCGGTCGTCGGCTCTTGCCCTAGATGGCAGTCGCTCAATAAACTCAAGAGAGTCCAACGGATCTCTCACAACAAGGTTAAGAAAGGTATCCGGCTCCTTCTTGAAGTAGCCGTCGTTGAGTGACTCGAGCTTCAGTGAATTAGACGGGTAGGCCAGTAACACGTTGTGTGGCGTACCCTGATTGCCTGGAAAAATCGCGAGAAGGTCGCCTTGCTCAAGCTCCCGTGCCATATTATATATCTTGGACTCCGTATCATTGAAACCCTGAATCCAGCCCCTACAATATGTGCGATGCCGCGACCGCTATGGTTGTTCAGATCAGCAAATAAGACTCATAATATACCGCCAAAGCACTTACTGAGTTATAACAGAGAACCTCATAATCCTCCAGCGTGCAGATATGCTGAAACCAAACCTCAATGTATTGCCCCGCCTTAGTTGCGATAAGCCTTTTAGCAGACGTAGGGCTAAGACCACATAGTCTAGCTGGGCCAATGGACCTTTTGTCTGGTCCATAATACATATATACTAACACCTCACCGGGATTGCAAAAGCGGCCGGACACGAATTTAGCTTTGGGACCCGGCACCCTACGAGGTAGCTCGGGGACATCTTGGCCCGATTTATCGCGACGGTCGTACTTTATCCGGTCTTGATTTGGCGGATCACTCAGCGGGCCAGACAAGTGAGCAGGTGCATCTGAGTGATCAACCTCCGTGTGTGAAACAGACTGGTCAGTCACGATTTGGACTGAATCTCGATTTTGGTCAACAGATGGGCTAGCATTGCAAGGACCGGACTTGAGAAGGTGCAGAGGTGTTTTAGACGACCAGTCTGACGGTCGAACAAGCTCTAGTTGATCAATATTGGGATCTGGCTCTCTGAATTTAGCTTTCTCGTGTTTTCGCCTCGTTGACAGGTGCGAAAACCACTTCGCAGTCTCCTGGGCATTGTTGGAACGCAGCGTAGCTGATGCTGGCGCTAGCGCTGATTTTGGTTTTTGTCCACTTCCAAACAGGACCGGCGGTTGCTTCGCCAGGGCATGCTGCTTTTTGAAAGGCAGTGAGCGAATACTGGGTGTGTAAGTGGGCGGCGTTTGTGTACTCTGTTGTCTTGCACTCACACGGGAGTTGCTCCGAGGGATTGAAGATTCAATCCCGGGGCCCTTCGTGGGTAAGCCAAGCCGTTTCCTTTTGGCATCCCTTCTGCGTCTCTTTTCCTCTTTTGCCTCCTGGTGTTTCAAGTTCTTTCGCTCCCAGTTGGCTACGTCATACGCTTCAAGCTTCCCTTCTGCAATCTGCTGTTTCCTGCGTTGCCAGTCGATAAGGGTCTCTGCCGTTTTGAAGGATTCCACAGGCTCCCAAGTATTTCTCCACTCAGGGTAGTTGGCCCATTTGACCAGGTACCTCTTTCCGTCTGGGAATTTGTGCTCAGCTAGGATAGCTTCCACATCATACTCAGAAGCCTGTGAGCTGGCCGCAGTTGAGGTGATGGAAATGTCATCATCACTCTCATCCTGCCTCCTTGTCATTGCCGGATTGTACAGCAACACTGATACTGAATGGAATTGGGTGCGTAAGGATTTTCTGATATGTGGAGCCCAAGGAATGCAGGGCGCAACAGAGAGCCAGAGACGCCAATTAAGCTACAGGATAGCCACCTAACATAGCATAGTGGGCCGTGTGAGCTGGAGTTGAAACCAATGAACAGGTAGTTGTTTAAAGCCAGCCAGCTGCTCATGTAAGCGCGATTCAAAATGTAGATTAGATTCGCACTGGTAAGTGCGCACGGCAAACATACAGCGGAAGAACTGCAAGACCGATCATGGGATGGAGAACAACCAGGTCACACAAACACACACTTACGGACACATACAGTGCACCTAAAGGAGCTGTCCGTGTGGATTGCGATCTCCCCCAACAGGATACTTACAATAATTGATCAATAGATCAGGGACTGAAGTCCTCGCGCCGCCCACCTGCATATGCGCACGTGATCCGGCGCTAGGCCCGAAGGGGCGACAGTGCACTCGGCACTGCGAACGACGGACGGGAATCCGTAGGGAGAAAGTCAGTCTGGATAACCTCCTAATCTCCCTGCCCCGGTGCCTGCCTCCCCCTACACTCATCGGTAAGTTCCTCCGTTCCCGCCTCCCGTCGGTTACTTTTAAACATCCCTTCTCCTCGCTCCCCCCGAGTACCTCTGTCCCTTGGATGTGGTCCTGAAAGCTGACAACGTTGCGCCCCTCCTCTCAGAAAGTCAGACACACTCTATTGCCCGGATTTCCTTTCAAAGAGCCTCCAACCCTCCCCTCCAAGCTCGACCACGTCGTATCCCTTCCCAGTCCTTCAGATCTTACGTGTAACAAACCTAAGCGAGCTCTCGCAAACCACCCCTCATGGCTAACGACGAGTACGATGTGAGTATCCTCTTTCTCCCATTCGCACCCCTTGCCAAGCAACGGTATAACTAACGGGTTACTTGGTAGTTTCTCTTCAAAGGTAAAGTTGCCACTTCCCGTCTCCGCAGTCGCCGCTCGACCCCGTTGCCTCTATTGTCGGCCGCAAATTCGCGATACACAGCTAACCAACGACGGTTTGCTCTGAACAGTTGTCCTGATTGGAGACTCTGGTGTTGGAAAGTCCAACCTTTTGAGTCGTTTCACCCGTAACGAGTTCAACCTGGACTCCAAGTCCACCATCGGTGTCGAGTTCGCTACCCGCTCGATCCAGGTCGATTCCAAGACGATCAAGGCTCAGATTTGGGATACTGCTGGTCAGGAACGTTACCGTGCCATCACCTCCGCTTACTATCGGGGTGCTGTCGGTGCTCTTCTCGTCTATGATATCAGTAAGCACCAGACCTACGACAATGTCAACCGGTGGTTGAAGGAACTCCGCGATCATGCCGACTCCAACATCGTCATCATGCTGGTTGGTAACAAGAGCGATTTGAGGCACCTGCGGGCTGTGCCCACGGAAGAGGCCAAGCAATTTGCAAGTATGTTGGAACCTTCGCCGATGGCGACCCATAGGTTGAATTTGCTGGTGTGCTAATATACTACTAGGCGAGAACAACCTCTCTTTTATCGAGACATCTGCCCTTGACGCCAGCAACGTCGAGCTTGCTTTCCAGAACATCCTGACAGGTTAGACTTGCCCCCGTAAATCCGTTTGCCAGACGAACTTCGTCATGCTGACATTCTCGTTATTTTCAGAAATCTACCGCATCGTCTCCAGCAAGGCTCTGGATGGCGGTGATGCCGGCCAGACCGTTCTGGGCGACCGCCGCGACATGGTGCGGATCGACGAGTCGGAGGACCCTAAGACCAAGCAGGGATGCTGTTAAGGGGCCACGAGATCGGGGAATGTGTGACACGTCAACCGCAACGACTTTTTATTTTTGTGATGTGATAATTGAACGGTCTTGAACTCTCTTTTTGTCTGTTACTTAGCCTCCTGGAGATGATACACAAGAGGGACGTTGTTAGGAATGGCACCTGGGGTCATGGACATTGTACGGCGGTGTTTGTTGGACATCACATTCTCCCGACACCTTGTTCGCTTTGCCTTTTATATCTTCTGTTTCCCTTTTATCACTTCTTTTTGTTTCCCTTTCTTGTTGATTTCCTCCACCCCCTTTCCTCTTTTCTCTTCCCTATATTCTAACCTGATGAGAAATTGATCTGAATAACGTCTTATTGCTTTTGCCCCCCATGATGTCTGCCTGATGACGGAAACCCAAAACCCTATTTGGTTTAACGAATGTTGTTGTATCTCCCCACTTTCCCCTCGGCGTCTTATCCGTGGCTCTACAGGATTGTCTGTTCGGTATGCACAGTGTGTTTTGCTAAGATTACTCGCCTATAAATGCAATGAAAGAAGAAAAGAGAAAAAATAAAATAACAAAAAGTGATCCGTAAGAAAAGCAAAGCAAGCAATCGTCCCTTCTGGCCGCCTCGGATGGGGCCCGACGCCCGTTGGTTTGCCCGTTACTAGCCATTAATAATTCGCCAACCCCATGCGGGCATCACCCCTCGACCCACATTTGACCCGGGAGCTCCACAGCTACTTTTCTCTTTCCTCTCGCTCTCTTCTCTCATCGCTACACACGGTACTCACTTTACCATCATAAGTTACAATGTAGGAGAATATCTAGTTTACAGATGAACTATGTACACAGATACTACATAACTTTACAGCCAACTTTCCGGCCCCCACTCATCCTTCCTAACTACTAACCAACGACCCCCGGCAATTCCTTATGTAAGACCGCCTCGGTTTCAAAGTCCTTCCTTCCTTCCCCTTCACAGCGGTCTCCACTCACTCCTACCCACTGTTAGCCGCCGCGGCTGAATTTATTCCCCGTCTGGTTTAGACTGAGTTGATCAGGGGGGGAGGAGAAGGGGAGAATTGACTAGGGGGGTTGTTTTTTCTGACCTGACTGCTTTGCTTTTTTTGGTGAGTTGGGGGCTAGGTAGCTACGTATTAGTGACTTGCGTGCTCAATTGTATTCAGGGTTGAGAGATATGGTGTGTGGTCTTGTGATTAATGAGATGTCTATAGTAAAAGATATGTAGTAATAGTAGTGACTAGTTATTGATTAGCGGAATAGAGTTCCGTTTGACAGGTAGCTATCTATCTACTAGCTGCGGTTGCTCTTATGCTCTGGGTCTGGACACGTGGGTGAGAGATGATCAGTCGATGTGTAGGTAGGTTGATATAGAGATTGAGCTGATTAGGGGGCTGCAGGTATGGTATCTCATTAGAGTTGCGACTATGTCTGTTTTGCTGTATGTACTACTGTAGAATTAGATGTCAGGAACGGGATGATGGGTCAGAATGTATACTTACTACATGTAGATGGTAGTGAGTCAGTTGTTTGCTTGGCGTGCATGGTATACTCTCTCTACTGTCGAAGTGAGATTAGATGTCCGGGTATGTCAGACACTGGGCATTTGTGAATGTTACCAATCAAAGCAGTGTACCTAGAATCTGAGCGACTTGGTAGTAGTCACACAAGGGATGGGATAAAATTATCATTGCACAGCTGATGGTTCTCAATCATTACCTATTGTAACATTCACATGTCTCCTACAGTAAATATCATGCTACGCGATATGACAGCAAACAGACAGACACAATTGCATCACATCAATCCCACACCACGCCAACCTCCCGGTCTGCAATAGCAGCTCGAAACTCATCAATATCATCTCCCCGCTCTTTCATCACCCACTCCAGCGTATCGCCAAACGTTTCGCCATTGTCGCGGAACCAGTCCCCAAAAGAGCGTACATAAGTCTCCACCTGTTCCTTAAGAAGCGCATGCTCCCGTAGCCAGATCACCTGGCCTGGATCGAGTTTCAGCATGTCTTGCACGACATAATAATGTGGGATCTCGTCACCCCAACCTTCAGAACCAGGGTCATGGAAGTAGTCGTTCCGGAACCGCGACTTATATTTAGCGGGTGATTCAGTGAAGTTGCTAGGGTGCGCGGTGTGGAAATACTGCTCGGCTGAATTGGGGTCCTTCTCGAACAGACTAGGTGCACCAGCGGGACTACTGCTTGAAGGGTAATTTAGATGGATATTGAACGTCAATTGATAGTTACTTTCCGGGTAGCGTTTTCGGAACTTGCGTTGGATGGTCCCGTTGCTGGGACAGATGTGGTTCTGTACGATATCACCGATGATCAAACGTACGTCCTCGATCTCGGCCAGCTCAGCTGTAGACCAGTTGTGCAATAGTTGGGCACGCTCGGAAACGATGTGTGGAAGGGTGCGGCTGAACCGACTATAAGACTCCGTATGAAAGGCTCGGTGGTACAGCCAGAGACGATAGATTGCACGGCGGAGACGGAACCGCTCATCATCATCCAGCGAGCGACGATTCTCAAAATCGGTCTTCCATTTCTTAACTGGGTATATAATTTCCCACTTCTGGGCCACGTGCCCGATCTGGACTATTTGTTTAAGGAGGGAGTTGGTTATAGGGGCGGTACGAAATAGGTGGGCACGTTGGCTGGTATTCTGTGTGACGATCTGGATGATATCATCCAATGGACCGAACTCAGACTCGGCAACATCAACGAGGATTTGTAGCTTATTGGACCGGTGGAAGACGGTATGAAGTCGTCGGCAAGTCATTGCAAGGTTCATAACATCGGTGACAGAATCGCATGAGCGAAATATATGGAGCAATAGCTCCGTGGCCAATTGATGGAAGGGCATGGTTCAATGATTTCAAGGATCTAGAGGCGTCAGCAAATACGGAGTACACCAGTAGGTCTTATAGACCGGCCACGCGTACCTAGTACAGTTAACTTGGGTCAAATGGTATGGAAAGAGGTATATTGTTCAATTGCGAGTCTTAGGCAGAGGTAGCCTCGGCGCTGTAGTGAGTCAACGCCGTCGCGATCACGATCTAACTCTAGGTCGCGACCCCGCCCTTGGGGGTGATCAAAACACAGTGGAAGCAAGACAGAGTGGAGGCCATTGTGGAAGAAGGTGCATGAGCACCCAGCAACCACCCAGCGCTGTATTGCGAAAGGGATGCCATGATGACGAGCGAAAGGGTGCAGTTGCGCTGAGGAAATCCGGGGCAGGCAAAGGGAGACCCGCCGCTAAGTCACTTGACAGGATCCCCTTCATCATTCCGCTTTCCAGCCAGACCGACGCTCCTCCGCAGATGCGCCATTGCTCCATTGGTTCACCAGCTACTCCGTACTCTAAGTCAAATTGCGACATATAGCTTGAGAACATACAGCACATTAGTTCAATGCCTCCCTTGCTGCAAGTCATACCCTTTCTTGGAAAGCTGAAAGACTGACCTGTCCCCGTTTACCCAATCACCGAGGCCCATAGCAACGATGTCAATCCACCCAGTAAGTCTAGGGGTTGTTTATTCTATGATTAGATCCATGGGATCAGGATAATAGTGAACCGTAGCATCAAAACTTTTATTATTATTTCACACCAGACGCCAGCAGGACCATGCATTCACCCCTCGCATCAATACATATACATCCCTTGAGGATATCAAGTCTAATAGGGCGTAAAACAACAGAAAGAACCAACAAAACGGGAATCCATCACTTGAACAGTTGCCTCGTGTCGAGCGCATCCGGCTTCCTCTCGCCTTCTCCCAGTCCCAGGGTCGACCGCTTCGCGAACCGGTCGGTCTGCACATCTCTGCGCTTGGCGTAGCGAGCAGCCTTGCTCATGCGGACCTCGCGACGGACCTGGTTCGGGCTCACGTACTCCTTGTTCTCATAGATGACAGGACCGCCAAAGCTACCCTCCAAGATGACAATAGGCGTAAGAACAAAGCGGGGGCCGATCTCGACCAGAGAAACCTCCGGCTGACCGTCCTTGCTCTTGGGAGCAGGCTTGGCATCTGCACCATCCTCAGACTTCTTTCCAGCCTCAGACTCGCGGATCTCGTAGACACGGATCCAGATCTTGCCATCCACACCAAAGACACCGATGATGCGGTCAATGAACGGCTTCATGCCCTTAACACCACGCTTAGGGACACAGAAGACACCGCGCAGCATCTCTCTGATCAGACCCCGGTACTCGTTGCCGGGCTGGCTCATGAGCGGACCCTGTTCGTCGAAAGAGCGATCGAAAACAACAAGACCACGGCCACCCTTGAGGCAGTTGCCGCTGAATCCAGCATTCAATTCGGCCATTGTGTGCAAGTTGGCGACGTGGAACTTGATCGTCGGTCCGTTGGGAGGGCGAGCAAGCCAAAGGTACAAGTCCTGACCCTGCTTACGAGCCTCGAGGAAGAAAATCACGTTGCAGGAGTGAAGGTCGGCGAGAGAGTTAAGGAGCAGGTTGTATCCAGCGGTCTTCTTCTTGGTGTCGAGTTTGCTTTCCTTGTGAGTGTGAGGGAGCAGAGACGCAAGGTCGGCGAGCAGGTGTCGATGGCTGCAGCAAACAGAAAATATTAGCATTACATTCGCGCTTCAACATATACCATCTGGACAGAGACATCAAGCATACCGGTATGTCACACCTCGGGAGGTCAGCATCAGTACACGAGTCTTGGGCATGAAACCCTGAGCGAGCTGCTTCTTGGCCGATTCGGTCGTAGTTTCTTCATCGCTTTCGCTGTCGGTGGTGTCGTCGGCATTGTCGAGAAGTTCCTCCATCTCAACATCCTCCTCATCAAACTCCTCCTCCTTGGCGAGCTGGCGAGCTGCCTTCTTCGAAATAGTCTTGTAAACGGATGCCATGGTGTATGGGTTGTAGGGATTTGGAGACTCCGAATCTGATGATCGCCCGCAAATTTAGAAAAAGCTGCGGGCAGAATAATTTTTGGCTGTGACCGCCTTCCGCATATGTATTTTGCTATTCACGTGATAACCGCCTTTTCCTATATTTGAATCTAGATCCTTATCACGTGTGATCATAAGAATCATGTTGATAGTTTATCACCTCAACTAACTATAATATGCCCGATATGCTTATTAAGTTGCTGATATTGCAGCTTCAATGGGTGCTTTTAGTTCATCAGGAAACATAATGGCTGCACTCTTAATGATTTTTGCTCTCCTACTCTTGTGCCCACCGTAACATATTTTCACTGCTCAAATTGCTACCCTTACCCTGCAAAATTACTCTCTGCAATAGTATACACAACGACTCTAAGGGAAAGACTCCAAAGCTCTTGCAAGACCTGAAAACCCCTCCTGGGAGACCTTCATACCGGCGAGTCGATTGGCAAAGCCTAATTTCTCTGATAGGCTCCATTCACTTCCTCGACAGATTAGTGCGTATAGCATACCGGCTATAAAAGTGTCACCTGCGCCAATCGGGCTGGTTCGATGTTAGAAACTATCGTTAATATCACACAATTGCCGCAAAGGATACAAACAATAACCCGGACCAAGAGAGTGATGAAAACATAGCCGACTTACTCGATGACTTGAAAGTTTGCTGCAGAATATGCAGGACTATGAACTGAAGTCTGCGTTTTGGGCTCAAAAGCCACAGCACCGTCTTGACCCCAAGTGCAGCACAGCAACGACCTGGTAGTATTAGTACCCTTAGTCTCAACGTGTAATTTCAGCAAGAACCATACGCTTTTCGTGTCAGTGTCGATTCTTTCCGAACACATTCTTCAGCAGTATGACATCCGTTTCCCTGCGAGTCGGTGATTAGAGGGATGCATGATATGGACTTCTTGATCAAGGGGCCCTTACTTGAGCCCAGCTCTTCGAGTAGAATACTACGTCAGCTTCCTCTGCTAGGTTCTGCAAACCCTCGCGCCCAGGCTTCTCAACCTCGACGCTAACAGTCGCGGATGGGTACCGCTGACGGAGATATCGGATACATGATAAAGTCACGTCAGGTATCCGACCCTATTAACGAAGTTGTTAGCTCCAGAGAATACATCATAAATGTAATGACAAACCTCGAAATGGAACCAAGTTGGGTTGGTGAGATTGCCTGCAATCTGGGTAAACTCATCCACCGTCATCTCAGGCAGTTCATTGTAGTTGACAATGGTACGACTGCCAGACGATTCACTCTTGATGATGTAACTTGAGGCAGGCTCATTGAAGGCCTCTCGAAAGATACAATGAGACAGGTTAACGTGGGGCTTGAATGCTGACTGAATCTCTTGGGCAGCAGTAGACGCCTTCGCAGGTAGGACAGCAATCAGGTTCAGGGAGACATCAGCAGTTGAAGGGTTGTTCGCTGTCAACTGCTTCAAGACTTCCAGAGAATTTGGACAGTTACCTCCCCGCCGACGGGAGATACTGGAAGCTCGTAGCTTATCATCTTCTCCCGGATAGTGGGGTGTTCTGATACGAAGAGTTAGCTACTGAAAAGATGGGAACTAGCAGTAGAGGGCGCCAACGAACGTTAGGATTGTATCCACATAGCATGCACCTATTGCGACCAAGGACATATTGTTCACTTGGTAACTCCTGCAAAGAGGAATGGCATACCGAAGCAGAATATCTGCACCTTGTATGCCGAGAGGGGTATTGCGGTGGTGGGATTAGTCAGGACCCACTGTCGACATCATCGCTGGAAGTTGGAGATCCACGATCGAGTAAACAGTACTAGGGAAACATGGTTGAAGAGGTAACAGTAACACCAAATCTAGGGTTGAATCCTTCTTGTGAGTATTCACTGTGTAGGATTTGGCATTTGTGGAAATAACCGTACGGTTGGCGGCTTCTCCCAAAGAGAAGTACTAGTAGTATCTATTTATCGCGGAGAGAGCCACGCGCATATGCACAGAACCACGGCATCTTCCATAAGTCTAGTTGACATATAAAAATAGCATGAGACATCGGTACTACCTGCTAATTGTTTTGGTGTGATTGGTGTTTCATGGAAAGATAAATCATCCACTTTTTTTTACAGGCAGAGGTACGTTTCCGGAATATTAGTATGATTTATTTACTAGTATAATTTATCATGCAGCTATCTGTGCCTACATTGCCTACTCAAACATAAAGATTGTCTTAATATACTTGTAAAAGCATGTAAAGTCTAAAGGTGACAGGACAAGTAATGTTTGGAGATAATGTTTCAGGTACAGCTGTCTCGAGAAACTTCCATTGGCAAAGTAGAGCCACAAATAGGGCCATTGATTACTAGTAGCTTTCACGCGTTACCAGTTGCCCTTGGCTGGTGAAGATTTCAGTATATATTCTGCCAACTCCCCCAATCTAGTTCTACGGAGATATTAGTAGTATGTAATAGCATCTCACCATGAGATATGACATGATACACACTCTTAATGGGATAGCAGTTCAATTGCATAGTTTTATCTTTCACAAGTACGATTATATCTTAGCGAGCCCATATATTTAGTGCCAAAAACCTACTAGAAATGGGAGATCTGGACTAAGACCCTGTCTGTATTCACAGAACATGAATAGACTACCCAGAACCGACCGCCTAGAGTGCATCTAGACCCAACCTTGGCTTTGTTTTCTGGTGGGCTACACCCAGTCCCCCAATCCTGTGCCAGCAGTCCGATTCACTAGCCCGCGTGCACGGGTGAGTAGCACCAATCAAGCTCGGTATTCCGTGACGATTAATAGGAACAGGGCGCTAGGCATCTGTATGGAGCCAATGCCCAACTGCACATACCCTGTCTATGTCAGAAACAAAGTGGAGTCCTCATGGCAAGCATGAATACAGTACTTCGATTCACTCACGAAGAAGATACCGAAAGTTATTCCGGTACTGGAATGTAGGTCTATAAGTACCAGGTCTAAAGCCATGTTCATCGGTCTCTCATCATTCACCTCCTACATCTTTCTCCCACAGTGAACACTCCATATTCCATTGTGCTTGCACAGGAGGTCACCAGATTACTCACGTACATACGTTGGAGTAGCTGAGGCGATGGAAAGCCGGAGCCCAACTCCTACCAAAACCACCGTCAAGCCTAGTGCGTCTGGTACGTCCCCTCCTCAATATCCCCCTATGAGTTGTCCTCCCTGACATGAGTGCTTCTGGCATAGCAGGTACTCTGAAGCCTGACCTAACCATGAATCATCAAGCCGAGAATGATTTCGCATCTCCAACGAATCCATCATCTGCTACGTCCACCGCTTCCAACTACAGACGCACCAAGTCTATGATGTCGGTCGATGAGCCGGCTGTAAAGTTCTTGTACACCATTATGAAACAGTTGGACTTGAGAACGGTTCGTGAGTGAAGCTCTGGAAGACAGTAATAGTAGCTGACAGCTGAGTAGATCGACTGGGCCTTGGTTGCCTCGCAGCTGAATATCTCCAATGGGCATGCTGCAAGAATGCGGTACTCGCGGCTCAAAGGCCAGCTGGAAAATCAAGGGCCCAACCAGAAAGTGGCGCGTCCTAAGAGAGTCGAGAACAGAAGGTCAGCCAGAGCTAGCTCCAGTAGGGCAGGGGCCACGACTGTGCCGGCGACTTCTTACCCTGACTTTGAACCTTTCGTCCCTATTAAGGAGGAAATCAAGGAGGAGGTCAAGGAGGAAAGTTACGGTGAGACAATGCCTCGTATGGCAGATATACCTCTCGCTCCTCCTCATGCCATGCATCCGGGACCGTTCTTCCCCCATATGGCATATCCTTGGGGGTTCTACTACCCGCACAGATACAGTATGGATGAATACAACATGTACACACCGATGGGAGGATTTGCAGGTAGTTTCTACCAGCAGCAGCATCATGAGCAGCAGTACTTGCCATCTTCTATGGCTTCAGTTGGCTGGGAGGCCTATAAATCTGATCCAGAAGACGAGGAGAAGAAGCTGGACGAGATCAAAGAAGAACCGGTCGACAAAGGCAAAAGTGTAGACAGGGAGGCCAAGGAGGAATTATCGGACAGAAAGTCGGAGATTACTGTCATTGAGGACTGACGGACATCAGTCTCAATTCTTGTTTCTGCATTTTGAGATAGATAGTGGCAGGTAGAACTCGGTCCTTGTGGGATCTGGAAGCGGGTTTTCTGGGGATTTGTTGCTGGCTTCGACAAACGACCACGAGGACCGATGTCCCTTTGCTGAAACTATCCTGATAGCAGAAATATAATATTGCTTTTGCTTATGAAGTTATTCTTTAGTTGGGCGGTAGTTTTGCCATTGATGTCGCGTAGCATCTTATAACCCGCTTCACTTTTCCCTCATACCACCACCAACAGATATTACCAGCTACACTGGGAGAGTGGACCGGGAGTTGGCCTCGCCGATTAACCTGAAATAGTAGCGAACTGATCTGTGAGGCATCTCACATTTTGGCGTTTTATACGGTGGGGCTTTGTGGCTTGACCTCTCACTTGTCTCTGTTATTCACCACCCGAACGGTCCCTCTTCATCTCCTTTCCATCTTGGTGATTAGCCCGTTTACTTTTACTCACTCCTCATATCTGAATCATCTAACCTACAGCCTCTCTACGTTATACCATCTAGAAAATCGAATACTCTAACCTTCGCCATGGATAAGGCTACGAAATCAAAGGCCGCGAAGTCCGTTAACGCCGGTCTAGATATCCCTTATGCAGACGCGCAGTTCTTCCTCGCCTGTCTGCAGTGCATGGGGGACGACAAACAGGTAATATGATCTCTCATCGCAGATATAGGCTCTACTAACACCAACTTGCTTTCTTCAGATCGATCTTACCAAGGTTGGAGACATGATGGGTTACAGCAATGTTGCTTCAGTCGGCAACCGTTTCCGTGCCATTCGCAAGCGCTACAATTTGAACAATATTGAGGCCAAGTCCGGCTCTGGCATACTCAAGAGTGCAGGTGCCAATGGCGATAAGGATAAAGGCGCTGCAGGTGCTACCGAGGCCGGTGATGACGTCGCAGAGCAGTCTGACTCCGACGTGCCTACTCCCGTCAAGCCCAAGGGCAGAAAAGTCGCCGCGCGTAAGGGAGCGAAGGCTACTACTTCGAAGCCCATTCCTGCCACTGGTACGCTTAAGTCGGAGACCAAGGGCCGCAAGCGCGGGGTTAAATCGATTGTTGTTGTGAAGGAGGAAGAGGAAGACGATGCAGACAGTCTCATGGAAGACAATACCCCGGATGTTGACATGGAGTGTGCTACGGCTTGAACTTCTACGCGCGATTCTGCTGAACGCTTATATGGATTTCAGACAACCGAGTCCATATAGTTTGTTCATTTCATTGTCTTCATTTGGTCTACATTGTCGTGCAAGGTCCATTTAGCGCGAAGAACTTTTAAGGAAGACTATCTGGAAGGACTGGAGATTGACGCAGTTTGTATTTCCCTACCACATTGCAGGGCTTGCGTTGTTACTGGTGTTGGGAAGTTTACTCTACAACTCTTAATTTCTTTACAGATTCTGAACAGCTGGGTTGATTGGGAGGGTTCTGTAGCCCCAGAGCACTAATACCTGCTAAATAAGAAAATTAGCCTACTGACTGCCCACTCCGTCATAGCCATTGCTCAGAAGTGCCAGAACGTAGTATCGTATCACTATTCTCTAGAGACCCTTCACTTCTCCACCTTCCAGTCTGAGACTCCCGGACGGATGTTGACTATCTGATTCATTCACAAGAAACCTAAGCGAAGCCAGCAGTGACTTTGCTAACAACATTCCCTCAGCCCTCCGCTCGTCTCAGTGTTCCTGCCCTCCCACCTTCTTTCTCTTCTTCTCTTCTTTCTGCCTACTTCTTTCCATCCTCCTACTCTATCTCACCTACCCTCGTCCCTATATCCACTGTTCACACTTTCCCAAGCGATCATCTTCCCTAACACTCGACCGAGTCCAAGATCACACGAAACGAGAGGATTCTCACTCACATCTACTCACGCCTCGCCGTTCTTGCAACTTGACTCGAGCAAAAATATATCCAGCTCAACATGTCTACCACAACTACCCCGTCCAAGCCCAACCGCATCACCCCGGAAGAGCAGCTTCAATTCCTCCTCAGCTGCATCCGCCACTCTAACAGCGGCAAGGTGCGTACTCCTCACTCCATCTCATCATATCCTCCCAGAGCAAAACAGACTAATATAAACAATTAAAAAAGATTGACTTCACCGTCGTCGCACAAGAATGCAATATTATCACCAAGGCCGCTGCGTACGTTAATTATCCTGTCCCTTCAGTTTCCCAACTCAGTCACATACACATTCACACACACATACTAAATATATATTTCCTCCAACCCCATATCATAATCGCATGATCCTCCACATTTCACAAATAAACACGAGTACTATACTTTGCGCACTACCCCACTAACCATCTCCCCTACATACAAACAGAGCCAAGCGCTACGAACGCCTCCTGAAATCACACGGCATCAACACCTCAGGCGGCCCGCTCTCCTCTGCCAACAACACGCCCGCTAAGAAACGGACCGGGGCTAGTACCAGCACTACTACCGCTACGGAGAGCACGACTCCATCCACACCTACTAAGGGCAGAAAGCGCAAGGCCGATGGCATCAGCGATGCATCGAAGAAAGCCAAGGGGCTGAAGAAGATGGCTGTCGCTAGGGCTGAGAAGTTGATGCAGAAGAAGCAGCATGCTGGTGTTGGGATCAAGAAGGAGGAAGACGATGATGAGACTGAGGAGGATGAGGAGGTGAGGGCGGCTTTGTGGGAGGAGGGACTCTCTGATCGGGTTTGTGCTGATGGTGAAGAGTTGGCTGTGAAGGAGGAGGAGGCTGTGGATGATGAGGAGGGGGTTGAGGGTAGTGATGTGGAGGTGGATGAGGCTTGAGGGCTTTGCTTTTTATTACTCTGGATTACATGATTGACTGGTTGGTTGGGTGGATGATGCAATTCAAGTTTAGGGGAGGATGAGTTACTGGTTTGTCAATGATGGGGGCAGAAGGAGATTGGATGCGTTGTGACTTTCGCTTGCAGGCTTGCTTGTTATTAGGTTGGGCGATAAAGGATGGATATCAAATCATGCGATACTCCGACAGGATACTATGATGGACTTCAGGACTTGCACAGGGTTTTAGTTACTGCAAATATAAACTAAACATTGATGGTATCAAGATACTCTATACTACCTAACAGGCTGTGAAGCAGATCGGACAAGTTCGCTCAAGGGGTATCTGTAAAGAAGACCGAACCGAAACCAACAAACAGCAGGAAAGCGCCATTTGGCTCCAGCCAACAGACAAACAGACACACAACCAAGAGCATAGAAGAAAATGAAGTTTTATAAGTGTGTTCAGGTGGACCTCGACAATTTACATAGGAATATACTGTATAGGGTATCACAACAAGTCGAGGGAGGGGGCTTGGGAGGGGATTAGGAGAGGGCGAAAGGGGTGATTCTCCGTGAACGACCAGTGTTCAGAGCTTAGATGTCTGCCATCACAGACTCAAGAATTTTGCGCTTATATTGCGACAACATTCGCTCCTTTCGCTGCACCTGCGCACGGAGCTTGAGGTATCGTTGTTTCCACGTTGCGTCGGGGGTGGAATTCTCCGCATCCACTTCGAATTCCGCATCTGTCATGCTGTCGGCTTCTGCGATGCCGGCTTCAAGTTCCTCGGTTACCCGGGGCGTAAGGTCCAGCTTGTGACTGTCCGGAGTTGGGGTGCTGATGCTCAGGTCTCCGTACGTAACCTTCGTTGAGAACCGAAGTCCGTGCTTATACTCATGAGAGATGGTGTACACATAGTTGGGGCTCCCGTCCGTGCTTGGTGTGCCTGAGGTTACAGCAGGGCCTGACTCGATATTTACAGTCATCAAGCTGTCCGTCACCCCTGGATAGCCAAATTGCTGTCCAAGCCCAAGATGCAAGGCGGACATGAGCGCCGCCAAGCCGACTGGTAGCTTGGCATATGTAGTGGTCAAGCTGGACACTACAGACATCGCTAGAGCCCGGGCCTCTTCAGTGCTAATGTGAGCAGACCGACCGGTGGTCTTTCCGCGAAGAAGTTCACTTGACAGTGCACGTACAACATCATCGGAAGATATATCCGCATGTGGTACGCTATTGCGGTTCGCGTAGGCAGATGGGTTGGTGACGCCCACATTGCTCATGAAGTCGTTTAGAGGAGCCAGAGTACCGTTACGCTGCGGTCCTTGTCCCTCCAATTTCGTTGACCCAGGAGCATTGTTGATACCGTTGACCATTAAGGTAGGAGGGGTTGCCAGACGGACAGGTGTGCCAGGATGAGGCGGTACCTGAAGCTGTAATTTATCTGGCTTAGGACCGAAATGGAACGGCGTAGGGGACTGCTGGAAAGGGGAGTGATTGAATCGACCGGCAGGGTCCTGATCGAGGAGCATGGCAGGGGAGTTCCGAAGCCCTGGACCCGGTAAATGGGACGGATCAGTGCGATTTGGATTAACTGGGAACGAGGAGAATGGTCCAGAGACAGTCCCTCGATTTGGTGGCCGACCTCTGGTCTTTCCATTGCTACCGGTGTTACTAGGCCAGGCAGATGACACTGCGGGGCCATGGCGTCGTTTAGGCCGCGCCTTTTCCCCGGAAGAAGACATTGTGACCGCTGAGCGCGGCTCTGCAGGTTGAATGAAGACTTCAGACTCATGCTGGCTCCTGGGTGCTATAGCAGAATGCGGATAACTCCCTGGGGACGAATCTCGTTCGATAGGTCGCCACCGCAGGTCCTGGTTCGACTGCGACGAAGGCTCAGAAGTCCCTTCCGGTGGGAATGGAGGTGCGCTGCCCATCCACGGATCATGCGATCCCATCTCGTCAGGGAAGGCGCTAAATGGCAGCGCACCTGGTGGATATGATGCTGGAGGACCTGGGAATGGCCCTGGCTGCAGCACGCCCATTATTGGATCGAGATGGGGCCTTTTCGCCATGGCTAGTCTTTCGTTTTCTTCCTCGGCTCGCTTCCGGCCCCTCTTCGGCCTCCATTGCGGAACCAGAGCCCGTAGCGCAAGATCTTCTTCCAGTGGTACTCCATCACGGCTGTCGCTGATCACATTGGCAGGCGGAAGGTGGGTGTAATAGGGATGCGGATGACCAAGACAATACTCGAAAAATGCGTCAACGTGCATTGCGCGCATCCAGCGCTAGCGATTGGTTAGTCTTCTAGCCATACATTCTGTCCGGAATAACATTAGCAACAAACCTTGAGCCGAACAGCATATTGCTGGACTTTTTGGGTGCTCTGCTTCTTCTCCAGGGAAGGCGGTTCTACCCCCAGCTCGATCGCCAGTTGTATCCATGTCTTTAGCTCCTTACTATCTAGCTTCCGAATAAGCTCCCACAATGCGAATATACTGAAACTCTTGCCATCACTCCGGGGTGGGCAGCGAAAGTTCTTGCGGAGCTCTGAGGTATCCACGGACAAAGGGACATTTGGATTGCAATAGAAGACAAACATGATGTAGGCGTCATCAATGGAGCTGTCAGTCAGATCGCGAGATGGCAGGGATCGTGTTTCTGTCTGGTCCATCGACTCCCGTGGCGGCCGTGGACGAATAGAATCATACATTGGAGGCGAGATCGAGGGTCCTGAGTGCGCCACCATTGCAGGTGGAGGTGGCGGCGCTATCGGCCGTGGGCCGGTTGGCGATGCCTGAAGACTGCGCGGGGTAGCTTTGCGCGCCAGAGGTGGAGACTTTGAGGGAGCTATGTGAGTGCGAGCACTGCCTATGGGAGAAGCGCTATGTAAACCAGGCTCCAGAGCCGGAGGATACCTTGCGTACTGTTGGATGACCATGGGTGGAGGCCCTAATTCAGTCCGTTCCGGCGGCACAGATTGGTTCATCACGTTGGGAAAGGAGGATTCCATCTTGATGGTTCTTGTGACAGAAAGCAAGCAAACAGCAAACACTGTGATTATGTGGACAAGAAAAGGGAAAAAGAAAGGAGAGAAAAATCGCCGGATTGAAAGCGATTCTATATATTCAATAGAGAGATGTTGGTGCAATGATAAACACAGAAAGTAGTAATGATAATGATAATGATAATCAGAATAATAAGAAGGATAGGAGGGAAGGTGGAGGAGTAAGTAGTATCATATGAATTTAGCTTTTGACTCAATGAGAGATGAGATAGGGCAGATCTTCTTTCCAGCACGCGCCGACGTCGTAAGACCCTATCAGATCGCAAACCGCACGGGTAAAATTAGGGACCAGCCCAATGACGAGTAGTGCGCATGGGAAACAATCGATGGTTTAGGGGAGTTCGGGGGGGTGTTTGTCTCGCAAGTGTCAGAACAAGCAAAGATGATACCCGCTCGGGATTGTAAGCATCAATCCACGACGACGGCGACGAAGGTTCGACCGACAGAGCATTGTCGCCAGGCGCCAAATGGAAGGGAGAGGAGAAAAAGAGGAGAAGGTGGCTGGCCGACGGCGGCGCTTTAAAGAAAGCCGGTGATAACTCGATTGGGAGGAGCTGACTTGACTTGTTTCTATTTCGGGACTTCAGGCCTATGCTGCGATGCCTGTTGTAGTCTAGCGTTGTGGCCTCAGGGCGGGGGAACTTGATGCCTGGTCCTGTCACGCCGTCACACTCGTCACATGTCTCCCCCGCTAGTCTACTTCAGCACTAGTGAATCCCCCGAACCCCCCTTATCGATAATGCCTCCCGCCTCCCGCCTGTCCGCCTTTCCGCCTTCCCCAACTGGGAAGCTGCGATGGACCTGGAACGGCGACATCATTCTTTCCTTTTCTACTCACTACTCCGTAACTCACCTCCTCTTTCTTTCCCCTACAGCCAATCCGTCTTCACAAACTCACCTTCTCTTTCCCTAGCTGCTCTTCTCATTTTCTCCCTCATCTTCCTTGGTGTTCATCCAGATGAAATGCGATCCTCTCCCCTGCATTCCGCCTACCGTACACCACCTGGAGCTTAGTAGCAGCCGCACTAGCAGCAACAGCTCCTGTGCCGCCTGCCACTCCCTGTGGTCTCTCACACCGCCTACTATTAAATAAATTCATTCGTCCCGCTATGGCTCCGGCATCGAGATCGTCTCGTCCCATCCGTTCCAGTCGCACCCAAGTCCAATCCTACCATGAAGAAAGCAGCTCCGAAGGTCGTGATGACGAGGATACCCAGTCAGACGAGGAACGAGCGAGGCGCTTGTCGCTCTCGCTGCGCCCCCGCAACTCAGCTCGCATGCCCAAATCCTACCGTGAGGAATCCACTGACGATGACTTTGATGCCACCAATGATGAGCCGGAGGCTGTAGTCCCTACGATTGACGCTCCTGAGCATCTTACTTACCCGTTTACTGAGACGAACAGTCGATCCGCGCCATCACGAGCCCCGCGCAACCGAACGGTGAAGACTCGCTCCCAGACAAAGAACGTGGAAAAGCGCACAGGTCGGAGACGTATCGAGCTTGGCCGACCGCTCAAAAAACGTAGGAAGGTTGAGGAAGATAATACGCCGATTGTTACTTCGGGGGTCATTCCACCATGGCAAACTCTCCCATACCACATACTCTTTGATATATTCTCCTGTGCAGCGAGTCCACTAATGGATGAAAAGACCGCGAGTAGACATAGCTCCGTCCAGTGGCTCGTGAACATTGCTTTGATGTGTCATGCGTTTCATGAACCTGCGCTGGCGGCTCTCTATCATTGTCCTCCCCTCCTGCCAGCAGCTAAGGCCCATGCTTTGTTACAGCTACTGGCTAAGCCCCAAGACTCTCTTTCCACTAACTATGTTAGCAAGGTCAAAGAACTGCATGTTGACGTTGAGAGTCTTTTATTTTACAAGAGCGGACCGACTCTGGGATATTTTGAGTTGTCGAGGCTAATTGAACAAACCCCTCAGGTCAAAACACTGCGTCTCTACCATAAAGAAGATTACTTTCTGGGCGGCTCCCCCTGGCTGAACCCAAGGTCGAGATGGACATATCCAGACTCTCTCTTTGCATCACTGGTCTCCAGTTCAATACACCTACGATCATGGGAATGGAACAGTCGTTTCATGGAGACCAGACAGCTGCTACCCGTCATGCTAGAAAAACACTTGCAGCCCGCATTTCATAGACTCCAGGAACTTCGATTGTTGCACTTAACTTCGGAGGATGCGGATGGTGACGAGTTGGGCTCCGACGAAAATGAAGTGGTTCTCGCCACAGCACTACGAGAACTCCCGGACCTGCGCCGCTTGGACTTTGTACAATGTTCCATTGTGAACGAATACCTCTTCCCCAACTTGCCGATGGGACTTACTTCACTCACCATTAACAATTGTGACAACGTCACTGCCATGAATCTTGGCTCATTTCTCTTCTCTCATGGCCATCATCTTCAAATCTTAGATCTGAGACATAACCGCCATCTAAGCCTAGCCTTCGCTGTGAATCTTGCAGAGTCCTGCAAGAATCTCGAGAAGTTCAGAATGGATATATCCATGTATGATGCGTCGAGCTATCACGACGTCGAACCCCATTTTCAAACCCTGCTTGACCTGTCAACCGGTGTTCCAACCTGGCCATCCACGCTGCAAGACATTGAATTGATTCAGTTACGCAAATGGGATGATACGACAGCTGAGGTCTTTTTTGGGACGCTCATCGATGCGGCGTCTGAACTGCGAAGTTTGCGACGACTTGTGATCAGTGCAATCCTCAAGATCGGCTGGCGAGATCGTGCGTCCTTTCGAGAAAAATGGATCGGAAAGCTAGAGAAGACGTTTTTGCGACGAAGTCAACCCCCGGACCCGAACCTCCGATCTATCCCTCGCGCCGCTCCGCAATCAGATGTAACCCATAGTCGTACCCCACAAGCCGAGGAGACTCATACGCACTCTGACACCCAACATAGCGGGTTTTCGACGCCATCTAAACGCAAGAGCGCGCGTCTTGCTCTGAGGAAATTTTCTGAGACTGGCGATGATGAAACCGAAAACGCAGAGAAGCAGCAATCCCGGGAGGCCAGCGACAAACCACTGAATGCGAGACAAGGCATGTGTGATGTTGTGATGGTCCGTATTGACAATCAGCGTCCGTCCGAGACACAATACAATGAGGGGGATTTCCTCGACGACGAGCTCAGTGGCGATGAAGACTGGAATGGGAATGATCTGGACGTCAATGATGGGAGACACGCGTGGTAAACTTATCTTTCAGACCTGTTGGCGATTACGTTTGCTTTATCTAGTTTGTTTCTCTTGATTTTACATGATACACACTGGGTAATTTGGTCAAGGAGTTCGGGATCGATAAAGGCTTGATTATAGGGGATGGGGAGTTTCTTCTATAGGGTGGGCAATGGGACTACGAGTGGGCTGCTTTGCAATTTTTACCAAAGTTACATCTACTTTGTATCTTATGCGGGCAATCTTAACAATATTAGACGAAAGTTCAACTGAAGCAAGCGGTAGAAACAAAAACTCTATCATGGGATAGAAGCATGCTGCTTGTTCAGAGGTAATGGTATTTCATATAGTTCCACATAAAATTATCAAGACATGATACCTGTCTGCCATGATACACTCAATGATACAATCCGCCCTTACAACAGGGACTCCTCCTGGTACTTCAGCTCACCGTTGTCGTTGGTGATGTGCTCGGCCAGATTGACATCAGCGTCAAACTGCTCGCCCTCGGAGTTGGAGAGCTTAGCTCTCAAAACGGGAACATTGTCCTCGCCCTCGATGGCGAAGCTGATCTCTCCGGCGCTGCCAGCGAAGTCGTTGCCGCCCCACAGGAAGCGACCTGTTGGGTGTAGATGGTTAGCTTAATTTATAACCAAAGTAGAAGATGGCTAAGCTCTGGTAGCTTGGTAGCATATCACATACCCTCGTCGTTTCCAATGCAAGAGTTGAGATCGAATCTAGATTCCACCATCTCTCCCTCTTCGTTGGCGACGTTAGCGACCAGCCAGTGGTCGTCTTCGACGCGGATGTTATCGGCGGTACGGTAGAAGCTCATTGTGATGGAGTTGTGAAAGAGGTTATGAGGGAATAGACGGAAGATGAATGTGTGATGAGATTGATTGCTTTGTGGTTGTGGTTTGTTTTGTTGATGGAGGAGAAGAAGATTGGACTTGGGATGGAGGGGGTTTTTATACTTCGTCGAGCATCAGTGGAGTCGGCTCATCGCAGTCACCAAGAGATGCTGTGCATGGATATCATACACTTGGCCTCTGGTCATTTGCCAGTGGCTTGAGCACTCAATTGATTGATTGTCGACAACCTGGTAAGTAGGTAGGCTATTTTGGTGGGGGCTTCCTGGGATAGGGGAATGCTATGCAACAACCCCAGTATGGAGTGAAGCACCATGAACGGTGATTTGACAGTTCAACGTTGCTAGCCCCAGAAAGGCGCCAAAATCTCCACTATTGTGGCTTGTTGCTCCATAGAATCGACAATTATTGTTTCATGGTGGTCTCTGGGGCCAGTATTCCCCCCACTCCGCGTGCTCAACGAGGCTTCTTGGCAGACAGGTCAGCGGTGGACCCTGAAAGGGTCCTTCCCCCTTCATCTCAGCCACAGACAGGGCTCCATCTCCATTGCTAGTCGTCCGATTCCCTATTGTCCTAGGCAGCAGTCTTGGTATGGCGCTTGGTGCATGTCATGCCCCCCGCTGTGCGTTGAAAATGGAATGGCGACATGCTTGTCATTGATGAGCATTTGCGGCTGGTGCTGGATCCGGCTGGTCGCAGATGCGTCGTCCAAGGCTCTGTTGGGCTGACGGTCACTGGGCGCAACGACGCCCCACGGGATAATCCCTTGGCAAGTGAATCAGAGCCGAAAGAATGACATAAGGCTGATTGACAACACTGGATTTCTGGACTGAGCGATTCCGGGCGGAGTGGCTGTGTTTCAAACTTCTTGTCTTGCTGGCCAAGACGTTGGAAATGCCCCTGACAGGGCTGAGTGCCTCAGGCAAATAAAGAAACTTATGGAGAGTTTGGGAGACCGTTGGCTGGCAGCGCTTTGCATTCCGCGGATCCAAAACCTGTGGTGTGGCTTATCCCAGGAAAACCCCGCTATGGAGACTGTTTGACCTGGCGAATCCTCCTCTTGGCACGCTGTTGATGGGGCGAAATGTCTCCCAGCGGATGAACACATTACCCCTCTTGCAGTTTCGTGGTCTTATTGTTTGTCTGGCCTTTCCTTGCATCGGAATGCCCGCTTTGCTTGGTGCCCAGCATCGGGTGCGATCTCGATCTGTAACAGATGCTATGAATATCGCATGCAAGCGACCAGGCCAAAACCACTGGTTCTGGTCTCTGTTGGCTTACGTTTGTCCCGCGGGCAGCTTAACTACTAGTTAGCTTATAACTCAGCCGCATATCTGGCTGCGAGCTAACGCATCTGGACAGAGTGAGACATTAATGATGATTGTGGTCGAAGTGTCTTCTTTCTCTTCGGCTCTGACTTCTAAACCAAGGTACCCCAGTCGTATTCGGGTTCTGTCTCCCCCGGTCGCTCCTTCCTAACACAAAAGATTCATCAATGGGAAGCCTTGGAACAGCGGACCATGGTTAAATGGATGGATTAGATTAGTTACTTGATAAAGATTCCCCTGTAAGACCTGCTACCAAGACCCTTACCTTCTCATTAGTGATGACTATTGTCCTCATAACAACAAAACATACACCCAAGGTATTGTTCCCCACTATTATTCCCGAGCTCTTTCTGAAAGCAAGTGACAGCCATCTCAGCTTTCTTGAAGCACTGGCGTCTGATGCTGACCCAGCTCAGAACACAATGTAACGAGGACAGATGAAAGGTATTATTCCATAAGCTACTATGGCTTTCTTCAACTCTTTTTATTGACATAATCACCCATTCGTCAACATATAATTCATGCGCATTTCCTACGCCTCCAGTAAGCTGATGTTACATGCGGCATTCCCGTAAGATCAAGAACAAGAACAAGGTTCGGGCCAACGAGCGGGCCCGTCCTTCCGCTCCCTCAACCACGGTTCTTCCATTCCTGTCAGCCATAGGAAGTGAGATATGTTTATGATCTACGTAGTCTCCTACCATGTTACCTATTTATCTGATTCTGTCAATGACAGGCAACTCGGACTGCTTGCGTCCGAGGCTATCGTAGATGATCAACAACCAGTACTATACCAACATCAGAATCATAAGACCAGCAGAGACGCGGATATCCATATGCAGGATGCCGAAGAGTTGCATGTCCGGCTCCGTTCGACTTCCCGTCCTCACACATTGTCGAGTACCGCATCGTGCATCTAGTTTGTTTGCCACATCCCTGTCCCATCCCACCATGACGATTCCATGCCCGTCCGTGAAGCGGGGATATAATCAGCCTTGTTGGCAATCGTCAACGTCAGCAGCTGCACCCCCTCCGGGTAACCTTCTCCAAACCACCTTGCCAATTTGTGAGGTGGCAAGTGTAATAGAGTGCAGTGGAATATAAGTATATCGCACAGCCACTACTACGGCCATCATGCACGGACACAACGACTGATCTAATTAACCCTTCTCAAGGCCATGGAGTGGTAGCTTACTGTTCATCGCAAACATATTTAGCCGTTTCGCTTCGCTTCGCATAGACTCTAGTATTGGATCCTGTGCTGATTAGACCATCATTCCTGCTGGAGTGCCTTTGCATCTCGTGACGAGTTGTATGGTCCTGAGGCACGATTCTGTAGAGTATAAACCCCCCCCCTCCTTTCTTCTCCTTCTTCCCCACATCCCGCGCACAACGCATTTACGCCCTCGTCAAGTCACAGATGCGTTGACGAGTCAATTAACTCCAGGCATAGCTGTGTTGGTGGCTTCATCCTCGCAAGATTCAGAAGCACGGTGTCTACTGATATGACCAGTACCGGTGATTGACGACGGGAGCGCAGAATCTATGTGAGACGATAGAGCCACAGATGATGGTTCACAGTCTAGACCGTAATCTCTCAATAATGGTTCGTTCTACGGAGTTACAGCGGGGATGTTCCTGCTAGCGCGAGACCGAGTCATGCTAATTATGATGTGTGGCATATTGTTGTTTGACCAAATGCAATTGATGGCTACAATCGGCAACCACTCGCACTCACCCTCGCGTGGGTTCTATATAGTAACTACCTAACATCGCATCTCTGTACTTTAGTCGCCTTCATTTTTTCGTCCATCTTCCTTCTCTTTCCGCCTCTTCAATTGCTGGTGAAAGGCCATCGTATATTCATCCGGGTCCCAAGCCAAAACCCTACTCTCCATTTCTTCCAACTTCCGAGAGACTAATTCTTCCATCTTATCTTTTTCCTGTTCATCTAGCAGATCAAGTCTCTCTCTCCATGCTTCCTCGTGGTCCGCTGTAGGTCCAAAAAAGCGTGGGTCTATCTTTTGCCAGTAAATCGCATCAAAGGCAAAACTATGCGTTACTGCATACATAACCCAGAAATCCCCACTTTCCCAACTCTCACGCATGTGGTTCGACAGCCGTTGATTCTCGTTCAATTGACCCTTTTGTATCGCAATGTCTTCATGTTCCTTCATCACCTTAAGGAACGTCTCCATCCGGAAGTCGAACTTTTCGGTCCAGTCCTCGAGACCCTCTGACCAGTACTCGGGCTTCTCAATGAGTAACCACCAAGGAGGCGCATAGGAAAACTCGGCGGGTGCAGCGTATGTGAACTCCCAATCGACCACGCCGGCAAGTTTAAAATCACCATGCAGAAGCACGTTAGCTGGGCGTAAATCATCACACCATAATCTAAATGGCCCCTTGTCAAGCGCAGGATTGCTGAGTCGCTTGTCCCTGGCAAGTTTACGAAAAAGCTGCCTCGCCACAAATCTTCGTCGGCAATCGTCTGCAGAGTCCACGGAATCGTTTCTTTGTTGGATGAGATGCTCGATATTGAGATCTGCGAGAGCTTCGAGATACGACGAAGTTGTGGTGTATGTAGTGTGTATACTTGGAAGTTTTGATTGGGGCAGGCTTCCTACTCGGACGAGTTCGTTCATGTTCATGGATAGAGGCCGTCGTGTTACGTCCCAGGTAAAGTCATCGATCTGGCTGAGAGAGCCTATTTGAGGAAGAGAGGGAACGGAAAGCTGAAGTAAAATGTCCGCGATTTCCCCATAGAGCATCCCAAGCCTGTCATCGTCGATAGCCGGATCTAGGACCCCGCGTTCTTCTTTCGGGCGTCCCGGGGTATTGAGAGCGTGGTACATATTTGTCTCATGTTCGATATAATCCATGATGATAAATGGACTCAACTCGAGTGGACTCTGTTTCTTTGTTCCCGAGAGATGGATAAACGGTATAGGTATTGATGTCTTGTCCGCGAGAAATCGCATGGTAGCAACCTCATTCATGACTTTCTCCTCTGGGAAAAAGACAGCGCCGGGCTGCGACAGGCGAATAATGGTAGATTCATGTTCGTTCTTCAATCGCAACGAAATGTTATAAGAGCCTTTCTCGAGTACGTTGAAATTGTTCCCCTTGCATCCATTCTGATCGAGCATGAAATATCCGATCGGCACTAGGACGTCATGGTCGAGGAATTGAAGCAGCCAATTGTCTGATACTTCCTCGGCTTGTTCCCAGGCCACATCGTCGAAACGCATTCGAGGTCGCATATTTGTGTCACTGGCTGGTTTTCAATAAGTGTGTAAGAAAACAATGAGAATAGACGCAAGTATGCGCAAGTTTTTTCGTAACACTGGCATCGTAGTATTCCAGGGGGTGAGAGAAGGCGGGGGAGGAAAACTCGACAGGGGTGAGGCTTCCCACTGCAAAAGAAAACAGGATCCATCATATGCACGGTGCCGTTGCGGGAATTCTCAATGAACAGCACCATCCTACCTGGATAGCAACTCTCCTCAACACTATGCAGACACTGGAAGAGGTATACATCAATCGTCCTTGGATCCGAATTGTTTGCCTTCCCATTGCTTTGGTAGAAATACTCGGCCAAGCCTTGGATAGACAGAGGATGCGGACCAGCTCATCATGGCCAAGAGTACCTATCGTCGTTATGATGAGTATCTGGTATGGCATTGATAGTCATGGCAGTCCACAATCCTAGATATCATCTAAGAGAAACCCCATTCATCTGATAACCCCCTCTCTTTGTTTTGGAACTCTTCAGGAACATCTATCTCTGCTGCAAAGAGCGATCGAAGCGATCTCAGATGGTCACAGCATGGGCGAACAATAAGGAACGGGAGAAGAAGTGTCATGGAATGAACAGATAAGATTTACGAGCTTAAGCACAAAACATTGCAGTTTATGTATTTCAGTTTGCACATGTTGACAAACCACTCTGTACGACTGAATTTCTCGAATCATGGCCAGCTGTGCATTCTTGCTTTTTCAATGATCAGAATCAAGTGCTCTGACCTGAGATAAATTACCTGGGCGCTTCCACCGGATATTTGGCCTAGTACTGCAGTCTCAATTTAGTTGTTACTGGCATATAAAGTACTAAGTAGGCTGCATGCACGGGCCATACCCGTGCCAGAAAAGCTTTCGCACCGCACTTTAAACTTGATTTTGTATCATATACCTTCCTTATTCAGTACAAAAGTAGAACCAGAAGCATCTTGGGAATATATGATATAGCAAATAGATGGCTGTACTGCCGGCAGGTGCTTGGTATCCGTGTTGTCCGGTAAGAAACAACGTCCTCCAGATGTTTGGACACTTCCAGAAGATAATATTTATACAGGGTATCTTGAGCATGAGTGAATTTATGAACAAGACGTTGCAGGGAGTACTTTCTAGACGCTTACACGTTGCCGATCCACCTACTTTAAGTGGGGGCTGACCCGTGAGCCAAGAGAAAGAGAGATCCTTTTACATCGTTGTTCATGCATCGCCGAGGACTTCCGGAAGTACAGAGAATTTTCTGAATCGTGTGCATTTGGAACTACACAAGTAAGCGGCAAAAAGTTCTTCGATCAGCCCACTTTTGAGTCTCCACCCACGCGTGGATTGGATAGATGTCAAATCGTGTCAAGGCTGGAAACTCAGTCGTCCGATCCATCTGCATCTTATCTGCATCTGATTTCCGCTGACAAGATACGAGTGGCGAAAAACGATCATCTTTGTTTGCTAGGGAGAAAATAGTCCTGAGCTACTATTGTGACGACTATCTCCAAGGGGGATTCGAAGAAGGCAGCCTAGCACCTGAAGTGGTAGTCCAATCTAATAGTACCACCTCAGCTAGTTGCAGCTCGCCACGAATCGGGAAGCGGGAAGCCCCCTCTCTTTAAAAGGAACAACCCTGACAGCGAAGGAATCAGAAAATCGACCCCGATCGAACGTCATCCATCTCTCTCGATACACACAAACCAATTTGCTGGAGCTTGCCCCATATTGACCCTAGAGGCTGTCTCCTTTCCCAGCTGTTATTTCTCGACTTCGCTACGAGCTTCCCGAAAATTGGACCCCATGGCGGAATCCTTTTCCATCCCCGATTCTCAAGGGGCTGCCGCTAATGACCCCCCACAACCCACCTCATCTTTGGCTTCGGCTCCACAAAACGTATCCCAGAGCGCTGCGCCCGTCGCAGGGCATCATGATGGTGAATCTTCAGACTCAGTACGCTGCTTACCACTGATCGCCGACCTTCGCTTCCTCCAATTGTCGGCTGACTTAGACTCACCAGGACGAGGCAGAGCCTGAAGAAGAGTTCTCGGACTATGCAGAAGATTTGTAAGTCGAACAATCGCCCTCACCATTGACCCCTCATGCTTACAGTGCTTAGCGCCAGCGATACAACGTCGCTAAACTCTGAGATCACCTCCTACCGATTTGAGAATGGACGACGCTATCACGCCTACAAGGAGGGGGCTTATTGGTATGACTCTATCATTTGGTAGCTTCGGCGTGCGCACTATCCTGACAAAGTCGCAGGGGTCCTAATGACGAAATGCAAAATGAGCAATTAGATATTGCGTATGTTCCATAGAATCACCCTTGATGCGCAGGCTAATGCTGGTATCAGTCACCATATGTTTACATTGCTTCTCGATGGGAAACTGCTACTGGCGCCGATCAGCGACAACATACAGGTGTGTATCATGTAGCTCAACTACGGCAATTACACTTTTAGCCAACGCTGAGGTCCTGACCTGACAGAGAGCGCTGGATGTTGGCACTGGCACTGGGATTTGGGCCATGTGAGTAGAAGCACTTGTAAGATGGGCCAATTTGAGCATATCTGATCATCCCATGAACAGTGATTTCGCAGATGAATATCCTTCAGCACAAGTCATTGGCACCGATTTGTCACCCATACAGCCCGGTTTTGTTCCACCCAATCTACAGTTCGAGATCGACGACGCCTCGGAAGACTGGGTCTATCCAGAGAACCATTTCGATCTGATCCACGTTCGTGCACTGTATGGTGCCATCGCGGACTGGCCCGCATTCTATCAGAATGTTCTTAGGTGAGTGCCTCAACAAAATCTCCTGTTGCACGTTTCAACCCTAACCATTTTTCCAGTCGCTTGCGGCCGGGGGGCTGGTTTGACCAGCTCGAGATGTCCATACAATTTCGATCGGATGATGGCACGGTGACAGACGACCATGTTCTAGCTGTCTGGTCGAAGACCTTCATTGAGGCGGGCGAGAAGTTCGGCAAGACCTTTCGCATTGCCGATCTTGCTAAGGGCTATATGCAGCAGGCTGGATTTCACAACGTGACGGAACACCGCATGAAGTTGCCTGTCGGTCAGTGGAGTCGAGACAAGAAGCTGAAGAAACTAGGCATGTGGAACTTGGTTCATTGTGAGCAGGGAATTGAAGGATGGGCCATGGCACTGCTGACCCGAGTCATGGGAGTAAGTCCACCCTCCATTTGCAGTTCGATGATGAAGCATTTGAGCATGCTTTCTTCTGTGGTGTGTGTCTGAGAGTGTCATACCTCGTATTTGCGTTGCGCACCACCCTTGACAGCAGCCAATCGGACACAGGCTGACAGGATAATCCTTACTGGTTTTAGTGGAGCTATGCCGAAGTGCAGGTCTTCTTGGCCCAGATGCGAAAAGGCCTCCGTGATCCGAATACTCACGCATACTTCAACGTGTAAGACACTATCGTGTTTAACCTTCTGGACTGGACGAGCACGAAGCTAACTTAGGACTGTTTCCCTTTGGGGTATAACAGGGTTGGGGTGTATGGACAAAAGCCTACAAGTGCCTATTAGAGTTTGGGGACGAAATGCACTGCGGCACGGCTGACTGGAATAAGAACCGAGGAAATGCAGTGCGCAGGAGACTACTGCAAGCAGGCAGGACTAGTCTGGCAGAGGTGTGCGAATCGGGGCTCGACGTCCCCCGTCATGAAAGGTCGGGGCGGCCGGGAATGCTTGGGTTTAATGTGGACTTATGAGTTAGTGTCCTGCTCAGTATGCGCTGCACGCGCCTTCGATTGGTTGTCGGGAGCTTGGATGGTGGAGGCGACCGGGGGATGACGGCCGCCGGTGTAGCTGGAGAACATCCAATGATTGCAGTTCAACCCCAATTATGATTTATGGTTCTGCACGGTATCGGACAGTCCCTTGGTTGCACGAACTTGCTCACCATCGTCTGATGGTGATGATGATGGTGACGATACCATTTCCCCGAGTAGAGCAGTTTTAGTTAGGTGGCCTTCCTTGTTTCTCTCACAGTCTGCCTGGCCGCCTTGTGCATCCCATCCACCGGTCCTCTTTTTCTCTGCAAACCTGCAAGCATACACCGCAGAGACATTGACTTCCTGGGGGTGGTCAGACGACGATCTTCTTCCTGAAGGCCGCACACTCGCAGAACCAAAGTCGAGCTCCACCCGGAACTAGACCCATTGACCAGTCATGGCACGTCTATTGGGGACTTTTGGAGATGATGGGACGCGGATTGACCTCCGACCCGCCCGGCCGGTTTTTATTGTACTATTGTCTTCCTATTGTGCTCAATGCCTCTTTTACTATTCGCGTCTTTCGTTCCCATGTCTCTGCTGTCCTTGTCATCGCTCGCCGTGGGTCAGACCCCGGCCATTTGGACCACAGATACTGGTCGCATAGGCCGCTAATTTGACTAAAAGCCAGCCGTTAGCAGTAACGGCCGTTTAAAATTAATCGACAGATGATTCGAGATGGGGCCTTGGGCTTGCTCAGCGGATGACAGGTCTGAAGAATGTCAATCCTCGCCAAGAGCCTAGATTAACCCTTTTCCGGGACATTCTGCAATTCTGCAGCCGGGAATTGGGACCAGACCACTGGGTCCATTGCTTTTTGCTGGCTGCACTGCAGAAGGCAACTGAAGGGCTAGTATGACCTGTTGTCCCTACCTCATGTATGCCGAACGTATGCTGGAAAGAGCCCATTTCTCGCACCGGATGGGCTTCCGAGGCGAGTCAAGATGTTTGGACCTGCCACAGAGAAGTTTGTTACCGAGGCCTGAACAGCGCATGACTTAATGCCATCTTCTTAGTAGTCCGTCTTGCTCATCTTTCTATCCCAACTGACGGCTCACCCATTCCCATCCAGGCTAGCCCCCTTGCGGGGTCTGCTCGTTCAAATCCCCATGAGGCAGGACCCTCTGATGATTGCCATCATTATTCAGGCTTGGTAAGACTCGCGTGGCATCGATGGGGTAGTAGGGTTTCTGGTCACCCGATAACCCCCATTTAAAGCAGTGGAAGATCTCTCTGACAGGGGTGTTCACCTTTCTCCCTCCAGGGTCCTACATGAGGCTTGATCCAGGCCACCTGTCCACCATGGTTTCAATCCATGTATTATTACTCTCGATGTCCGTCCTGTCCATCGTGCTCATCCTACGATGCATCTGGACGATCGTGTACCGGCTGTTCTTCCACCCCCTGGCCCATCTACCGGGCCCACTTCTTGCTCGGGCCACGCACCTGTATGCCTTTTGGTATAATATGCAAGGTGGATCCTTCTATCTTCAGGTTCAAAAGCTGCATGAGCAATATGGTATGCTCATTGTACCGTGTGATACGATTGATTTTCTCCTGTGCACAGCAGTTGATTAAGCAGCTTAGGCCCCGTTGTCCGCATCACACCTGACGAGATCCACCTCAGCGACCCTGAAAACTGCGAGAAGATCTACTACATAGGATCACGATATGGCAAGGACCCTCAGTTCTATGGCGCATTCGGCACCCACAAGGCGACCTTTACGGCACCAAGCCCCGACGTACATCGAGTCAAGCGATCGGCCTTGAACCCCTTCTTTTCGCGCAAAAAGGTGCTTGAGCTGGAGGATATTGTGCAGGAGAAGGCAGACAAGCTGGTCAGGCGCATGAGGGAGTCTTTTAGCTCGACCGGCTGTATTGACCTGCATCATGCCTTTCGAGCTATCTCTGTGGATGTCATCAGTGACTACGCCTTTGGCAATTGTTACGGCTTTCTCGGTAAGAAGAACTTTGGGGCCGAGTTCTTTGACATGATCCGAGGTTTTGGTCCAGCATTTTGGTTCTTTCAGCAATTCCCGGCTATACAGGGGCTTTCACTTAGCACACCGTTCTGGTTGGCCAAGTTGACTAGTGAGCCGTTGACGAGGATGATGTTGCATCGTGAGGTTGGTCGTATGTCTTCGATCTACCTACCAGGGCTGACATCTCCTAGGGTTCTCGTCGCCAAATATTGAAGGTGAAGGACGCTGTTGATCGGGGCGACAAAGGAAGCCGAACAACTATATTTCACCAGCTTCTTCACCCAGAGGCTACTGAGGGTCATGTGGTGCCCACGGTGGACGAGCTGGAAGACGAAGCCTATATCATGCTGGCTGCGGCTGCAGACACAACTGGAAATGCGCTGACCATTGCTGCCTACAACGTGGTTCGGAATGCAGAAATTTACAACCGCTTAACGGAGGAGCTGAAGCAGGCGTTTCCTGATCCGGAAGGGCAAATAGACTTTGTGGCTTTGGAAAGATTGCCCTACTTGGTATGCGTCAGATACTCCCATTGATATAACCATAGCTAACGTTGGAAGACCGCTGTTATCAAGGAGGCTCTAAGGTGATATGATACCTGATGAACCGGGAAAGACATTCGCTCACTCAATTTAGGCTATCCTGTGGAGTCCCTGGTAGACTACCACGAGTCGTCCCTGACGTCGGCGCTGAGTTCAATGGCTATCATGTTCCTCCTGGGGTGTGCATCGACCATGATACTACTATTGTCAATCCGCTAACATATATTTAGACTGTTGTTAGCATGAGCTCGTGGACCATGCATCATAATGAAGATCTATTCCCACAATCGGGAACGTTCGACCCAAGCCGATGGACTGACCCGGTAATTGGCAAGTCTCTTGAGAAGTACTTGTTCTCTTTCGGCAAGGGGTCTAGGCAATGTATTGGAATGCCGTAGGTCACCTCACATGTGAGATTGAACTGTACTGACATCTGTAGGCTTGCATACTGCGAGCTGTACGTGACTCTCGGTCGACTTTTCCGACAATTCGACGACTTGAAAACAGCTCAGAAGAGCCGGGAGGAGCTGCGATATAACGACTATTTCTCATCCTATCATCCGGCGGAGTACAACAAGTTTATATTCGAGAAGGCACGCTGAGATTTTTTTATCTTCCTTGCCTTTCTCATTTCATTTCTTGTCATGTTTGATGATACCACCGCGCCATGGCTCAACCAGTGTCCATATAATGATATCCAAGCCAGTCACAATCAAATAATTGCATTGCAACCCAAACCTCCCACAAACCTCAATTTAAATCCATCTCCACACTTAAGAGTAAAATCTGAGTCCTAACACTGGCGATACTCCAAGTGAATGTAACTATCAAAATCAAATTCCCTTACCCCCACCTCAACCCACAACCCTTCTGAAGTAGAACACTCCCTCAGCTCTCTCCATCCCCTTGTTCATCTTTTCTTACTTTTCCCTTCCTCGCCTCCTCAACCACAATCTCTCTCTCCAACTTACTTCAACCCCCTTCCCACCCGTTCCTACTCTACCTCAACCACAATCCTCCTCTCTCCATCTACCTTCTCCCCACAATACAACAAACCCAAAGACTACCAAGCCCAAACCGCCAAAATGCCCATGACTTGGAACGAAACAAATGATGCGAAAGTACGTCCACCCTCCTCTCTCTCTTCCCCAAACCCAACCCACCACAGAACTAACACATCCTGACACAGCTTTTAGTCGGCATCTTAACCACCACGAACGTGAAAATTGATATGCACGCCTTGGCCAACTTCATGGGTCCCGGTATATCTTTCCCCCTCTTCCCCAAAACCACCCATCCATCCATACTAACACATATACCGTAGGCTGCACCGTCTCCGCCGTCCAACACCGCATCCAGCGTCTCAAGGACAAAGTTTCTACCTCTACTCCCGGCGGTACCGCTTCGTCCCCCGTCACTACTGCTACTACAAGTACTACCATGACTTCCCCGGGAAACGAGACACCCACTACTCCCACCCCCGCTACTCCCGAGAAGAGAAAGCGTGGTCGACCCCGCAAGAACCCCGTTGTTGGGGGTGGTGAAGCTAGTACTTCTACTACTGTCTCGTCTGCTAAGAAGCCAAAGGCTAAGCGGGCTAAGAAGGCTGATGGTACTGCTACTGCTACTGCTACTGCTGCGGTTGTTAAGAATGAGGAGGTTAGCGATGAGGAGGAGGAGGTGCTTCCCGAGACTCCTGGGGCTGAGGAGGGCGGTGTTGGTGAGGGAGATGGAGCTGGTGGTGAGGAGGTGCAGGAGAGTCCGGTTGTTAAGGGTGAGGAGGAGGATGATGCTTGATGGTGGTGTTGGTCTTCTCGCTTCTTTGTGGCTTTCTTGTTTTCAAGATGGCTTGTGATTGAGGGAATGGATTGGGTGATTTGGGGAAGTTGATGGTTATGTAATTGGCTCGTTTGATGGATGGTGGTTATTTGTGTTCTTTTCGTTTGCTGGATGATGACTTGGGATGGAGAGGGCGTTGGGTTGGGTGATGTTTGTACCTTAGAATAAGTGGTATCCGAGCTATTGAAATTGAGCTAGGCATCTTCATTCGCAGATTTGACTCGTATTGGAGTAATTAAAGTACATGGTATGAAAAGCAGAATCATCATAACTTCATAATCCACCGTCCAGATCATTCACCAGATCTTTAAGTTCTCAACAACCTCCATAAACTGACCCTGCAAACCTAAGCATCGTACAAATCGCCATCATCAAACTCCTCAGCACTATAAACTCCCTCTCCTTTAGCCTCCACCTCAGGCACATACTCGCTGGCCGAGCTCTCCCCATCTCCTTCATCATCCTCGTCCTTCCACTCCACCATTCCAGGCGCAAGCGCACTGGCCTTACGAACACGCTTCACGGGAGCAACCTCTGCCTCGCTCTCCAAGTCAACCACCTCCTTCTTCAACTGAGCAGAGGGCCTCGCGCTCACTCCCTTCCCCTTCATGGGCTTGGTAGGGGTGTCCATCCCATTCTCAATTTCAGTATCACTATCTCCTTCCACCTTCATCTTAGCAGGGGTAGGCGTATACTCCCCCACATCTCCATCCTCATCGTCATCATCATCATCGTCGCGCTTCCGCTTCAAAGCCGACCCTTTTCTGGCATTACTGACGCGCAACTTGTGAGGAGTAGAGACAGAAGCAGGGCTGGAAGCGGCACTAGCAGTAGACTTGGTCATTGGACTTCCGGTCTTGAGCCCCTTTCCGATGGAAAAGTGCCCCTCAATGCCGCTGGACTCGCGAGCGGTGTTTCGCATGCGAACGAGCCGCTCGGAGATGGCGCGGGGGGTGGGCATGTCTGGACCGAGGGATTTAGCTGGTTTGTGGTGGTTAGTTTGGGTTTGGTTGGTTGGATTGGGATAAGTAGTGGAAAAGGAGGTGGGGGGAATAGACTTACGCCATGCTTCGGCCACGCGTTTGGCGTCGACGGAGAGGGAGTGGGTTTCGAGGATTTTGAGGAGGAGCTGGATGCGTGGGTGAGTTGTTTGTTTGTTGGTGGGGAGGATGGTGCGATATGGTGTGGGGGGGTTAGAGTGGGTAGAGTAAGTAAAGTAGGTAGATAAAGTGGGTAGTGGAAATAGTGTAGATGGTGTAGGTTGTGTGTTGGATAGGAAGAGGGGAAAGAGGAGTAAACTTACAAGCTGATCTTTCTCAGGAGTCCACTTCATGGTTGGTTCTTCCTCGTGCAGATAAGGTTTTCTATGTATGTATAGAGAAGCTGCGATATTTTTTGAAGAAGTAGAATAGAGAAGAGTTTGTAGTAGAGACTTAATCACAAAAGCAGAGCAAGTATGTAAGGAAGAGAAAAGTCAAGAGGAAAAGAAGAACTTGACAAGAGACAAAAACAGACTACAAGAAATGGAAGGAGTGGAAAGCAGCTCAGGGTATGTGAAATTACATTTCCTCCTGTGTTCACTATTCTATAGTGAATAGCTGTGGTTCACACAGTGACTAGCGATATTCAAGCGACGTTGACCAGTTATTTTATTAATATTGTATTACTTGCTGTCTACTGTAGAGATACCTCTGGTTTTCTTCAGCACCGGTTGTGGTCAGTTTCTATCAAGTGTATTCTGCGCACTTTATTTCACTGGGTATTTTGTAGATATGCTGGAATCGGTGATGCAGATCCCGTCTTAGTCTCGACAGACTATCCCTGTCATCAGGGTGGATGTTCCTGCATGTGCTTATCTTATCCACTTGGCTTTTTTTCCCTCTGGCTGCAGCGGATGCTGCAACAATACTTCCCCGAACTCGGCCGTGGATCGGATGCAGACTTGTTTCAGAGTAGAATCTGTTCTATCTACTGTTCCAAATGACTGATCGGATCTGGTGCTGTTGTGGGGATTCTGTGCAGCCAGTCGGCCTTTCTTCCCCGCTGGTGGAAGCTACACATCAACTCTGTGGGCAGTGGACAGGTACCTTCTCGGCTGGACCCAGCACACTCTCTTCCTTTCCCACAGATTCAGTGGAGCAGTACACAGTCTTCCACAGAAAATGAGAGAGAGGTACTTCCCCTTCTCTTGAGTCTGCGGGGTTTAGCCTGTCAGCTCAATAAAAGTCATGTCACTAAATCTCAGTGTCTGGGTAGTCCCCAGACCAACATTCTGACCTGTCGCCCGGCCGTCTGTTTGACTGGCGGTCATAGCTGTGGTCCCAAGACTGGCTAGCCATCATGCCTTGACATTCACTGAACATCTGGAGACTCGATATGTGTGTTACCTCCACACCGTCTCTGGCATCAATTTACTAAGATTTCTTTTACTTCGCACAACAGGATCTAACCTAATCATCTCGCACTTGCTCATCTCTGAACATTTGCAATTGACATCCGTTGCAAAATACTGAAAGCACAGCACAATGGTCAATTGGAAACAACCCGAGTCAGCCGACCGTCTCTGTGCGGCGCTCGTCGTAGCCCATCCGAGTCTAAAGGTACGGCAGTTTCATTCCCCATGGCTGTATCCCACTAACGTTCCAGCAAGCTCGACTACAATGCCATAGCTACCTACTTCGGACAGGGAGCAACGTACGACGCAATTCAAAACCGCTTCCGGAAAGTCCACTCATTCGCCGACCAACTCCGACAGGAAGCCATAGAACGGGGGATCACTGATCCTCCCGTTGCGAAGGCCCGAAAATCCACTACCGGCAGTATTGCCTCTCCTGCTCCACGAACACCCCGTATGGGCCGCAACGGAATCCAGAAGCCTGTCTCCTCTTCCTCATCTCGAAGGAGACCCGCTTCCAGAACACCCGCCAACTTGATAACACCAACCCGAAGCGGAGCCGGTTCAAGCAAAGCCGGACAGTCTATTATGGATGCAATCTCTCTAGAAGATGACATGCTCGATGATGACAAGACCGATATGAAGCCTCCACTCAAAGCGGAGTCCAGGTCTGCGCAAATCTCAACAATGGCAGGTCCTGCTTCCGACGAAAGCGATATCGAGATCATTGAAATGCCTCCTTCGCCTCCGGCACTTAAAACGGGGAAAACTGAAGACTTCTATGTCTCCACATCAAGCTTCCCTTCTTATCCTAGCTTCAGCGTGGGCAATGGAATTAGCTCAACTCTTAAACGCGAACGTGAGCAAAGTCGCTTGCCGGGATCCGAGGATACGCCCGTGAACGGTACGAATACTACTCCATCAACATCAAGCGTCTTCAGCAACAGAAAGAGTAACAATGATATTACTCTCGGCATATCCAGTATAGGCGGGTTCGCCCATAGTAGTAGCTCAGCCTACGAGATGGACGATCCATGGAGTGAAGTTGCATGAGAACCGAGATCAAAACAATGCTGCTTTATCTCTCGTTTCTGGAAGAAGTCGATCTGATTCTCCATGCATAATCCATCTAGCTTTCCTTGGTTTCGGTTCTAGGTTTTTTTTCTTTACTGGAAAGGCGTTCCCTGTACTCTTCTACTATCCATATCGTATCCTAAACTTTACTCTCCCTGTAGTTACCATCATACCTGGCCTATCTTCAGTTCTTTTAATGCGCGCGAATGATATTGATGTTTATTACGCTCGGTCGCTTCTTCACTCAACGGAGGTTTCAATAGTATACTATTTTGTTATATATTTCAACTCGAAGGTTGGAAGACAAAGCACTGATTTCGTAGTATCATGAAAGTATATCTTAACCTTTGGTACTACTACTACTAGTAGTAATACTACTGCTACTAGTAATATATAATTGCAGTGGTGATTGGAGAATGTGGTCCACTACTAACCACTAAGCATCACGATCATGTCCTCGTACCGGAGCAGAACTTGCGTTTTTACAGAAATCCAGTCTATGGGTTATATTTAGTCGTGAGGTGAAGCTCCACAACTAGTTAGTATGACTGAATCATACCTAATAAAGGTGCCTACCTCTCGAGTACATTCGCTGATGGCATGATTGCTTCCATCCAGAGTGCCCTGCCCTGCCCACGAAGAATCAAGGCGGGAACTAATCCATTGTGCTGCTAATGCATACTTGTAACTACAGATTAATGTTCTTAATTAAACACCTCGCTTTTAATTATATCATCGCATACTGCAGTGACAAATGACTAACGCTAAGCTCAAATACTAAAAGATCCACAGCCCCACTCACAGCCGAGCCGGCCTCGGCTTCAAGTCTGAGGTAAATACAACGTGGTTGCTCAAGGCGAGAAGATTCCCCCTCTCATCTAATAGTTGCAATGCAGCATCATACCGGCCATTGGAAACCTTGTTGGAGTTGGAGCGGACCATGATCCAGTCAGTGGACGGGTCGGGCCGCCTTTTGAACTCGATCGACAGACACAGGGTGGAGATCGCATATTTAGCGTAGAAGTCCGGAATATGAGTTGCTGGTGGCTGCAGGGGCTTATTGCACGCGGCGTATTAGCAACAACTAGAAGAATGTTGGGATGAACCGCAACTTACCAAGTCGGAAAGATACGCCAGATGTAACACGTCAGATAGTTTGGAGCCGTCGCGGAAGGACAGCCAGACCTCGCGGTTGTGGCCGCCGAGGCGGTGGCCCCAGAGTCCCTGTGGAGATCGTGGGGCGACCCAGTTCATCTTCGCGGTCACAGGGGTGGAACTGACGACGGGGTCATCGATAGTAACGCATTCCGTGAGCCGATCAGGGGGTGGTCGGGTAATTACCGGCCGCGTTTCTTGCGTGAGGCCCTTTTCTTTGCTAATATCGCCGTAGGTGAAGATACCGAGAGTTGTAGTTGGGTAAGAGTCGGAGTCCTCTCCCGGCTTAGGGGCCCGCGCGAGTTCAACTTGTAGAACGGATTGTTTCTTGGACACTCGTAAAAGTGTGCAAGTAATAATCGACGGGCCAGGGTGAACCATGTGTAGAAATTGGACGAACGCATGAACGGGGTCGGGATACCGGCCTACGCCAAGTTCCTGGTCGAGGAACCTTTGACCGGCGGCCAGCATGATCGCAGTAGAAAACCCCCCAAGGACAGAGCTGCTCTGGTCAACTCAGCCCGTCGAGTGATGGAGCAAGGATGCGGCTGTCAAACGGACGTACTGTTGGGTACACCAGTCCCGTGTAATCTTCACGGCATATTGGTTCCGCGTCCCCGGGACGGAGGACAAAGAGGAAACCACATCCAGCAGGTTGGGTCGAACTCGTGATGACATCCTTGCTCGCCTGCACGTATAGTCACCTAGTAGTATATAGAGAGAGATTGTTTGGTCGGAGAGTGATAAGGGGGATAGGGGATTTGAGGAGAATTTCAATGCTTGGCTTGCGAGGACAGGCACGAGGGGTGGGAGGTCCTTTTTGACCTGAACGTTGCTCCACGTAAGGGATCAGAAGAGTCTGGATTACCCCACAGGGCGAATGACATGGACGAAGCACTCACGGTAAGTTCACATGTCCCAGATGTACCACCTTAACCGCACGCGGATTTGACAAATCACGGCCCATGGCGGAGAGGCAGCCATGGGTTCGCGCAACGCACTAACGAAGATCATCGGCTGAAGTCTGAACCTCAATAATTAATTTCCCGGGAGCTAAACACTAGCCTATCCATAGCAGGGGGGTAGCGAAAGAAGGATCAGCCCGCCGGAGCCGAAGCAATCCAGGGCAGCCCAGCATAGCTCATATAGCTCATAGCTCAACACGATGAGTGGAATGAATGCATGAGGAGCGCGTCGGCTGAACGGATCCGTCGAGCGGGAACGGGCGGATAACCCTTCCGATGGAGATCAGTGCGGAGAGACACTAAGTGGTTGGTTAGAGAGTGAGACAAGCCGAGGTTGAAGTGTACCCCGGAGTAGAAGTGTGAAGGCGAAAGAGGGGGAAGAGGTAGAAGGGGAGAGCGTGAGTTGGGGAAATGGAGATGCCATTTGAAACTCGCCTTATCATTTTATTTTTCATTTTTATTATTTTACTTTTTCTTTTCCTCCCAAAATGGACTCGAGAAGCAGATCACGAGGCGATCTCCCGATGCGGTAATATGATACGCGGACCGACCAAAGTACTCCGTCGGCTTAAACCATTTTGGTGTTTCTCCTTTTTTTCTTCTTTTTTCCCCATCTTTTTTTGACTCGGGATTAAGAAGTCATCTTGTGCAATTGCTCTGTATAGAAGCATTTAAACCCAGACTACTTCCTCTCGACTGATATAAGATGAGAATGTGGGTTCAAGGGGGCAAAACCCGACCGGCATCATGCGATGGATCAGGGAATCGTTTGTACCCAACTGCCGATCACGTGGGCTGACGCGGACGCGGTGCGGGCGTCGCCTTAATCATTTTGCCTTTCGCTCTTCCTCCTTCCGGTTCCCTATTTCGGTTTTTGCCTCTTTTTTCGCCCGCATCTTCATCTTCATCCTCACTCCCTCTCTCCCTTCTATATCTTCTCCTCTCCCTCTCCCTCTCCCTCTCCCTCTCCCTCTCCTTCCCCCTTTTCTTCCACGAGAGGTCTCTCTGGGCGCTGCTGGCTTCTTCGTTCGTCTCCACGAGGATCCGGCACCCGGCACTCGGCACTCCTAACCCCGCCGCCCAGTGAGCCATGAACAACCCTGCTACCACCGCCCTTTTCACTCCCAACCCCATGCGGCCCGATCATGATCAATGGGGTACCACACCGCAGTCTCCGAACAACCCCTCTACCACTGCCTCCAAAGCAGCCGCCGTTGGCATCATCAAGCCCTCGGCCTCGTTGGATAAATCCACCCCGATAGAGTCCCTTCCTTTCGCCGGCCGCGGGAGACAACTCAGCGTCCCCGAGCAGGTTTGCCTGGTCAATTTGTGCGCGGCGTCCATGAACGATGACGATGCTCACAACCATCCGAAATCCTTCTGGATCAAGATCTCCAACAAACTTGAATTGCAAACCGGCCGTCGTTATTCCTGGCAGTCATGCCGCCGCCGTATTCAGACCTACATCTCGAAACGAAAGGCCCACTGGGAGGCGTATGCGAACGGTGATCCGTATCCGGGTGTAGACATTGATACTGAAGTCTGGGACCTACTGACTTCATGGTTGGTTAAATACAACACACCTCGGGATGTGACAGCCAAAGCTCCGCTGGGGGCGTCTGTTGCACTACCCACCAGAGTAGAACCTCAACCCCCTCAGGTCCCGGAGCCCGTTCGGATGGTGCCCGAGCAGGGGTTGGTACAGATCTCGACGAAAATCGAGCGGGTTCTGGTCTGGTTGAAGAGTCTCCCGCCGTTGGAGGACATGGAAGCCATGAGAACATGGACGGGGTATGTCGATCCTCTGGCGGACTGGATGTCTCGCTCCAAAGTCCGGCGGGAGCGTCGATTGGTTTTTCAGAAAACCAAAAATGGTGAAGAGCAGCCTGAGTTTGGTGGTGATGGCCTGACGGACCCGGCTCTGGCCTATCTGCCCCAACCTCATCAGCCCTCTCTTGCACTGCACGACCCCTTACAAGGGACCAAAAGGCCTCGCGAGCTAGATGATTCCTTCGCTGAGCGTCCTGCCCAGCGTATCCGTGTAGACCCTGGGAGCCATCCTTCCGGCAGTCCTTATGCCGAGGAACACGCCGACAACGCCCACCTGAAAAGGAAGCTTGTCGAGTCTTACTTTGAAAGCACCTTCGGCAAACTGATTGACCGGCTATCTGCTCGATTCCGGGCCCAGGGTGCCAAACAGCAGGACGCCCCTGGGAGCTGCGAGGCCATAATGCGCGATCTTTTCAAAGATGTCGGAGTGGCGGTTGCAAAGGCGTTAGTCCGAATGGACGAACCTGCAGTTCAAGATCAGTTACCGAACTGATCCAAGCACATATTCAGCATTTAGCGAGTTTTTTATTGCACATTGATCTTACGCATGATCCTAATGGGTGGTTTTGTGTCATGTTTTTGAGTTTGCTCGTCTTGTCATCTCTACTTGTGTGACCTGGAATGTTTTGTTTTGCCTCATTTGCATCGTCATTACTCATATCTTCTTTGTTCTCATGAGCAGCTGATTGCCCTAGAGATACCCTTTGCATTTGGAGCCCGGATGTCATGTCTTTACGTTGGTTTATTGTTTGGTTTACATCACTGGAGTGAACATATTTGCATATTTGTTATTTATTGCACATATAGCTTGCATAGGATGAATAGAATGGACAAAACGTGGTTTTACAAAGTGGGTTTACAGCCTTTGATGTGTAGTATAATACAACACCCTAAACTGGCATTCAACATCTACTAGACTTAGTACTTAACGATGTGCCCTTCATTCCAGCTGACTCGTTCTACATATCAGGCTGCAAGATGTGTGGTCAGCACAAACCCCGAAGATGTCTCTCTCCCTCCCCACAAAATACCCCCGACTGTCACTCCCGCCAGAACCGCATGCAGGCCTACTACGACGTGTAGCTGCAAAAGGTTCTTCCTTCTTTCGCCTCTCCCTTTGTGTGGCTTCCCTCAATAGGTCCGAACTTCATGCCTGTTTCGGTGTTTTGATTATGTATGTACTACATACACCACCACGCCTTTTCTCTTCCCTTACTGCATGCGCTGCTACCATGCTATATGCCATCGATCTATCAACATTTGTATGATGCACGTAGATCTATATAGTATCAGCGAATGTTCATGATATGTAACAGTATCTCGCGAACCAACACATTCAGTTACACGATTGTTAGCCAATTTTTATGCATTTCAGAGGTGGCGTGATGGCAGGCAGGCCTTACACGTAGGTATACTACCTCCCCTGGTGTGGATAATCGTGGAGATGTGTTTCAGTTAATGATGGTTTGGGTGAAAACACAGGCCTATATGGGTCATTTGTATAGGGTATGAGGGAGAGAGAGAAAGAGAGCGTGTGTGTGTCGGGTCGGGATGGCTGTTAATGTGTTTTGCTATCTGTATTATTTTCTCCTTTGTTTCGGTTAGTTCAATTCAATTCTATGGAAATGGTTCAGGTTGATTTTATGTTCATTCTCTTTTCGAGAGTAAAATCATCCTTTATCCCCTCCGCTTTACTCTTCTTTCTCTTGTGTTGTTAGTACTGTACCCTTTTCGTTGATGTACTTGACCATGGGATGGTAGTACTTGGGGTCTTGGGGTGTTACGCGAAATCCTTTACAGGTAAGGGATATATCATCCATGTTGTGTTGTGGGATGGAGCACAGAGATCACACGCCAAATTGCCTCGTTCTGACTTGGAGTAAGCGACTGGCGGTGATGTCAATCCACGAGATGGAAAGTACTAGAGTTCATTGTATATAATTCACGGTCTCATTAGCTTGTCGGAGAGGAGATACTCTCCAGTCTATGCGATATCTGACTATACTATCAAGACAATTTGAACACAACTTCTTATCTTTTATGATTGTTCTCTCTACTTCTAACAATGAATCCCGCCGAGTGTCGAAATGCCTACACAAAAGTATTCGAAGAGAAGACATACCGAGGGCAGCTCCTCTCACTGCTCTCTCGAGACGAGTGCGTTGCTCTACAAGACGCCTCTCTAGCGTCCCTTCCGAGTGATACTTGCAAGAGGAAACATCGCTACCGGAGTAAGGGAACTGGATTGCCTGCGTATGTTGTATGTTCCTGTGGGGCCGAGCTCTGGGGAAGGGAAGATGTTCCGGAGTTGAACCAAGCAGCGGTGTTGGGGCATACCCTGCTCCATTTTGGTGCAGAGGAGGGCTGCGCGGCTTGTATCAAAACTGGTGTCATATTCATGTTCCGCTCCTGGCTTCTAAGTTCCAGCGAAGATCGGGAGCTAATAGCACTTTCGTTGGTCGCAGCTTTTAGTGTGTTTCAAGACAGTACTTGCTGTCAACAAGTCAGAACGCCATTACCCAGGACCTCGCCGTGGAATGCCTGGGACCATGCCGGCAGCGCACTCTCAAATGGTGCCATGGCATGATGCCTAATAAAGCATTGGATATTCTTGCTGGTGTTGAAGGTGACTTGAAGAGCTCATTTCGCAAAGGTTTGACGTCGCTCTGCAATTCTTCAGAGGTGCATCTCCCTCCAGGGTACGAAGACTTAAGTCCTTATGTCAAGGGAATCGCGACATTCCATGCTTCTGCTGTCATGACAGGCCCGGGCCAGGCCACCGGTCTATCAGCTCCAATAGTTCGCTGGTGTATGATCAATGAGCTGCAGTCACAATTCGATCAAACAGCTGCTGGTAACGTCTATGATTGTAGTTCCGTGCCTTTTGCGTCCTGGGCCGGCCCTGCTCTCAACAGTGTTCTCTCAACAAGGGCCCGCAAAGACCGGCCTGTTCGACAGACGAAGTTCCCTTCATTTGAGGCGCATATGTTCGTGAGCGTTTGACTGATGGCTTCTAGTTTGCAATGAAAGCAGCAGTCAGCTCTCCTGATGCCGACCGACTCTATCTTACGCGATGCTCAACCGGATCCATGAGTATGCTGTTGACTCGGCATGCGCATTCGATACTATGGGGCACGCCCGGGCGGTCCAGGAAGATGCACTGTACGGTGCCTGCAGCTACGATCGCCAGCCGCTGGAGCAACTTGCGGATTCGAGGCCCGACGCTTTCGATGAGATTTCCTACTCTGCAGGGTACACGGCCTTAGCATCGTTTGTGTGGGGTGCCAATGCGCACCTTGACCTGTTACGCGGACAAGTCGATCAAGATCCTGCTACCCATCTACCCGAACACTGGTATGCTCGAGTTTGGCACGATGCACTGTTTGGGGAGTCTGCGCCTGAGGAGCTATACAGATGGACAGCACGTACAAAAGACCACGGGAGCTTCACTGGGGATCGAGACTTCACCGAATGTCAGTCTGACTGTAGCTGTCCCGAAAGATACCATAAATATGGTCTAGGAGCAACACTGTTCTGGGCACGAGAAACGTGGTGTGGAGTATCCTGTCCGTCTGCGCCATTTGATGTCTGGATGCTTGGCTCCTTTGTCGACGGTGTGCGGGCTATTCTCCATTGTGGTGAGGGGAAACATAGCCCTGCACCAGAACGAACCGCGTCTGCAGCCTTGCCCGTCCGGAAAGCATGCATTGGCGGGATTGCACAGGTGAGATGTCAAATCACACACCTGCTTGTATGGTGTGCCATCGATCAACGCTCCAAGACCCCAAGGGCTCTGGCCAAGAAGCCAAAGAGTTGCAGGAGATACTGGGGGTTTGTGTGCAAGCCAATTGGTATTGTGAAACGAAGAGTGGCAGCTCTGAAATTTGCGAAGAAGTCCATACTAGGATCTTAGTTTGAACAGACTAAGGAAGGCTCGGGCGATATGAAGTATATTGCGTGGATTTAGGGGGTAACACAAGAGAAATCTCCACATTTTGACTGATCTTGAGAGAAGACATTGGAGAAATGAGAGGGAAGGCATACGTAGTAACCTAGCAAGGATCCTGGCATCAGACTGAAACAATCTTACTTGACTTGGTTACTGCACCGAAGCAGTGCTGAGAGAAGTGGACCGGACCGCTCACTACTAGCGTCTGAGCTTCTTAGTCTAAGGCTCTAAGCAGCATCGTACCACTTCTCAATTGTGGCACCGTGGAGTGCATATTCCCCATGGGGAGACATGGAGAATAGCATCGCAATGTTGCATTGACAATCTGAAAGCGTCGATCATGAACCAGAGATCATTAAAGCCTGGAATTGTGGAGAGAGGGGAGACTGGTGCTGCAAGAAAGAAGCTGTGTGGAAGGTGCAGTTGAGAGAGGAAGTCGGGCTGTGGGGAGTCGACGTGGGGACGGCAGCGGCAAGCGATGGAACATGTGGGTGATGGGGACGGACTGCCAGGCAGAGCAGGTAACTACGGTTTGTGGCACAATCTTACACGGTTATTGTCCAATTGACTAGGCCTTCTATGCACAGTTCTAGTGGGAATACTGTTATCTTCAAGAGAAGGTTGGGCCCCGATGGCCAGGCTCCTTCCTACGTAAAGCCCTTGGTTGTCTATATACGACCTAAGTCACAAACCAAACCTCTATGTAGCCGTATAACCAAAAAGGTCACCAGGACCTGACGCCAAAAATGCTAGACAGAAAAACACCACGCTGTACATGCGAATCTAATACCACCTAGTGGCAGAGAGTAATCCACTGATCAATAATCTCCTCCATGTCATGCGCAATGCCCCACTGGGAGAACATGCAGCGGAACAGCTTCTGCAACGAGTTCATCTCATACAACAGATTACGCACCGCTCCCATGCCAGGGGGAGAGTCTGTTCGTCCCTCCTCGACAAAACGCCGCGTTTCAGAACCAGTCGAGGGGCGAATGTTCTCGCACCCGAGGTTCAGATCAGCGCGCGAAAGCAGGGCGTCCTGCCAGACAATCGTGCGTGGAAGATGAATATTCGCCACACCAGCAAGAGAGAAGACAACGTATATTGTTGTGGCCGAGAACAATGAGCTTGGCATGTGGATAACATGGGCCCGGCCTCTCGGGAGTTGTTCGACAATATCTTGTATTGCAATAGCGTGCAGCAAAGCACGACGAGCATCTTCAGTATTGACCCATTTGGCCATGTCGAATCCTGGCTTGATGGTCCGGGAGCCTCCGGAAACGTGTTGCGTAATGTCATATCGGGAACAAACATGTCTGCAGAGTACTGTGGAGTTGATCATGGTGTCGAGACATATCGTATGCCAACGCAGAAGAACCTCAAGACGCTCCGGTGCAGAGAGATGGATACTCATGGTAATAGTTTCATGTACTTGAGCCAATGCTCTCCGGACATCAGACCGGCCGGGAACCCCGACTGCAGCAAGATCACTTTCGTCTGAATCCGAAACAAGAGACTGTAGGCCTTCTAGGACAACACGTAATGCAAAGGCAGAAAATTGGAAGTCTAGAGGTCGAAAGCTCCCGATGGGAGGGAAGAGGGAGCGGAACACCAACCGGAAGGATGGTTGTTCCACCTTCTGAGTACGCATGATAGCGATCCATTCGTCGACATTACCGGCATCGAAGGCAGCTTCGCTGCTGGGGAGATGCAGAGGGTTGGCAACATGCCGGGTAGATGCACTGTCACCAGACATCTGCGCTACGAGGCCATCCAATATGTGATACGCGAGTAACGCGCGTTGTTGAATCTCTCGGGCTGCCCATGTGCGCCATTTATACTCCTTTTCTGTGCTGGGTGAGTTTGGGAAAGGCACGTTCTCCATTGGAAAAGGGTCGGCATCCAACATTCCACAGTGTCTTGCCCATAGGAAGCCAAGTGGGCGGAAGACCTGACTCGTCGTACGGATAACCCGGTTCTATGAAAGGTAACTCGTTAGTATTTGTGGTAGAAGTGACTCTTGCAACTTTGATTCACCTTAGACAAAGCACCGTATATTTGGCCAAGCAGAGCGGTAATGAGGAGCTGTACTCCTTTGCAGACATCGTAAGGGCCTCGATGGGTGATCAACGATTGCCACTAGATAAATGTAAGCACAATGATATCAGTGCAGGCGTCTACGATACTTACAGAGGTTGCTATAGCAGTATGTGCTAAGCGCCATAAAGCCTCCCCCTTAGCTACGGAATCTTTCGGACCCAAGTATAACGAACCCAATGCCATAGCATTGAGAAGAAGAGGATGTGTACACTCGCGGAAAACGAAAGTTGCTCGATGTAGAACTGGGAACGTGGGGATGAACCGCACGAAGAACATGTGCAGACATTCATCTAAGAAGACGGATGTTATCGAGGTCGCTTTGATTGCAGCTGTGACACTTGATGACTAGCGATTTTCATAGGATCAGTAAGGGGTAGTAAGACTAAGAAGCCTGGGGAACACCCACCGAACTTGTCACCATCTCGGTAACATCACGCACAGCCTGGTGGCTTCCACCTGAGGGAATTGTACCTATTGATGACCCTCTATCGTCGAACGAATTCGGTGACCCAAAATTCATCCCATTAACATCTTGTACAACTGGCGGGAAGGGCAAAGCCCCTAATGGCATCTGCCATTGGTCGGTAGCATCGGATGACATGATACTTTGGAAGAGATTCTCTGAATCGGGCCAAATCAGGGCGAAATCAAGATCGGAAGCTGCATGTTGCAGACCCGGATGCTGCTCAGCCTGGGACGTCTCCCATGCCTGATTAGATGCTGAGGTAGAAACTATGGGCGGTGCTGGGGCGCGACTGGCATCCCAGGGCAGAGCATCCAAAGATGTCGTCTGCGGAGGAACATGTACGGATGATTGCTGTACTTGGGCCTGTTTGGCGTTGGCCGCGCGGGTGTGAAGCTTTTCATGCCGGGTCAGAGCGTCCTGGCGGGCAAAAGGTCGCCGACATTCTTTGCAGATGAATGGCTTCGATCCCGTATCTTAGGCGCGGCAAGTTAGCCATCATGACTTGCATGGAAGACCTCCCACAATTACTAGGGCGGAATGCAGTGGCGATCATGTCTGCTCAAGAAGGAAGGCAACAATGGCGGTATGCTTACGACAACGTTCATGTCTCTACAAGCCAGCATTAGTGATGTCTCCACACCATGGGATTGGCACTAGGGGCAAGTTACCCTCAAATGTTCTGCCTTAGAGAAGCCCTTTTGACAAACGCGGCAGATCAGTGTCTTGACCGCCGATGTGGTGGTGGTAGGGGATGATGTGGTTGATTGTGGCATGGCGACTAAAGGAGCCATAAAAATAGATAGATCTAGATCAAGTTGATTTCGACTAATAATGACACACAACCCATCCACGTTACCCAGCGAGCAAGATAGTCGAAGCAAGGGCCAGCCAGCTAGCCAGTCACCACGATAAAGTGGTGATAACGAGGGATAAGCCAAATAAGATACAGGCTGGACAGGCTGGGGGCGAAAGGGGGGGAAATCGTGGAGAAGGAGGGAACTAAGCAGGTGGTTTTGTGTCAACAATAGAGAGGAGACGCCGACCTGAGTTGTGGGGCAGAAAATGTGGTGGCAACGCTGTTGCCTTGGCTCTTGGCACGTGGACGTTACATAACCGTATCGGTACACGGCGGCCGGGTTTATTTGCCTTGTACAAGCGCTGAAGCTTGTAAGTTCCTTACGTGTCACACCCCGGCACTTGTTAGCGGCTCTGGAAGACGGACTGGAGTCAAGGGCCAAGGCGTTAAACTCCACTCAAACTCGCTCCTACTCCAGACCCCGTGTCTACGTATTTGGTGTGGGTAATTAGCACCCACCTAATCTTGACTAGCAGTAGCCCAACTGTAGTCCCTACTAGACGCGTCCTAAACATCCTTTCCCACAAATTGATCGATCACACCTTGTTTCCCTTTCCCCTTACATCTGCATAGAGCAGATGCATGTTTGTAGGGCATAGGAGCTACTAGTGTTTGATAATCCACTTCATCCAGGCAGACATAAAAATCAATTCCTGGTCACACGGTGATTGCATCATCACACAATGAGATCTGCCCGAGCAGTTACCGTCCGCATATCGCTTGACGCCGGCTGCTTGGCCAAATACTTTGTAATCCGTTTCACTCGGCAAAGTTGGCCCCAAATCTGGTCAGCGGAATAACCGAGATTTGGAGGCAAAACATTGGTCTACCATGTCTCCTCCCCGGAAGGGGCGCATCCACTCCAAAGACTTAACCCGCCGCCGCCATGGCCGAATGGGTCGCTAACTAGAACCATTCTGGATTCTGGATCTCCCGAGTCATCCGTAGTCGGGCCCTCGGTTATGTTGCTTCTGGCGGCGATACACTCTCTGGCTTGGTCCGGCCAATGAGCGGATCTTGCGCTATCCTCAATGACAGAACATAGTGACCATTGCTGCTTTCGTGACTGGACTGTGCCGTAGGAAATCCTCCGCATCTTCCCCACGAGTTGCCCCAACAGTACGCGGGACTCGCGGGACTCGTCACTTCCAGGTTTGAATCAACCCCCAGGAAGGGTACCACCAGCGCCCCCAGTGATAGGTCAATCCCCCGGTGAGCGTGGAACCCTCCCTCTTCCCCCCGGTTAGGAACATTTTGTGTGAACCGATTAGTTGCATAGGGAGGCACGGCTCTTCCCTCTTAGGCATCACATAGGTTCCCTCCATCTTCTCCTCTCTGTTATTCTTCCGTTCCCCTTTTTAGACTCCTAAGACGACCTGCATTTCTTGGATATCTCAAGTGTGTCGTGAGTCTCTAGCAAGAATCGCCATTTTCATTGTCCCACAAGCCCCAAGTTCAGGGTTTTCCTTTTCACAATATGTCTGGGGCCATGGAGATGCACCCGTCTCAGACACCTGCAAAGGAAGATGTCGACTTTGTAGAGAGCACAGAAGCAGGCATCCCATCGACGTATGCCGATATCGTGTCTTCTGAACTTTCCAAGGCACACCGTGACTATCTGATGGAACGTCATGGGACGTTGGAACTCGATCCTATCCCCAGCATGGATCCTGCGGATCCTTACAATTGGCCGTCGTGGAAGGTATGTGGTATTGAAGGATCTTTTTGCAGAGTGTTGAAAGGTTTCGTGAAGAAGCGGCCATGCTAACGGGTTTTTTTCGACGCGTTTTAGAAAATAGCAAATCTTCTCCTAGTAGCGTTTCATGCGTGCATGGGCACTTTTGCGGCAGCAGGCATCATCCCGGCTTACCAAACGTAGGTTCCATTGGAGCCTTCCGCATTGCACTTAAATACTGACCATGAGACCAGAATTGCAACTGATTTCGGTGTTTCGGTGAACGACGCGAGTTATTTGACCTCCATCCAGATTGCAGTCCTGGGTGTAGCACCAATTTTCTGGAAACCGTTGTCTAACCGCTGGGGACGTCGCCCTATCTTCCTCCTTTCCTTAATCTGCAGTCTCGTCTGTAACGTAGGATGTGCGGAAAGCACTAGTTACGCATCCACGGCTGTATGTCGGGCTCTGCAGGCTTTCTTCATTTCCCCTGCTTCAGGTAAGACGCAATGCTTGCCTTATCGTGACAAGGAGTGCTAACGGCTGCGGAAGCGATCGGAAGTGCGGTAGTGATGGAGACGACATTCAAGAAAGACCGAGCTCGGTACATGGGTATATGGACGCTATTGATTACACTGGGAATCCCCAGCGGGCCCTTCATCTTTGGCTTCGTTACGTATCGGCTGGGCTACCAATGGATTTACTGGATCTTGGCAATTGTAAGTGTTCCCATAACCCCGGTCGGGTTACTGTTCCAACGAAGAGTCTTCCGCTGACCTAATTCGAAAATCCAGATCAACGGTGTCCAGTTCATCTTGTATCTCTTCTTGGGTCCTGAGACCCGGTATATTGGAGGTGACCATAACCCCGAGCAACCCGCTTGGGTACGGGAATATGCTCAGCTCCGACGCATTGATCCTACACCCTTGTCGTTCAAAGAGTTCTTCAGACCCCTGGGCATGGTCACGCATCCTTGTATTGCCATTCCCACTGCCGCATACGCCATGGTGTTCTGTCTGGGCAATGTAATGACAACTGTGGAAATCCCCAGTTTGCTGCAGACCAAATTTGATCTGAATGCTGAACAGCTGGGACTCCAATTCCTAGGTCCTATCATCGGATCTCTTTTGGGTGAGCAGCTTGGTGGTGTGTTGTCGGACCGCTGGATGAACTTGCGTGCAAAGAAAATCCACCGCAAGCCGGAACCTGAATACCGCCTGTGGCTCAGTTACATCGGTTTCGTCCTGTGCATTGTGGGCTTGATCGTATTCCTTGTCTGCACCCAGGAGTCGACGGAGGGTCACTGGAACGTAAAGCCGGTCGTCGGCATTGCCATCTGCGCTGGTGGCAACCAAATCGTAACGACTGTTCTTGTCACGTATGCAGTGGATTGTTACCACAAGGAAGCCGGCAGTGTCGGAGTATACATCACGTTTGTCCGACAAATTTGGGGATTCCTCGGACCGTTCTGGTAAGTATCGGATGCATCCCTGTGCTGGACACATATGGGCAAACGCTAATCGGTGTCGTTTAGGTTCCCATCCATGTTTGAGAGTGTTGGTGTAGCACCGAGTGCTGGCATTTGTGCGGCACTCGTTGCGGGTGTCAGTATCATTCCAACTATGATCGTACACTGGCAAGGACGGAGCTGGCGTCCGCCCATTGAAGAGTAAATCGATGACACGAATCCCTTTTCATCTTCATTTGCGTTGTTCCTCCTTTAATCACAACTTTGCATATATCTTTTTCCTCAGAGTCGATTTGGCGTGTTGCTTTCGGAGACGACCTTGGCGAGCATAGACCTTCTAGATGTTAGATATAGATGGCGAGCATGTATATAGACATATAACGATATGAGCGTGCACAGCAGCGAAGCAAACAAAGACACAATATATGAATCCGAAACCTCGATGGAAGTGAACAAGAATTGAATACAACAAAAAGAAAAGACAATCAGCAGAAGTATAGTATAGTATAGAAGTATAGAAAAAAAGACGTCAAGCGAAAGGGAAAAAAGAAAAAGGAACCAAAGAACCCAGGGGATAAAGAGTTTATCCCTCCCAGGTCCCGCCGTAGTTATATACTCACTCCGAAAAGAGGTAGGAATGGGAATGGAACTAAACCCACATTGAAGAAAATTTCGACATAACTTTTCATTAGTAGATAACTATTCGATGGATCACGGCAATTTTGATTCGAAAGCTGCAAAGCGATTCCCCCCGAAAAAGTGGCCCGTCCGATACTATGGTTTGATAGTATCGGCAAAGCGAAGGGGGGAATGTAAATGAATAGCACCCGTAGTGGTGTGGTTGTTGCTGCTAGTGTCAGACCATGCCTACATTGTGCAGTTACTGGCCCGATCGGCTGGCCCGATGTCCGCCGATGTTAGCTGCTATCGGGAAGGATTCACGGCGTCCGGTTCGCTAATTGCGCCTTTACGGGATGCTTGCACGGGATTGATTTATTGCATTGCCGGGATGTCTTTAGTTTTTATTACTCGTTTCTTTTGATGAACTATGTTATTGCTATTGTAGACATACAAATCTATACATTTACTGATCTACCAGCTGTCAGGAAGAATTCAGCACATGGCCCGATTACTTGGCTTTCTCAAGCTACTACTTGCTGACTGGCCAGCAATGCAAGGTTACTCCCGGAAGTTAACCACAAAACTCCGGTTCGGACTGGTCACGCAGTCGCTCTCGGCATAGTAGCGGAATTGATTTACTCCGCTAGGATAAGATTTTATCCTCTCCTGCAGATGTTGACTGATTTTGTGTATGTGAATCGGCAATTCGTGGTGCAGTCTTTGAGTAGCTTGCATTCTGAGGACGAGTTTCGTTTATCCATCCCATGCAGTGATGGTAGTGAAGGGATGGGTAAGGAGTTACACGGGGAAGAAGACTACGTGGATTATACGGATTTTTGTTGTTGCTTCCAGGACGGTTTCTGGCTCTTTAATGATTGGTGATTAAGTGCCTGAGGCTTTGACTTATAATTGGTGTGCTGGGATCAGGCTTAACTCTTTCCTCCTTGTCAGCTGCCTTCTTCTCCTTGCTTCTGTCCTGGCTTCCGGCCTGCAGCAGCTAGCTGCAAATGCATGAGTGCTGGGCAAAAGCTTGAAAGTGGCTGATTGTGGGGACATTAGTCAGCGTGGGGTGTGGATGTGGGTGGGAGGCAAACCACCCACATCTGTTGAGTGTTGTCATTTCTCGGAGGATTATGGCGACAATGTGATGACTCCTTGCATCATAGGACTTGTCACTTGGCTTCCTCTTATTTACGCATGTTATTATGCATTGGAACAATGAACCTGTTCATTGGTATCCGTACAGTATATACATCTCTATGCTATTCTTGTAGTATGTCTCATCGTAATCCGTTAATCCCCACCCGTCTCATAGTACCATTACCATAGTATTCATGCCTGGTTCTCAATCTTCGTGATGAGGGTGCCGACGTGAGGCTGCAGCTCGACGGCGAACTCGTCGCCGTGCTTGAAGAACTCCTTGGGGTTCTTAGCGGCGCCAACACCGGGGGGAGTACCGGTGAGGATGATAGTACCGGCAGGCAGGGTGGTGCCCTGGGACAGGAAGCTGACGAGCTGGGGCACGTTGAAGATCAGGTCACTGTTCAAAGTTGCTGGTCAGCTTTTGTTCTTTGATACACACTATTTGAATGGTAAAAGGGGAAGACATACGTCAAGGGGCAATCCTGAAGGACCTTTCCGTTCTTCGATCCACGAATGTGGAACTTGCTGGCATCGGGAACCTGGGCAGCGGAAACGAGGACGGGACCTGCGAAAGTTCATCCATCAGCACGAAAAGCAATATCACCTTTATAAGAGGCAAACTGTACCGATGGGGCAGGAGGTGTCGAAGCCCTTGGAGAAGCACCATTGGCTCTGGTTCATCTGGTAGGTGCGGCTAGAAATATCGTTGGCCGCGGTATATCCGAGCACGTAGTCGAGGGCCTCGGCCTCGCTGACATCCTTCGCATCACGACCGATCACAATGACCATCTCCGACTCGTAGTCACCCGTGTTGTCGATCTGGGTGAGCTTGGGCAGAACGGTCGGGGCGGGCCAGGGGTCCGACAGGGCAGTCGAGGGCTTCATGAAAAGAGTGGGAACATCGGGGATAGACAGCTTCATCTCAGCGGCGTGGGAGACATACTGCGCGATCGGTTAGTTTCTTGCGCCTCCGCTGGACAGCTATGCTGCGATCAATGTTGAACCTACGTTCAGTCCAATGCATCTGATGGAGCCGACTTCGCTCTGCGCCAGAGGCGAGAGAACGCGCTCAATGGTCTCGGTCGAGTCGGTCTTCTGGCCGGGGCTGAGAACGGAGCTACCAGAGAAAGGGCGCACAGCGACATCCTTGCCCTGGTAGACGGCCAATCCAACATCCACGGCGGCGTCGACTGGCTCACCGATCAGAACCTTAGAAGGGTTCGACTTGGGGACGAAGCGCACGAGGCCTAGATGGTGTTAGCAACACAGCTGCAGAAGCAAGGTCGTGTCCACATACGCGAGAAGGTAGATGCGACCTTGGACATGATGAGTTTTTGTGAAGACGAAGGGGGTATTGATGAACAACAGAAATGCAAGTCAGGGAGCAGGAATCAATTGAGGCGCTGTCTCTTTTGAAGTACGCTCACGGGATATTTCTACCCCGATATCGTCGCGGGGTGCAGTTCTGGTGGCCGGCCGGGAAGCTCAATGCGCGCGGGGTGGGGGGGCAAGCAAAGTGGGAGGGGCAATCCCTCAACTACCTTTGCCGGTGGGAACCGACCCGTTTCTCAGCAGCCAGTCCGCATTCGACTTCCTTCGCAGGAACCAAACACTTGCTCCCCTCCAGGACTTGACTTCAACGCTTTCGATTTCCGAGCGTCGGGCGAAAGCCGGCGGCGAATACGCTAAACAGCCCACTTCCCCACGACAACGTGGGGATGTCGCCCGCGGCTTGTCGTGCCGGTTGAACTGCGAAATCGCATGCTCTCCGTTTAAAAGCGAACAGTGTCGCAGTCGTCGAGTCTGTTTCAAGTCATTCAGAAAACTACTCTGCACATAATCTGTCACAATGTCTGCTCCCAAGGGACCCTTCAAGCTCGTCACTGTCAACACCGCTCCTGAGAGAGCCAAGCGCCTCATCGGACGGGTTGCTGAGGCCCTTTCGGACCGTTACACCATTATCCACATTGACAACTGCGAGAGTAAGTACCTGTGACTTTGAAGTCCTTTACGGGACTTAGTGATGGGTGATACTAACTGAGTTTGCGAACAGAGATCGAAGAAGTCGAGTCCAAGGTCAAGCAGCACATGCCCGATGTCCTGGTACGTTCTCTTCATTCGAGCTTCCTCTACAATGCGGGGTAAAGCGACTACTGTTATAATGACTCATGGCTAACTTCCTCTGCAGTTCAGCGCCTCCATGTGGTCCGCCGAGCAGGCCAACGAGATCCACTCCATTGCCCGGTCGATCAAGCCCGACATCAAGCTGCACGCTATCCCCGAGGGTCTCCAGGTCGAGCGCGGCCCCGACGCCATTGTTGAATACCTTTGCGAGAAGGTCCCTCCTCTTCTGGACGCCTAAATATGAGGTGTCAGTGTACCAATTTTAGGAATAAGCGGGGGATATCATGGTGGATATGACGACGATATCTATGTCTTGTATATACATTTACTTCGATGAAGCTCCTGAAATAGACGATTTACGATTTGAGTGTTGAATAGTGAAAGGAGAACCACCCTAGAGCGCGCATTTAGACATGACAAGTACATCTGGGGGACAACGGGGCTGTCTCACAGACTTCTGTGAACTTCACCTAAATCAGTGTGACCTGGAAGTAGCGGAGTCAAGCTGGCGTGTGCAATATGAAGATGGGCTCCTGCCAAATGTGTTGTTCTGACAGAAGAACCAAATCAGCCGTGATCACCATCTCAGTTTGCAGATGGTAAGTCCCAGATTCAATTTCCCGGCTGTTTTCGCGTCGTACGATCATTTAGAGGCCTAAGCGTAAGTAGGGAGTGCGCTGTTGCAGCGAGACACTCCGACTTATATCCGAGGTGAGGGGTTTAGCATAGATCCATCATTGTTTGGTGAATGTTTTGGACAAATCCGACGGTAGTAGAGAGTGATGATGCAATTTATCGATATATATTTTGACCCGAGATCAGATAAGATCCAAGTACTCCCTACAAACCACTACCCCAATCACTCCATCATCAATGCAATACCGGCAGTACAACGTAGCACAAACCAAAACCATTCCCAAAGCAAAAAGCAAACGACAAGGCAACTCCGACATATATACCCCTGTCAAGCCAAGACATCCGGATATTGCTGCACGACAATCCCATTAAGCCGACGGGACAACGGCAAAACCACCTCCCCAGCTGCTTAGTCATATCCCCAAGGCAGCTGCTGATCTTCAATGCTTAAATGCACCAAACTCAAGATAAACCCTCAGATCAATCGCAGTTCTCAGATAGCATCGTCATCACCATCATACTCGTCACTCATAATCATGCTCCAACCAATCCGTACGACCTTTCGAAGCGCCGCCCAGGGCGCCCGCTTATTCTCCACATCACGAGGTCTCCGAACAGACCTGTCCTACCAGGTGTTTGGGCCCGAGAAAGCCGATGTTATTGATCGGAGTCCTATCATCTTCCTTCATGGACTGTTCGGCTCGAAGCAAAATAACCGGGGTATTAGCAAGTAAGCATTCCTTTATCAATCAATTGTCCTCAGAAGACGAACATCCAGTGAAAAGGAAAGCTACTAACCACGATGCAGAGCACTGGCACGTGATCTGAAACGTGAGATCTTCACAGTGGTGTGTAACCAATTATGAAGGAGAAGTTTGGAATCAAAACAGTGATTCATATTTGTGTTGTACTCCAGGACCTTCGCAACCATGGCCAATCGTTCCACGCACAAGAACACAACTACTCCGTCATGGCCGAAGACGTGATCAAGTTCATCCAGCAGCTGAAGCTAGACAAGGCCGTTCTGATCGGCCACTCGATGTACGTCATATCCTACTACATATGTCTCTGATACTCCACACGCATTCAGCAGAATGCATATGAAGACAAACACAACCAGACAGCTATACTAATGGATAATAACAACCAGGGGCGCCAAAACCGCCATGACAGTTGCCCTCGATTCACCCAAGCTAGTCTCGGCTCTTGTACCGGTTGACAATGCCCCCGTGAATGCACCCCTGAAGAGCGATTTCGGCCTCTACGTTCGTGGCATGCAGCACGTCGAGGCTGCTAATGTGTCGAAGCAGTCTGAGGCTGATGAGATTCTCAAGGGATATGAGGGGGTAAGTACGAGTAATGAATGAATGCAAACTGAGCCCAATGTGTGCACATAACAATCAACTAAACTAATATGTGACAGTCCCTCCCCATCCGCCAATTCCTCCTCACCAACCTGGTCCGCTCGACAGAAGACCAAACCATGAAATTCCGTGTCCCGCTCGCCGTCCTCGGCGAAGCCATCCCCGGTATGGCTGACTTCCCGTACCGGGAGCCGGGGTCTGTCTCGTATGAGGGCCCTACGCTGTTTGTGAGGGGCACGAAGAGCAGATATGTGAGCGATGAGTCGGTGCCGACGATTAAGAAGTTCTTCCCCAATGCTAGCGTTGCGGATGTGGAGGCTGGGCATTGGTTGATTTCGGAGAATCCGGAAGGGTTCAGGCAAGGTGAGTAGTAGTATTTGATTCTATCTGGTTGAGTAGGATAATTTGCTGATCTGTGTGCTTTTTGCTTAATAGCTGTTCTGAAGTTCCTTCAGGAAGCTCCTTGATTGATTGCTACAGTCATGCTTGGTTTGATGGTTGGATGTATAGACAGACAAGACAGAACTGACTCAGACTCCACTTGTACATTCTTGCTTATGTGCAGGTCCCTTTTCCCCCTACCTCCGTGACCTTGAAAAAAAAAAGCCTATTGAACAGAAGAAAGTAAGAGAGGTCTGGGCTTACAGCGCCCAGGACCACAAAAGAGTGGAGGAGAAAACAAAGAAAAAGAATTATTGACAAAGGGGATATCCAGCATAATTGAAACCAACTTTTCCTTCTTTCTTCAGACTAACGACTGATTCATAACATTCGTAATCTCGTGATGTGTACTGCCTCAAATTGCTCCCTCCAGGGGGTCAACTTTCAGCCTTATACACCTACCCCCCCCCCTTCAGTCAATCGTTATTATGTTGCCTGAAGCCTGCGGTCCTTTATTCTTTTGTAATTTCCGCTTCTTTCCCTTCTTTTTCTTGCTTTTCCTGTCGTTTGATGGCCCGGCGTCTCCTCCTGCAGCAGAGCCTGCAGCATTGGAATTCGGTGATTCGGGCCGACTTAAGCTGGAACGATCTTCGTCGGACGCATTATTAGATGTAACAGGCCGTTTTCTCTTCCTCTCTTTTAGGGCGCGCGCTGGGGTTGTTTCAGCCATGCTCATGAACCTGGCGACCTCGGAATCCTGATCGTTGGCTTCATCCTCATCTTTCATTGCATCGGGATTGTCTTCTTGCTGAAGGGGCGCTTCTAGTTGTGGGGGTTGCTGGCTGCTCTCGACCAGTTTCATTAGGCCATCCACCCTTTCAGTTAGACCCGTAAGATTCTTCGACGTTGAGCCTTCCAGAAGTTTATGTTCTTCCACAACAGTCTGGTATTTTTCGAGCGTGGAGGTTTCAAGTTGACAAACACGGTCAAGTACTGCTTTGAGCTCGTCTGGACAGGCTTTCAACACCTTCAAATCGTCTTCATTGCTCGATTGAATCTCACAAAGTTTCTTTGCGAGGTCTTCTTGAGCTTCGACAAGAGCTTTAAGTTGATCGTGTTCCTCCTGGGTTTTGACGAGTCTCCCAGCCAATGTTTTCTGTTCGTCAATCAGGGACTTGATTTGCCTCCGTATCTTGTCTTGTTGAGAATCAGAGAATTTATCGAGTAGCTTCTTCTGTTCATCTGCCAGAGCCCTCACCTGATCTTGCAGGCCCTCCTCCCGATATAAAGACAGACTTTTTGCCAGGTTTTCCTGCTTATCAGCTAGCTCCTTAACTTGGTTTCTCCAATCGTCATTCTGCGAGTTGCTGAAACCCTTCATGAACTCCTCCTGTTTCACGGCAAGGGCTCGGACTTGATCCGGTAGATTATTGGCCTTCTGGAATTCGGAACATAATTTCTCAAGTTCCGTTTGCCTTTCGGCAATGGCGTGGAGCTGCATGTGCAGGTTGTTTCTTCCCGTTGTTAGGTCGTCGTGGAGCAGTTGATCCTTTGCCTCGCGCGACTCCACGTATCCGTCGAGTTTGTTCGTATGTTCATCAATCTTTGCCGCCAGAGATGTCAGATCATTCTGCATTTGCCGCAGATCATCAGCGGTGAGCCAACGGTTCTGGTTTTGAGCGGTAAGTCGCTCCCAGACCGGGGCGAGCGACTGGGAGAGGTTGGTCTGTTGGCTCCTCAGGCGATTGATCTCTTCCATTCTCAAAGCCATGTCTTTCTGTGTCTGTTCCACCAAATTCACCTGATGCACGTGCAGACGTTCCGTTATCGCTTTCAAAGGAGGAACATCCCGCTCAAACCATGCTCTAATAAGATTTATTTGTTCTGTCAGCTGCGCGGTTGATGGGTACATCTCTTGCATAGCCACCACCATGTGTTTCACAATGGTATCCGTAGACAGATTGTTGTACCGAGTTTCGAGGGAATGTAATGCAACTCTCAAAGTTTCAACCATATTTTGCATGTTCATAAGTCCGGACGCAATCCCTTGAATATGCGCCTGAACCCCAGCGGGGTTTGCTACTGCTTGAGCTTGGCTCAGGCCTTTCAGCTCCTCACTGACCCGGGCATAGTCGCTCCTGATCTGTTCGAATTCTTGGGCGCCTCTATCCCACACCTTCTTGAGATCTTCGATTTCCTTGAATTGGAAGTCGTCTTTCATCTGTTGTATTGTTTGCAGTCCTTCGAGTTGATCTTCCATTTGTTTGATGCGACGCTCGTGCTGTCCCGAGAGTTCCGCTTCCAGCTTTTGTAATCGGGACGCCAGTTCTTCAGACATGGCTGAAGGCTCAGGCGCAGTTACTGCAGCAGGGGAGGGGAGCCGGTTATTCTTCTCTTCGACCGAAGTTAGGCGTGCAGTAAGCGATGTCAACGATCGTGTGTTCTCCATGCTCCGGGTGTCCTGTTGCCGGCGATGATCATCTATACTCTTGTTCATCTTATTCAAATAATCGGAGCATTCACGTTGGGACTTCTGCAAGACTTCGATCTGCCTGGTCAAGTCCGAGGTCTGCTTCCTTAACTCATCCATCTGTGTCTTGGAAGCGGCCGAGTTGATTTCTTGCTCCTTCGATGCGAACGTGGTTTCCAGATCCGCGGTTATTTTGGTGACACGCTCCGCATTCTCTCTGGCAAGTTTCGCGTGATATGAGGTAGCCTTCTCAAGCGAGTTAACCCTATCTTGCAGGCTAATGAATGAGCCGACCTTGTCCTGCACTGCCGACATCTTGCCCTCCAGGTTGATGTTGTAGTCATGCAGCCTTATGATATCCTTCTTCGCATTTTGTACCTCACTTTGTAGTTGATTCACCCTGTTTAGGGGCTCCAGTGACATGATCGAGCTAAATTTGGCTTTCAAAGCATTCTCCAGGTCTCTGTAGTCGTTGGCATGCTTCTCGAGGGATTTATCAAGCTGAGCCAGATCAGCGTCCTCTTCCTCCTTGGACTGCTGGAAAAAGGCTGTAGTGGACGGAAAGCTAGAGTGAACTTTAGCTTTCCTAAGCAGGGTATCGGTGGCATCTCTCTTCTTCTTAAGCCTCTCCTGTTCGGATTTGCCGTTGGCAGCAATCACGGCGGCTTGGACCAGGTCGGAGATCCCACGTATAAATTGATCGGCAGTAGCATTTTGGGCATCGACGGGCGAGGAGCTTCCGACCGTCTGGGATCCAGGTCTGAAGCGCGTAGGGGAGGCGCTTGAAGTAGCATCCACAGAGGGAGGGCGATTCAGGGGCGGCCTGGCTAAGGGCCTGGCGAGACGGGGGTCACGCGTAGCACCGGCGTCTGTATCCATATCACGACGTCACAAGAGTTCAGTTGGCCTGACAATCAAATCCAATTATTTGACAACATCCCATGTGCCTTGCGTAACGTAGATGAAGGAAGCCAGGAGGGGAAAATAAATAAATAAGGGGTGGGAGGAGGGGCTTGAGGTAAGACAAGTACACGATAGATAGATAGAAAAGGTAAATGTGATTGATTGAATTCAAGCCCCAAATGGAAAAACGCCTACATTAACGTAATGAGTGGGAATGAAGACGGCGCGATGGCAACCGCAACATTGGCGGGACAACGGGGGAATAGAGAAGGTCGACAGGCCGAGTCCAGACACATATCATTCTCCTATTGTTCTATATGTATACTTTGAGCGGAAGGTGAATGCGCAACTGTCAATGAGGGGACAAACGGAGATTTCCTGGCGCAATCAAACCAAACCCCGTTTGCGCTTAAAAAACACGCGCCGGCAGAAAAAACGGTCAATCGCTCTTTTTGCCGGGCGGCCTGCAAGGCGGCTTCCCGGCCAGCAGCTCTTTCGCCTGCTCTTCCACTCCGCGCTCTCTCAGGCTGGCCAGACCTCTCCATTTTTGGCTGCTTTCCTTGAACCTCGTGACTGTTTTCTGACCTGACGATATACTTACGATCTGCAAGTTGTCGCGATGGCTGCTGTAAGTTTCAATCTAGAAGAAATGCGTGGTGTTTGTCACCGCTGACTCTCCGACAGCCAATTTCTACCGTCGCGGAGACCAAGGAGCTCCGGGGTCTCAACCTCATCGCTGCTCATTCACACATTCGAGGACTTGGTGTCGATGCAGACAGTCTACAGCCCAGGGCATCCTCCCAAGGGCTGGTGGGCCAGGAGAAGGCGAGGAAAGCTGCCGCTGTGATCCTGCAAATGGTCAAGGAAGGCAAGATTGCCGGTCGCGCGTTGCTGATTGCTGGCCCTCCCAGCACTGGTAAAACAGCCATCGCCATGGGTATGGCGCAATCCCTCGGATCAGATGTCCCCTTCACAATGCTCGCAGCGTCGGAGATCTTCTCCATGGAGATGTCCAAGACTGAGGCGCTCACGCAAGCCTTCCGCAAATCGATTGGCGTTCGTATCAAGGAGGAGAGTGAGATCATCGAGGGTGAAGTGGTTGAAATTCAGATTGACCGCAGTGTTACTGGTGTAAGTGAGGTCTCGGGCGAGCTCTCAATGATGAGTTTCTGACATTCGCGATTTCTTAGGGAAACAAACAAGGCAAGCTCACCATCAAGACGACCGACATGGAAACGATCTACGACATGGGAACAAAGATGATCGACTCAATGACCAAAGAACGAGTGATGGCCGGTGACATTATCTCCATTGACAAATCTTCGGGCAAGATTACCAAGCTGGGACGTTCTTACGCTCGGTCGCGCGACTATGATGCGATGGGAGCTGACACAAAGTTTGTCCAATGCCCCGAGGGTGAACTCCAGGTTCGCAAGGAAATCGTGCATACCGTTAGCCTTCACGAGATTGATGTGATCAACTCGCGGTCACAAGGATTCTTGGCTCTCTTCTCTGGAGATACCGGTGAGATCAGGAGTGAAGTGAGGGATCAGATTAACACCAAGGTGGCGGAGTGGAAGGAAGAAGGAAAAGCCGAGATCATTCCGGGTGTTCTCTTCATTGATGAAGTGCACATGCTTGACATTGAATGCTTCTCTTACATCAACCGCGCTCTGGAGGCGGAACTGGCACCTATCGTCATCATGGCTAGCAACCGGGGCCACGCCCGGATTCGTGGTACGACATACAGCTCTCCGCACGGCCTGCCCCTTGATTTCCTCGACCGCGTGGTGATTGTCAGCACACAGCCCTACTCTGCCGATGAGATTAGGCAGATTCTGGCGATTCGCGCTCAAGAGGAAGAGATCGACCTTTCTCCGGACGCTCTGGCGCTGCTCACCAAGATCGGCCAGGAGTCGAATCTACGCTATGCCAGCAATATCATCACCACCTCTCACCTGCTCAGCCAGAAGCGCAAGGCGAAGGAGGTTAGCATTGATGACGTCCAGCGCAGTTACCGGTTGTTCTACGACCCTGCACGGAGTGCCAAGTTCGTCAGCACATACGAACAGCGTTTCATCGGCGATCAAGGTGCCGTCAGCTTCATTGCTCCTACGAACGGTGATGCGATGGAGCTTTCATAGTCCTTTCTGCCATAGAGATTTTCAATGACTCTTGGTGCGTGGGAAGCCTCTGCCATGATTAGACGGCACTGAGGCATGGTTTGCAAGGCCTACGGAGGACCATTTCCCGTCTTTTATATTGTTCGGTTTTCGTTTACCAGATGAATTGCTTGGTGTATGATAATGCTGGCGCTTTTTCAAAACACATCTGCTGTGGGTACTGCGATATTTGGGTCTCAACTTTGAACAAAGAGCCTAGGCTCGAATGATAATGATGCAATTAATGTTTCCCAGCATATGGTATTCGTAAATGCCAGTAGACGTAAGTTTGTACGATGTTTATGCAAATGTTGCTTCTTTCTGCCACTGACCGGTGTCTGTTCTTCGGAACTCGACACCTTCGCCAAAGTAGCCCGCATTCTTCCACGACTCCATCGTCACACTATCGTATGGACCATGTGTGACGCCGCCATCACGGGCGTCCGCCCACCGAAACTCCCACATCGTAGGAGCTCCTTCACTGGGCCCTGAGTCCCCAGGCGACGGGTCAACCCAGTCCTCCCCGGTTTCACGGCGGTATTGCCTAGTGAGCATCTCACGTTCAGTGTCGTAGATATCCGCCTGCCCTCTCGTCATGAGAATATCGGCTGCGCCTGTGATAGCATCAATTGCTTGCTTTCTAGCCGTTTCCTTGGGATCCTCTTCGGCCATCTCGGTGTCCTCGTTTGCAGTTTCTTGCTTCTTCCGATTCTTGTTGCGATTCGCCTGCCATTTAGGTTTCTTTGGAGCTCCCTTGCCAATCCTTGCCAGCGCTTCCAGGATCGTCTCGCCTCGATCGAGGTGTGAGATAATGGTCTTCAGGGCGTCTGATGTCAATACACTGTCATCTTGCCTATCCTTTTCCTTTCTCTCCTCCTCTCGTTTCTCTGCAGCCTCTTTGGCGCGACGGATGTCCTTCTTTGACACGCCTTCTAACCAGCTGTCATAGACCGCATCCGGGTCTGCTGCTTTTCTGATGTAGTTGCCTTGATCGTCGAATCTGCCCTCCTCTTGTTCGGTGCGCATGTTGAACGCGTCCAGTACGGGCGCATGCTTTTTCTTTGCGCCAGCGCCAAGCTCTTCATCCAGTTCCTCGTCCAGTTTTGCGCGCTCCTCATCTCCAACCTCACTTTCGCTCTCGTCTTCTTCATTGTCAACCTCGTCGGCGCCTTTGCTGAAATCTGCATGTACAGTGCCTCCGCCTTTGGATGACGCGACTTGGCCCTCGATTTCGTCGTCTCGTAGGAATCGCACCGTTTTCTTGTTCTTGCGCATGGCCTCATCGGCGTCGACTTCTTCTGCACCAAAATCTTCCTGCAATTCGGCAAACATATCGTCATCTTCTGCATCGTGCTTCTCTTTGCTTGCTTTCGACTTGGCCTCGATGCGCGCCGAAAATCCCTCATTTTCACTGTCCGAGTCGTAACCGTCAAGGTTGACAGCTTTGCGGCGAACTTGTTGTCCACGGCGTCCTATTTCGTCTGCGTCCAAAACTGCATCGTCTTCGAGGGCATCGGGGGCAAGGGCGGAGGGATTCCGCAAGTCGAAGCGAGGCTTCTTGGAGGCACCGTTCACGTCGTCATCTTCGTGGTGGTGGGTGCGGGTGAAGTCTTCACCCGCTCGCTTGGGGCGTGGCTGAGAGGCGGACATGGAGTTGCGCGGTAGATATGAGGTGTCTCTTGGATTCTACGGATCCTTCCGGGGCATGTGCATCGAATGTTGTAGTAATTATGGTTCTGGAGAAGTCAAAATGAAGGATTCCAGCAGAGTGGTTGCGCGGAGCAAATGGAGCTGTCTGGGGTCGGGTCGGAAAATCATCGCGGCGGCGTTTGCGTCACTGCGATCTGATCGCTCCGTTCGTTCCTGACCTTCACCCGAACAGCTCTCCCTGCTAGCTTCTTCCCTGCTTTCTCGCAACCACAGCGGATTGCATCCTATTTGCTACTGACTACAGCTAAGGTTGTAGCGAAAACCGGTGATATCAGTTGATCCTCATCTGAAGACCTATAGGGTACCACTCTAGCTCGGATCATGGTGAGTTCCCCGCTTAGGCGCCGTGACGTACTTGGGTGTGTACATGCTGATCCCCGAATGATGATAGTTTCGATCTGGCTATTGGGATGACGATCCCATGAACGGAGTCATGGGTGGCTCCATGTTCCGCCATGGAGCTGCTCGTCGCTTCGATGAATACTATCGCTGCTATCCTGTCGCCATGATGCCCGGCCCGGAGAGAGAGAACGTGAACCACGGCGGCAAGGTCATCATGCCGCCCAGCGCTCTTGACAAGCTCACTCGCCTTCATATCACGTATCCGATGTTGTTCGAGCTTCACAACGGCGCACGAGAAAGGTTGACGCACGCTGGTGTGCTAGAGTTCATTGCGGAAGAGGGGAAGATCTATCTACCTTTCTGGGTAATGTCGTCTTATGATAGGTACTCTGCAGGATACTGACTGGTTGATCTCCCGCAGCTCATGCAAACCCTCCTTCTGGAACCCGGTGACCTCGTACAGGTCAAGTCAACCGATCTCCCACCCGGTCAATTTATCAAGCTGCAAGCTCAATCTACCTCGTTTCTCGATATAAGCGACCCGAAGGCCGTGCTGGAGAATGCTTTCCGTAACTTCTCCTGCCTAACCAAGGGAGATGTGTTCACATTTGCATACAATGATCAAGTTTACGAGATGGCAGTCTTGGAAACCAAGCCATCCACCGACACCAATGCCATTTCCGTACTCGAGACAGATCTAGAAGTGGACTTTGCGCCCCCGGTGGGCTATGAGGAGCCTCAACGCCCCAGCGGCACCAGCACTCCTCGTAGTGGAGTGGGCAACAAGCTGCCCTCTGGAGGGCTGCTTCATCCCCATGGAACCATGGCACAGGCGATCAACTACGCTGCTATTGCCCCGGAGTCGACTGATGCCGCGGCTGGTGCCCGGGCGGTCTCGTCAAACTTCCTCACTGGAGGACAGCGTCTGAATGCCAAGAAGGGAAGCAAAACATCCACACCAAAACCGTCTACTCCCACCCCAGGGACGACGAACCCGCAGCATCCCCCTCCTGTCAGGAAGACCAATGGCCCGCAGCCTCTGCGGATAGGCCACAACCAGCTATTCTTTGGATATCCAATCAAGCCAGTCAAGAAGCGCGACGAGAGCGGACAGGTACTCGAGGACAAGCCTCGGTTCCAGGGAGCTGGTCAAACGTTACGAGGAAAGAAGAAAGATACAAGTGGCTCGGCAACCCCTACTTAAGATAACACCAGACAAGGCTGGATTAATGAACGCCGATCGGCTATGAGAATATGGGTCTCCCTTGCAAAGTATAGGGGAAGCAGCCCCTGATCATTCTACCAGGACACGACCGCTGGCTTCCCAGGCACGCTATATTTAAGTCATTGGATGGGCTATAGAAGGCAGCGCGAAAGCGTAGGACGGGAATTTAGAGCATAGCGGGGACAGGCGTTAACGAGGCTATTTCGATCACATCAGGCTTGATCCACTTGCAATGCCAACACTACTTGATAGGATGTATCTATCTATCTATCTATCCATCGCTAAGCCATGAACTGGCCGTTTCTTGGCGACGGGAGACGGACCTGCAAAGTACCACTAAAGTGACTAAAACGGCACTAGAAGTAGAACAATTAACCGCGAGGCTCGACAGCGTTTTCCCCGGCCGAAGATCGGCAGATTCCCCGGAAATCATCCAGGAACCGAACCAGACAGATGTGAAGTGATAAGCAGATCTATTCCATTCCCTTGTGTTACGCCCAAAATCTACTAAGTCAAATACCTCACCTCACCTCACCTCCAACCCACTCCATACCCTTCCACTCACTACACTCAATCAACCACCATGTCATCCCAACCCACCATAGACATGACCCCCCTCCCCAAACCCATAACCCTCTCACCAACAATCCACGCCTACGACCCTCTCACCCCCGAATCCACCAGCACCAGCAATGCACCACAAACAATCATCCTCGCCTACTGGATGAACGCCCCCCAACGGGCCCTCACAAAATACACCACCCAATACCGCACCCTCTACCCTCGCGCCCGCATCCTGACTCTCCAAAGTAGCACGGGCGACTTTATGCGCCTCCCTTCACTACTATCCAGCTTCACCAGCACTTCAAACAACAACAACAGCAACAAGAACAAGAATCCCACTCAACCAGCCCTGGACTACCTTCTCCTCCACCACCCACCCACCAATACCTCCGAGAGAATTCACATCCACCTCTTCTCCAACGGCGGCGTTTACACAACCACGACCCTCCTCTCCTCCTACAAAACCACAACAGGACACCCCCTCCCCATCACATCGCTGCTCATTGACAGCGCGCCTGGGAAACCATCACTGGTTGGTGCGTTTCGCGCGTTCTCATTCGGTCTTCCCAAGAATGTTATCTTGAAGTGGGTGGGGAGGTTGTTGCTGGGGTGTATGTTGCTGGTGATGTTTGGGGTGAGATTGGTGGTTGGGAGTGAGGATGGGGTGAGTAAGGGGAGACGATTGCTGAATGATAAGAGTGTTGTGGGGGAACGGGTGAGACGGTGTTATGTTTATTCGGAGGGGGATGGGTTGGTGGAGTGGAGGGATGTGGAGGAGCATGCGCGGGAGGCGGAGAGGGTATTTGGGGATGATGATGGTGGTGGTTTGGTGAGGAGGGAGAAGTGGGGGAGGGGGAGTGGGCATGTTGAGCATATGAGGGTGGATGGGAGGAGGTATTGGAGGGTTGTTGGGGAGATCATAGAAGATACTATCTAGACGGGGGTTTATAAGGTTACGGAAGATGGAGGGGATGTTTTACTGCATATCTGCAATAAGATTTAGAATAAGTCGACCGACGATCGCCGAGCGCTATGCATGCAACAAGAAGCAAAGAAAAGACACATCCAGAACCGGCTTTTATGTACACACTCCGATGAACCAAATGAAACGCCTAACTTTTTCTTCTTTTTTCCACTCATCAATTGTTGTATTTGTTGTGGTGTTTGTTCATTTCCTCTTGATCCATATATCCTGGCCTATCATCACTGAGACGGAATAGGAGGACAGCTTACCGCCCCTTCATCTCAGGAAACTCATCATCAAGCTTCAATCTCGCCGTAACATTCATACTCATCAACTCCTGAATCAGCAGCTTCGCCGCATACGGAATAGCCATCTTCACCACGCTCCGGGACGACTTGCACCGCTGACACCAGTTCAGGTAACCCATGAAACCGCACTGCTCGCAGACATCGATCTCATGACGATCAGAAGAGATCATCAGACGCTCCAGCAGAAGCTGACTAGTACCATACGCAATCAAACAATCACGTTCCATCTCTCCCAGACGCAGACCACCGTCACGGGAACGACCTTCCGTGGGCTGACGGGTAAGGATAGCGCGAGGACCACGAGCACGCGAATGCATCTTATCCTGGACCATGTGCTTCAGCTTCTGGTAGTAGATGGGACCCGTGAAGACGTAGAAGGGCAGTGCTTCACCCGTGATACCCGAGGTGAGGTAGTCCTTGCCACCGTAGCTGAAGCCGTTGTCGATAAGGATCTGGGACATTTCCTGCACGGGACTGCCGCCGAAGCAGGTACCGTAGCCGTGTTGGCCGGCCAGGACGCCGGCTTTTCCGGCGACGAGTTCCAGCATCTTTCCGACTGTCATTCGAGAGGGGAAACCGTGCGGGTTCATGATAATGTCAGGGTTGATGCCGGAGTCGGTGAAGGGCATGTCGGCTTGGTCGGCGATGATACCCACCACACCCTTTTGTCCGTGACGCGAGGAGAACTTGTCGCCGACTTCCGGGCGACGGGTCTGGCGGGTTAGGACCTTGACGAGTTGGTTCTCGTTCTCGGTGACCGAGACCATCACTTTGTCAATGTAGGCGGGGTCTGGGAGCTTGTAGGTCATGGGCGTGGGCATGTAGGAGACGGGCCGGCCGGCGTCGGAGTTGGGGAAGCCTGAGGACATGGACTGGTCGGGCGTGGACTTGTTGATGTAGACTTCGCCGGCGTTGACTTGTTCACCGACAGCGGCGAGACCGTCGCTCTCGAGGAGAGCGTGCTTGCGGATTGGCGCATCGTTCTCGTAGGTTGGTCCGCTCAGTCGGTCCTTGGTGCCGTTGGAGTAACTCTTCAGATTGGTGACGTATTTCCGGAACACCTGGCAGCGTCCGAAGCCGCGGTCGACTGATCCCTTGTTCAGGACCAAGGCATCCTCAATATCGTAACCAGAGTAACTCATGACGGCGACAATGGCGTTCTGTCCGGCAGGAAGCTGGTCGTATTTGGTCAGCTCGATGGTGCGAGACTTGACCATGGGCTTTTGCGGGTAAACCATGAGGTACAAGATCGAGTCGATACGCAGGAACTGGTTGGAGGCGATCGCGCCAATAGCTTGTTTACCCATGGCACATTGGTAGGTGTTACGGGGGGACTGGTTGTGATGAGGGTAGGGAATAAGACCGGCGACTGCACCGAGGACTGTGAAGGGTTCAATCTCCAGATGGGTGGTGGTTTCTGTGATGTCTTTCTCGTAGATGGAGATCAAAGAATCGTTCTCTTCGTTGACATCAAGATACTCAACCAGACCTTGAGCAAGGAAATCATCGAATTGCATTGTACCATTACGCAGCTTCTCAAGGTGCTGGGCATTGACACGAGACTTGCCGTTTTCGACGACGATAAGAGGTCTACAGATTCTTCCATCGTCGGTCGCGACATGGACGGCCCTCTGGTGGTGGTTGATGTAGATACTGACGAACTCAGAAATACGTCCCATCCGACGCAGTCTGCGGAACGCATCAAGGAAGTATTTCGGACGACGTGTGAGTGCAGTGGGTGTTCCGTTGATTGAGATCGTGTAGCAGCCAGGCCCATAGAGCTCCTTACCACCCACAGTCTGAATGTCTTCGGCGCCGAGCATGAAAATCAAGTTCCTAATCGGGCCCTCTTCGTCGTTGGTTGTGATATGGGTCATGAGTGCCAAGTTCTTGACGAGACCACAGGCCTCACCTTCGGGAGTATCGGCTGGACAAAGCATACCAAATTGCGAAGGCTGCAATGCACGAGGACCAGAGACCTTTCTCGTCTTTTCGAACTGACTGCTAATACGGGTCATCATACCCAGGGCCGCAATATAACTCAGTCGACTGAGCACGTGGGTCACACCAGCACGTTCCATGCGGAAACGCTTCAAACTCCAGTTACCCGTCGAGATAGCGCGATTCATACCCTGGGTGATATGGTTGCTATGCATGGTAATGACACTGTAAGCATCGAAGGCCTCGGCACGGTTGCGCTTGTTCAGAACTTTGTCGATGTTCATCTTGATGTCGAAGCAGAATTTCTTGAACAAATCTTCAAAGAGCAAAGCCAGCAGTTGACCAGCCAATTCCAGACGCTTGTTTCCGAGATAATCACGGTCATCAACCAAGCTGGCATCGTTCTTGGCCATAAGCACACGACGCGCCATGTGCGCAACATAGACAGCCTTGGGCCGGAAGTTCATGTTCTTCACTTCAATGTGGGAAATGATGACAGAGGCAATGGCCTCGACGGCTTCCTGAACATGGGTACGGCGGTAAGAAGGCGACTGCTTGCGGTTGATCTTAATCCGAGCACCAATCCAATCCAGAGCCTGTTGTTGCGTGTAAATACCCAACTTGATCGCCTCCTCGAAGTTGATGGCAAAGTCTTCCTGGTAAACCTTGTCGACACCCGCGACCAGCAGAAGCATCTCCTTGTCTGTGTGAATACCCATCGCCTTCAAAAGAATGACGATGGGAATATCCTCGCTGAGCACGTTGTGCTTCACGTAGAGCTTGTCCTTCTTGAGAACGATGTAACTCTTCGACTTTCGCTCGTTGGAAGAACTGTAATCAAATTAATTTTACAATCCTCAACAGACAACCATGAGGACCTCTCACCTTGTAACCGATGCCTGGACAATCTCCTTCTTGGGGTCGGTCTCAACGATAATTCTGTTCTTGCTCAACTGTTCCTGGACGAGAATGACCTTCTCGGTTCCGTTCACAATGAAGTAACCACCAGGATCCAAAGGACACTCGTTCAGCACCGTCATCTCCGCCGGCGTCTTGTTTGCCAACACACACTTGGAACTCCGAAGCATAACCGGCATTCTACCAATGGCGACACCCTTCCTCATGACCCTTTGACGGCCACGGACATACTCGAAATCGACCTGAATGGGAGCCGCGTACGTCGTATCACGCAGGCGACACTCTTGCGGGGACACGGTCGAATAGGTGAAGTCGGCCCGCGCATCCTGCGGTTCGTCGGCACGGCGCGGGAAACCCAGATAGATATTGGTGAACTTGATGTAGAAGGTATGGTCGACATCGCTTCGAATTGTAGAGCTGGACTCGACAATTTTCTTCAATTGGACCTCAACAAGGTAGTTGTACGAGTCAATATGCTGCTTCACCAATCCCTTGACCTTGAGGAAAGCCGGCAGAAGGTTCCATTTGTCTTTCGCGGTGTTGATCGGATCCGTGAGGGACTTGTTGTAGTAGAAAGGCTCCAGAAGCGCATCAAATGGATCGCGATGACGGTATGTAGAATGCGAATGCTCGTGCTCCTCGGTCGACTTCTGCTGCTGTTCCTCCGCACTGGGTAATGGCGGTTGTTCGGCTCGGGGAGGTTGTGCGGTCTGGGAAGGGCGTCTGCGTTTCGTAGTCTCCGCGGCACCTGGCCTTGAAGATGCTGCACCCTATATTATCAAGAGCCGTTAGCCTAGGACCCTTCTCTATCGGGAATCGTAAAACACTTGATACTTGCCTCTGAAGGTTGCGCAGATCGCAGGTTCGCCGCAGAGATCGGCGCTCTTCTGCGGGGCGGCATCGCTGTTCAAACGGTGATAATCTCCCCCAAGAGGAACTGAATACTGCCGTATGCCAAGTGTCAAGGTGTAGGGGAATATCACGGCATTCTGGGGTGACGGGCACAATTTCTTCTTTATCAGCGAGGGGAAATATCCGGGCTAAATTCCAATTCGGCAGAATAGTTGCTTAGGTAATGAGCAGCTATCCTGGAACGGTTAGCCTACTGTTTAGCTTACAAATTCATAGGCTAACTGGATTTAGTAGGTATGTATTTCTTATCTTATCGGCTATGGCAGGCTGCACGGTTACGTTTCTGGCATGTGCAGCTAATTAGTGCATGTGCATGACATAGATAATATGTTTCTTCCCAATTCTGGTCAATTATCCCTGGGCTGTCTGGGTAATAGGTCCGAAGGCCTTCAACAGTGTTTTGGATAGCAATTTAGATCTGAATGCCTCCTCAATCTCATCCAAGGATTGTCCTTTTGTTTCGGGCATGAAGAGGGCGCAGATGAATGCCGTAATCAGGGTGCATCCTCCAAAGAGAAAGTATGCACCAAAGCTGTTCTTTGACAGTAAAATGGGTGTCGTCAGTGCGACCAGAAAGTTGGCGGCCCAGTTGCTGCCATGTGCCAGGCTAGTGGCCGATGCGCGAGTCCTTTGTGGTTGTATCTCTGCTGCATATATCTTAATGCCAACTGCCCGGCTGAGAGTATATGACTGCAAAAATATAGATGCAGACAATGACCACCCACCGACCTGCACCAGTTGAGTTGTATACGGCATTCCCTGCGTAGAGGCCCCCTATCAAGAACATTGTGACGGCGAGGCCGATGCCACCGTAGATACTGCTGCGTCGTCGGCCCCACCTGTCCGCCCATATGAGCGCCGGAATGGTTACGGCGAAGATAACTATTGCAGAAACACCAGAGGCAAAGAAGCTAGCATCTGAGGAATCTAGGCCTGCTTTCTCGAAAAGCAATGGGGCATACTTAAAGCAAATGTCAGCAGGAGACGACAATAGGTATAGCCGGAAAACCCACATAGAGTACACCATCAATTCCGCTGAGTTGCTGCATGCCCATGAGAAACACCGCCAAAAAGTGCGTGTCCGTACATTTTTGGAAAACAGATCGGAAAACTTGTGATCTACTAATCTGTCTTGACGATGGGATGCGGACGGAGCATGTTTGTCGCTGGAAGCAGGAGGGACGCCCTGAGTCTGCTCAATCTCGGCCTTTTCATGTTCAGCCTGGCTGACACCAAGGTGGTCCCAAATAGCAGTAGCCTCCACTCCGGCCGTGGAGGGTCAACCATCTCGGTGAGAGATTTAACCACAGGAGTGAAGCTACAGAGAAGGTAGTAGCCAGACAAGCCAAGATAATGAAAGGCGTGCGCCATGAATAGGAAGACTTCATACGAGAAGTACCGTAGCATGTGAAGAACCCTATCGTCAACCCCAGAGTAACCAGCAACTGGAGCCCGGTCGTCAATGCTCCTCTAACCCTCGGCGGAGAGATTTCGCAAATGTAGCTGTCGATCAATCAGAAAACAAGAAACCAAAGTACCACAATTCATAGGATAGTCACATACACGACCAGGGCTCCAAATTATAATCCCTCACCTATACCCTCAATGCAACGTCCCACAACAAACATACCGATATGCACAGCAGCCGCCTCCAAAGTTGCTCCAATCGCAAAGATCAGGGCACCAATGCTGATAACCTTTGGCCTTCCCAGTTTCTCTGCTAGATTCCCCGCGAAGAAGAAGAAAAAGCGGCTGGAATAAGGATGGAAGAGACGATTAAGCCATGAACTGTTGATGATTGGCTGCCGAATTGTGAAACGAAGCTGTTCATAACCGTGACAGGCCCAATGATGCCAGTATCCATTCTATGAAACTTCTGTCAATGTTATACAAAATGGCTCGCCTAAAGAAAATAAATCCTTACCCAAACAGCAGGCCCCCGCATGAGCACAGTATACTGGCCAGAACGTATCTGGGGGGTTTGTGTAATTGTATCATTGGGGCCTAGTGATAGGCGTTGGTTGCTTCCATGAGGTCAATTGACAAATAGCACACAATGCCGTGCAAGAGACGTAAGGTGAGAAGGGAGTGCCAAAGACTGGAAAACATGAAGAATGCCAACTAAGACGAACTACAAATAACCATTTGAGTCATGAGCTGTCTGGTTTAACTGATAAAGGAAGTGAGTGTGAGACCCTTTCACAGGCCAGACCCCACGCCGCCCCACCATCGACCCCAGTCTAGACCCCGGATTCGTTCGGCCATCCCATGTCCTGCGTTATTGTTGCTTTCAATGCACATTGTCATGATGGGAAAATGAGAGAAGTACTAGGAGGTGATAGCCAGTGCTTAGCTTATCAAAGCAACTGGGGATGGATATCTGTAGCACCTCACAAGGCTGTTTCTAGAGCTCCAAATCCAAAATCCACCTTTCGTTTTTATGATACCCCACATAAGCCACTTCCCGGGACTATGTTCCGTCGAGATTTACAGCCATAGAAAAGGTCATGTTAGATGCATCTGTCCCTCGCATCTGCTATGGGCCGACTTTTTGGGTACATGCAGAATATTAGGAATGTTGAACGATACAACTTAGCGGAGGGAATCGGGAGGGTACGTGCAAACACCATTCCGGGGTGACGAAAGGTGGCATTGAAGTGATAGATCATATGCCCTTCGAACCATGATCTTCCATTAAAAAGTCTTCCCTATATCTCAGCTACGTCATCTTTCGACTAAAAGGATCAGGGACAGGAACCTCAATCCACAAGTGATATCACAATTCGATGTAGCAGATATTGTTGATTCGTCTATAGATATGCTGAAGCTGGTCAATTCCTTCCATTCTGGATAGTAGTAAATGCATATATGATACTACTGCTGAGGTTTCGAGAACGAATAACGGAAGACTTAGGCGGCTTAATGCAGAGGCATACTACTAACTACTGACAATCCTGAGTGTATGTGAAGCGGTCAGCATCGGGAGTCTGTTCGAAAAGTTGTACTACCTATACCTCCAAGGGAAACGGCTCTCTGATATCACTGGTATGTTTCAAACGGCTTTCTTGCAGGGCAGCCTGGAGGCTAGAGGCATCGAAACAGATAACATCAAGCTTTCATGAGATCCAAAGTTCAACTAAATAGAGAAATTCTCTGTTCAGGTCACAAGAGGACTTTCCCAAGAAGGGAAACCATTCAGTTTCTGGAAATAGCCCGTGAATCCCAGAGGCTTGAGCACCGCGACTGCAAAGTTTGTAAATTGGGCTGACTCCTAGTCGAAGCGGCTGTCATTTGCGGGGTTTAAGGCGAATGCCTGAGGTAGTTCTAATCTTGCCCGGCAACATGCTGCCTTTTCGAATTATTATCAAGCCTGCTTAATGTACCATGTCGAGGCTCTTGGATAATGTGTAGCCAGTCAGCAGATCGAGTGATTTATTTATTGCCCATGCTTTTTCCGTTTGTGACCGGTGGCACTCACGTAGAACGCGCGCGCGGAATATGATAATGTCTGGTCAAGCTGCCAATTCAATGAAATATCCTCGCCGGATTGGCTGCCTTGATAGCCAAGGTGCCCTACTACCATCCTACATGGTGGCTATTTACATGGTTACCCCGTCTTGTTAATGAGCGAACCCATGGCAAACGAAAGGATCATATGCACTAGCAAGTCTGAATATCTTCCCGCATTTACAGTATTTGGTCACCCATGATTCACTCATCATTTTCGATGAGCGACTTCTTTTGATGGCCACGGTGGGCTCTCAGACCCTGTGTAAAATAAGCCATCATTTGGGCAGGCGTTCGTCGAAATTACCGAAAGTGGTCGATTTCGTTTTCTTTTGCCTCCCTGTAACTGCAATATAGAATAACATGTTAGTATGCCCGAAGGTATCATGCGGCTAATCATTCGGGTTCCATGTTTCCCGATGCCTTATTGTAAACGATGGAGATGCCTGAGTTTAAAGTATGATTAGATTGATGCAGGCCCATCTGTCAAATGAGGACCCAAAGGGTTAGGGACAGATACGGCTGCATCAGAGAAAACATTGCTCACCGGAAGTCTCAGCAGCTGCCGCATGTTATCTGGTGTGTTCAAGGGCAGCAATTTCTACTGTGGTTCCTTTATGGGGACGCAGCGGAAGTTTGAAAGTTGATTGTGCAATAGTCCCCGCAATTCCTCAGTAAGGATGTCACGACTTTGGGCTGTGCCATTTAAAATTTGGCTGCAATGTCAAAACGTGTATGCTGGTCAGGCTGTTTGATGGTATTGTCAGGTTATGGTACGGATGGCTTCATTAACCATAGATCCATCATCCACCCATCATATGGCAAGAGAGACAATGAGGTAATTCTAAAAATACCCCAGATCTTCAGAACGTAATCATTACGGAACGATGCAAAATGAACTTTTGGGCGAAATTCTAGGGGCGAAGAGCGCGGTTAACGTCTAGTCGGGCAGTCTATCTAAAGCGTCTTGTTAGTAGTCATCGTTCTCATTCCGGTAATACAAAGCCGCATAGCCTGTGATTTACAGCCCAGTTGATATAGATTATCCGCGCAGCTCGTGCAGCCACCTTGTTGCATACACTTGAGGCAACTCAAGCACGAAGTAGGTTACCGCTCATCCAAGCGTCATTGATGCCTGAAATATGAATAGCCTGCCAGATACACCTGCAGAATCAGGTGATATATGCGTGAATGCCAAATCCATATCTGACGATTGGTATCTCCTACCCGTTGGTACACTTAGACAAAAAAAGAAGGGTGACAAGGTCCTGTTAGCTTATCAGACATGACCCCGAGTAGTAGCTATATCAGCTGCATCTAGCCAGGATACTGTCTCCACAGATAGTCGAAGATGCCGGTACGCGGAGAATTCTGGCAGATCAACACGTCTGTGCTTTTGTACAACTCAAGTCTGTGTCTGCAGGGAATCGCCATGCTCCAACTGTGGGAGCACGTCAGGTGAATACGTGACCTCCGTGGACTGGTCTTGACAGAACACCATCGAAAATGTCGCGGGAATCCCGAAATTCCCGCAAGGGATACCAATCATGCGGTGCATTGGGATAATACTCATTCAGTTCTAGCTTCTTCTGTCGTATGGTAACGGACTACCAGCTCTCCCATATGGCTGCAGTAGCCAAAGACCATACTGTCAGATTGGTTGATAGTCAGGTGCCAGCAAATGACGCCCCAATCAATGACCATACAGTTAGAAAACTGCATCCGCAGCTACTGTTAGAGGTGCTGCTATAATGTGAGGACCGTTTTGAGTACTTCACGACGACCATAAAGATAAAACGGATGAACACTAGAAAGCCGAAATTCTGGCTACTTTCATTAGGAGCCATTGTTCTCTTTTCGAAAGCAGGGCTGCAATTTTGGCTGCAATGTCGGCTAACCTCCGTAGTTTGCGGGGTTGGGCAACAACATGTCCAGTCTTCAGGGGATAATTGCCTTTGCCCATTTCGGAGCTGGAGGTATCCGGTACCAAATTGGTTGGAGTAGGTGTACGGAGTACAGCTGTTACTGGCTTCATGGATGCAGACTGCATATTTCAGGCAATTGGAATGGCTCATGAGATTGAAAGGTGGGTAGAAGTTGGCGACAGATCAATTCAGTCCTCTGCGGAGCATGTGGGGAGATGATACTTGAGAAGACACTACTGTGTACAAAGTATGTTTGAGGCGGTGGGCTTTCTCTTGACCGCAATTTTAGAAGCCATTGCCACTTGGCAGTCGAACCTCTCCATCGGAAAGGTTTCCATTCGACGAATTTCAGGCACGGCGATTAGTGGGCAACCACATACAAAGTAGCCAAAGCACAATGCGGAGCGGCGAAACGCCCCTCCAAAGGATGGATCCACCATCAGAAGTAAAAGTACCATATCGGACCATTCACAGCATCACGTGAGATCGACAGTCTTATCAATTCATGGCGTAACATGCCCAGTGACGTCCATGGTGAGTGGGTGAGTGGTATTGAGTACTAAAGATAGGGAGAGTCACGCGCAAGCCAGTTCCAGAAGACATGGGCCATGAGCGCAGTGGCTCTTAGCAAGAAGGGCCGGCTCGCTGTTTCATGACCCTCGGACCTATTCCTGCAGCCATCGGACATGGGGGCCATTAGCAGGTATTATCCTGTAGGTACAGTACTTTGTGCAGTGTATTGGATGGAATAATGAGGTGATTTTACCTTTGGTGGGGGGTAAAATTACCGTTCTCTAACAATCGGTAAACGGAAATGGATGATTGATTATCTAGTATTTCCTTGAGGATCGTGACATGCAGACTAGCAATTGTTATCTCTTGATCACAAGGTTAACCGCAGTCTTGAATTACTGGCAAAAAAAAAAGGTATGCTTAATCCGATTTGTATACAATTTTCCTGCCTTTTTAATTCTTCCCACTTAGTCTGTCAACCTTCGTCAGATACCTACCGTACGCGAACATCCCTGCGTTGGCGGTGGCGAACCAATCTGAAACACATCACGCTTAAGATGACCGTCAGACCAACTACTCAGTAGCGCGGAGACTTAGTTCGTCAGTTCAAGGCTAGAGAAGTACTAAACGCTATCATCATTCAGAGCTCCATCCAGGTGTGTCTTGCTTTCTCATGCTCTCCAGCAGACGGAATCATCAACACTGAAACTACCATTAATTCAGAAGGAGGGGTACATTCAGGGTGTTGACAGTGGTTGGTAAGTGGTTCAACAGTGGCTAGCATAAAATCGAACTTCGTCCCTGGATCTTGTGGGTACTACTAATGGGCTCATCTCTCATCTGCCGACCTCAGATAGGTCCGTCGTGCTTAGCTTCCGAAGTCGTCTGAAAGATGACTCATGCGAAGTACCCAACAAGCGACTAGTTAGGTCGATACCTAAACAATTTAGGATCGTCATCACCAGCAAGGACTGTTATCATTCTATCCCATTCGAACGAATCTCGGCAGAGCAAAGTCATGCTGAGTATTCAACTTCGCAAATTTTCGAATACTAATCTTTTGACCCCACCGCCGGGGGCTTTACCATGTTCCTATGCCGTAACGGCCCCATCATCGACCTGTCTTATGCTTTGTACTACGGTTCGCGAAGCATTTAGAATACCCCACAAATGGCCCTAAGGCTGGGTTCTGCCCAGCGTGAGGACATTTCCAGTTGAGTTCAGGCCCCGAAATGGAGAGTCTTGTAGAAAATCACGGCAGCCGACCAGAAAGGGCTGTTCAAGGAGACAGCCTCCCATCGAAGACGGATGGATCAGCATCGCCTGGTGTTCCCTGGATGGTTGTACACCGCTTCTCTCCTGCCGCACCAATCAGCAGCTGTCAGTCCTCCCAGGGCCGTTCGACTTGACATGGAGGGATTCACGCATCGGGATCGATTGGCCATCGTCCGTGCGATGAGACAGTCACGTTACCCTAATTACTATTGTCTATGGGTATTCAAATCCACGGCGATTTGCCGCCAGGTTTTATTACACTGACACACACCCAATGTTGAATCGGTCGAGATCACCTGGGCGGAGATTACGTTGATTTGACTGACCCATGGAAATCTGGCTGACCGCACTCTCAGTGCTTGGGATTCATTGTTAGGTTATCCGGCGATGAACCCTGGTTCACACCAAATAGCCCACCACGAGTGGCACCAGTAGAAAATTCGCAGCGATTCCTCAGGGATCGGGCCAAGGATGGTAAAGGAGGTTACCGGCCTCCCAACCTACCAAACAATGTCCGTCACGTACGTTTTGGGACGCGCGTGGCAATCCGTAAATATTGACTTTCTGGTACTACCCTCGAAGAAGGTGAGCAAGCCCGTAATCATAGTAATATACATACAAAGTCCATTCGGTTAGCCTTCGATCGTTAATAATGTCGCAGATCCATGCGCCAGTAAGACCTAAAACACAAGACATTTATCTAATCGCCGAAGGAAGGAACCTTCCATTTGGGGGGCAAAGTTTTAACAACTGAAAAAAGACGAAAATAAGATGTAAGGAAATGAAATAATAATATAATAATAGTGTTGAAACTATGACTTGCACCGCAGCCGCTATTAGCCCCGGAAATCTTACTCGCCCATGAGTCCGGAGTCGATGAAGCAGACAAAGTAGGTAGATGATCTGTGAGCCCAACTTCGTCTTTTAGGGTATGCTCTGGCCCAGGTACGTGCGGTGGCTAGGGCGTGATCCGCCGTCACATCCTTCGTCCCTAATCAACTCGGTGTCCCCACCTGATGCAGAAACACTTGCAGAGGCCACGCTCTCGACCAGCACACCCAACAGGGGATGCTCCTTGCGCCGCTGTCCAGCAGGGAGGACATCATTAAATCATCAGTTATGTTAACGCTGATCTGCGATCGTGAGAACTCCTGCCATGCTCGAGGACCTCAATAATCAAGATACCCGGCCATGAAGAGGGAAGCCAGAGTGCGAGAAAAAAAAACCGGACAAAGAATCCATCCATGTTCTTTGAGATGCTGCAAACCCAATTCCCGGGTGGAATAACTGTACCTACCCAGGGGCTACTACTGGTCCCAACGCAACAAGTCGTGCAGTAGCATTTTAAGTCAGAGATCTAAGCTCCAATCACGGGGCCGGAGGTCACGATTCATTCATGATCCGTCCGAAAAGCAAATGATCGACCAGAGAGTTGGTTGTCATCAGAGGAAGACAGCTCACCAGCTTCGGGAGGGGTGGGATTTGATTAATAACAATCGTAACGGGTGATGAATGGGCTCTTTGTTTTTTCTTTTCTTTTTTTTTTTTTTTAATTTTACCAGCTTCGTATTTCATCACGCACGCCTGGTAGAAATTTGACTCGCTCGGTCTTGGTACGTACAAAGGCAGTTTACTTCTTTTTTCCCTTTCCTTCGGAGATCTTCAAGTTTTTGGAGCTTGAGAAAAGGAATTAGGGCAAAACGTTGTAGAATTACTAGAAGATTACGGTCGGAAAACGAAAGAGAAAGAGGGATGATGCAATTTACACAGCGGAACAAAGAGTCAGAGAGACTGTAAATTCTGGAATTGATTTTGCCATGTCCACGGCTAGTCCCAGGGGGGACTACGTTCTCGCCCATGCACTCAATAAATGGATTGACAGGGTAGTTTAGAGACAGACGACCGGGGAGCTCAGTCCCAGGAAAGTTGTCGGGAAGGGGGCAGATAGACTAGTAGTAGTATCGCGCCCATCCTCCCAAGCAGCTTTCACGCTCCGCTTCCCAAACGAGTCGAGTTTAGCAACTAAACAACTTACAGGCTCCCCGCTTGCTTTTCCCAGCCGCCCACGCCTCGTCTTTCTTCCCCTCTCGCTTCCCACTCTTCTTGTCGCCTTTCCCCCCCTCCCCTCCCCCTTCTTCCTCCCTCTCCCTCTTGGACTCCAGAGCTCCCTGTACAACAATTTATCTTCCCTTCTCCATTGTTATTTCCCTCTCCCCCATCTCCTTAGTGTTCGTTCGCTCGTTATCCTCCTTGCTGGTCCACGCTGCTCTCGACCCCCGAGAAAGCGTAGGGTCAAGCAATACCGACGACCACCGCGCCCTGTGATTCCACCACCATCATTGATCTCCGCACCGTCAGGAACGCATTGCCAGGCGGGAGGACGGCTCTCAACTTCCCCCCATCAACCGGTCCTTACTTGTGTGCACACAAAAATCGTGGGCAGCAAAAAGTCTTTTTTTCTCTGTTCCTGAGAATTTAAACTCTCGAGGCGTTCATTGCGTGTAAGTCGCTGTTCTTTTCCGAGATCTTCTCCGCCAAATCACCCCTCAGCCCCTCTTGGGTCCCCTTACTCCGTACATTGCCCGTTATCTGGAGCAGCACACCGCCAACCAACTCATCCTTCCCAACTCCTTGGTTCCTGTACTCTATCCTCGGCCCTTTGCTTTGCTTGCAATCGCCCCAAAGGATGACGATCGTCTTATCGCTGCCTTTTTAAGCCTCGCACTGTCCACCCCCATCCTGATATAAGCTGACTGCTGACTCGTTATGGCTTGCTGATGATATCAGTCCAGTGTGCTCTCCGTCCCGAACAATCTGCCCACCATGGCATTCAAGAACGGACTTAGTGAACGCCTCGATGAGCTGCGATTCCCTTCCCCAAGGTCGCCTCCTTCGGAGTCCGCTTTCCCCGGCTATAACTCGCTCTCCCCGGGCCACTCCAATTTCGTCTCGGCTTTCTCGCGACCCTCGGGCGATGTCCGTGGGAATCTTCAGCGCCGATTTACAACCGATTCCAGCAAGCTTGCTTCCTGGAGTCATCTGAACCATCTCGGGAGCAGCTCTCAGCTCCCGGCTCCAGATCATCTGGATCTGCTTTCATCGGTAAGCTTAGCCACGTCACTGAAGTCCCCGATGCACATACCCAACTATACATGAGGTCTTTGCTCTGTTAGCGCTGAGATCTTCGCTTGTCTTGTGCTACCTGGATACGGTTTGCTTTGGTGCTCCACTCTTATCTTTGTTGCTTCGATTATCTTTGAGGATCCACTGGGAGAATGGCTTCACCATGACCCACTTCCGTTTGTGGAGTGCTCAGACATGCGTTCACATGCTTATTGATGACTATTGAGATCGCCTCTGACACCATCACAGTTTGAAAAGAAGCGCCAGCACATTGAGTACATGAGGGAACAAAGGAGGAGGTTTGAAGAAGACATGAAGCTGCTAGACATGCAACATGAGAAAGAAAAGCAAGATTTGGAGCGCATTGCTGAAAACCTAGCCAAAGTTGGCATGTCTGGTCCTGTCAGCGAACCTACAACACCCCCAGAGTACCGTGAGAACAGCTATCCTGCTTTCACCCGCCCTACTCGGTTCTCAACTTCAAGTGTTACTTCTTCTCCCGGTTTCTTCAATGTCTTTGCACCTGCTCAGGTCACTACTCCGCCGAGCCAGGTGAATCACAACTCTGCTCAAACACCAACCAATCGTTTCTCCGTTCACTCTGTTCCTGGTTCTCGGAGGAACTCAGAGAAGGAGGACTTCACTCAAGAACCTACTTCACCTTTCCGTCCAGGCCCATCGTAAGTAAATCTTATTGTTCTCCCTGCCCCCTCCTTTGATCTCCTATTCATCAGCCTCTTTGTCCTGGTCCGGCGTGCTGCAACACTCGCTCCTGTTGAAAGTGCATAAATAGAGCCGCAGCCTCTTTCTTTTTCCAAGAATCCTCATCTCCCATTCTCTTCACATCTCACACTACCCTCACTTCTTTCAATTCAACCCTACTTGAACTGAGCTCAAACCCCAGCCCTTGCTACTATCAACCTCATCATCTGCTCAGCCAACCCTCACTAATAACATCCTCAGTATCCATCGCTACTCGATGCCTTCTACAGGCTTAGGATCACAGATCCGTCCGACCCTATCGGGTTTCAACAGTTCGTCTGGTTTGGAGTCATTCAATGCTTCCAAATATCTGTTTCATAACGAAGACGACCGAGCGACTTTGAAGGACGAGGACAGGATTCCAACACCCGACTTCAAGAGTATCCTTAAATTGACCGACACTGACGACAAGTTCCCGACCCTGTCTCGCAGAGACGACTCAGGCCTGGTAAGTTCAAACAAGACGGGCGAAAGTTACATTTTGCTAATGATAAGGCCAAGCTGTCTGCGAATTCGGACGCCCTGGACCTCGCCAATTCACGTACTCCCAACCCCGAGACTTGGAACACTCACAGTCGGCACCGCACTACTCACCAGAGCATGCCACAAAACGCTCTGAACATGTTCCGTCAGCTTGGTAACCAAAATGACGAGAATCATGCTCATTCTTCGAACTCTGCTCGTCATGCTGCCAGACATTCGCTGGAGGCGAACCTGCTCTACAGCGCCGAGGACAATTCTGAAAACCTGACAGCTACTGCTTCCAGCAGACCTGCATCCTTGCAGTCTTCATACTCGACCAACGATCTGCCCACAGTCAAAGGCGAGCCTTTCAATCCCGCCGTCACTCCTCCTAAGACGCATGCCGAACAGATTCAACACAATGCCAACCTTGGTCGGATTCCTGCTGTGAACCATGTGAACTCCCGCCAACAAAGGGAATCGCCTGAACGCGATGAAGCGAGATTGCAGGGGACCCGGGCCCAGCAGACTACTCTGCAAGCTAGTGCCACACCTTTCGGTCCACCAATCACCACCGGACCTGCCAATAGCAGCAGTACTGTCGCACCAACTACTTTGACCCCATTCCAGGCGCCGTTCTATGGGTATGGTATTCAAGCCTACATGGGCGCTCCAGTGCAGGTCAGCGGTCAGATCCAGAACTACAATGCCGCAGCTCCCTTTGCAGGGTATGCTCCCTATGGCACTTATCGCATGCCTGAAGGTTCGGCCAAAAGCGTTACCTCCCGACGCAGCGGCGATAACGATAGCGCTCAGCTCTCTCGCTTCACCAACTTCCCGCTTGAGCATTATAAAGGCGAGTTGTATGGCCTTTGCAAGGACCAACACGGTTGCAGATACTTGCAGAGAAAATTGGAAGAGCGTAATCCAGAGCATGTACAAATGATCTTTGAGGAAACACGCCTTCATGTGGTTGAACTCATGACAGGTTTGTTTGGCATTCGCAACCCCATGTCGCAAGAGCTTTCACTAACCGTAAATAGATCCCTTTGGCAATTACCTGTGTCAGAAATTGCTTGAATATTCCAATGATGAACAGCGTACTGATTTAATCAACAACGCTGCTCATCAGCTCGTTAAGATTGCTCTTAATCAACACGGTACCAGGGCGCTCCAAAAGATGATCGAGTTTATCTCTACCGCCGAACAAACCCAAACGGTCATCCATTCGCTAGAGGACCATGTTGTCGAACTGGTTCAGGATCTCAACGGAAACCATGTGATCCAAAAGTGTCTCAACCGTCTCTCTGCTGAGGACGCTCAATTCATCTACGATGCCGTTGGTGCCAACTGCGTGGTTGTCGGCACTCATCGCCATGGATGTTGCGTTCTGCAACGATGCATTGACCATGCGTCTGGTGATCAAAAAGCGCGCCTCATTGCTCAAATCACTGCAAACGCATTTGCCCTTGTTCAAGATCCTTTCGGAAACTACGTTGTGCAATATATTTTGGACCTTGCTGAGCCTCATTTCACCGAGCCGTTGTGCCAGAATTTCCGAGGCAACATCCCCGCCCTGTCCAAGCAGAAATTCAGCTCGAATGTCATTGAGAAGTGCCTTCGTACTGCGGACTTCCAAATTCGGCGTCAGATGATCGATGAAATGCTGGCAGGAGCCGAACTTGAGAAGATGCTCCGCGACTCATTTGCGAACTATGTGGTGCAAACAGCCATGGACTTTGCCGATGCTGAGACTCGAGCGCGGATTGTTGATTGCATCCGTCCTATATTGCCTTCTATCCGTCAAACCCCCCATGGCCGTCGTATTGCTGGTAAGATGATGGCATCCGAAGGCTCAGGAAGGGGAAGTGCCGCAACCAGCGGGCAAGTGACGCCTAACGAAATGAACTCCGCCCAGCTTCCGGGTCCCCTTCAAGGACCACAGAAGTCATTCATGTATCAACACAGCCCTTTCCCAGTCGGTTCCCAATTTGGAAATCAGAACTTTGTTCCCACCGCTGGCTCCACGACAGGTTCCAACGCTCCGTCTGGTGGACCTAGCGAGGCTATTTTTGCTTCAGCTGTCCCACAAGCCAACGGCAATCTTGGTGCTCAAAGTCAGTTGTATGCGTACTTCTGATTCATTACGCAGCGCTTTGGTTCACCCGTCCTTCTTCATTGAATTGTACTCATAGTGCGACGACGCTACGATCTTCATGACTCACGGCCCCGATGACATATTGTCAGCAAACTGAAAAGACCAGAATTCCCGATACGAAGACAAGATCTTATTTCTATGCAATCTTTCTGCATATCCGGATCATATCTGATGAGAAGATGTAAACGATGATAAAGCCATTTACTGCACTTCATTTGATGTCCTGTATTCTTTCGATGCCTTGGAGCTTCGTTTAGCACCCATTTGACGACCATACCTTTTGAATGTCTTTTACTTCTTATCCTACATGTTTTCTTTTTTTTCTTCTTTTCATTTTGCCCACCAGTTCATCTCCGTCGACCAAGCTACTGGTCTGATAAGGAGCAGAGACTGCTGTTTCATATTTGTCCTCGCTTCCCAATTGTGCTTCTAGCCCCCTCTTCTTTTGTGTCTCTTTGTTTCTATCTACCAAATCCTGCTATCTCGACACTTGCATCGGGAGAAGGCTTTGCCTGTCTGCATGGCTCGCTTGGCGCGGCTGTTCTTGATTTTCTGGATGAAGCAATGGATGGTAAAGTTGGGACAGACTGCGAATGATGCCTATGACTACCCTTGTGTTATCAAATTTGGATCCAACTTGCGCAAATCTTGCACTCCGTTGGTTGCATGTTGGGATAACCAGCTTTGCGGTGTCTGATGCTTTACATCCTTTCCCGCCTGTTCCATCAGCAGTACCGGTAGATTAGATGTACCCATATTTTAGGCAATCAAGATGTTATTTAGTGATTCATTGCTCTTTCCGTATTCCTAAAAGTACTACTCGATCGAAAACTCCTTCGCATTTGCAGTACCAGATGTGTTTGGAAGAGTCCTGGTGGAAAGCATGTATGGAACACGTGACTGTGTATGACCGTTACCCGCGTTTCTCTTCATTGATCGCTGCGAAAGCCGAAACCTCGAGTTGAGAAATCGCGTTTACCATTCTCCTTTTCTACGCCCTTTCGACTCTCTTGAACATTGACCAGGGAATACATAGGCCACCAAGGGCCCTACGACTCATATCTATGCTTCCATCAGAAATCAGCCGGTCGCTCAGCAAACAATGGCCTTGTCGAGAGCTCCAGACCAGGCAACTTGCCAGTCTTCTCGGCGTATGTTTTCCTCCCCAGATCCTCCGAATCCCTTTTGAACAACCCCGAATAAACAGCTAACATATATAACGCGACCGAATAGCCTAGGGTCTCCAGCCCATCTACATTAGTCGTGCACGGAATATCCGCCACTTGCAAAACGACCATCGTCCGCAATGTCCTCGCCGCCCTCGAAGTACCACATGCTATTGTCCGGAGTCCCGAATGCATCACCGGCCGTCACTTGTTAACGAAGATCCTCTGGGCAACTCTTGAAGCGCTGGGGAAACGCGACGAATGGGAGAAATACGGCAAGGGAAGATGCGAGCATGTTAGCTCTCTGGCTGTGCTGCTGGGCGAATGTCTTGCTTCGTTGTCGGACAGCAACAACAGCAGCAGCAATGACAAGGGCAAGTTTGTGCTGGTTTTGGATGGGATAGATAAGCAGCGTGAAGCTCCGCATACGCTGTTGTCTGCGCTGGCGAGGTTGGGAGAAGTGGTATGTTTTTATCTTAGTTCGTTTTTGTTGATGAGAGTCCTTGCTAACGAGGTGATTGTTTACTCCGCAGATTCCGTCCCTGTGTGTCGTCCTTATTCTCAGTTCTAGTCCGCGGCCGCTGTTTCTTCAGGCTGCCGGCGTTCCGCATATTAGCTTTCCGCCGTATACGCGCAAAGAGGCGATTACTATTATTTTGAATGCTGGGCCGCCGGTCGTGAGTGGTCTGGACGACGGGGCTGCTTCGAGATTATACCCGCATTTTGTGTCCGCTATCTATGACTCTCTTATTGGGCCTACGGCGAGTTCGATTCCTACGTTCAGATCGATATGTGAGAAGATTTGGCCTCAGTTTGTTGCTCCTATTACCAACGGCGATATCCCGCCCGGAGGAAGCAACGAATGGGACTTCTCGCGACTTCTGGTCAAAAACCGTGCTTTATTCCGCCATCAAGGCGAAGGCGCTCTTGTACATCACATTGTCACTGAAGAATCAGCTCCCGCAAATGGCTCCCTGTCGAAGCCGTCAATGTCCGTCGTCTCGGCCCCTTCACCCCTTCCTTCCTTACCTTACTTCCCGACCTTGATCTTGACCTCCGCATACCTTGCCTCGCATACACCCCAACGACTCGATACCATCTTCTTTTCGAAATTCTCTTCCTCTTCCTTATCTGCGCGGAATAAACGCGCGCATCACAGACGACGGTTGAAGGTGCTTTCCCGGGCGCAGGCGGAGGATAGTCGGGAGGCGAGCCGAGGCCCGTCGACCCCTAGCAAGAAAGGCAAAAGAGAAAAGACTCGCATCACGAAATCAACCCTGGAGTCTGCCTTTGCTACTTCCTCTGCCACTACTTCAGCTGTGGGCGGCAACGCCGGTATCACCGGACCGTCCACGATCCTGACAGCCCGTCCTTTCCCGCTGGAGCGACTGGTCGCTATCTACCACGCCATTGACCCCAATCCCCCTGCAAACCCCATCCGACTGGCGGCCGTTTCCGATGCGATATATGCGGAGCTTGCTACATTACGTCGGTTACGGCTCGTCGTGCCAGCGGCAGGTCGCGATAGCGGCGGTCGCATGGGGCTCGGGTCAGGAGGGTTAAGTAGCGGTAACACGACCTCGGATGCTGGCGAGAAATGGTGCGTCAACGTCTCGGGTGATTGGATCGGAGAGTTGGCCAAGACAGTAGGCGTCGAGGTTGGCGAGTGGTTGGCCGGAGGGTTGGATTAACATCCTCCCTGCCTCCGCGATGGATGGGATATAATTGTGACGCATGCAATCTGGAATCAATCTGGGTTTTGTGTTCATGCTCATTCATCCATTCTTGACTCATGTATTTCTAGTTATATTCCCAATGAGCGTTGCATTTGAATAGAGCATTGTTCTTCTTTTTCTTGGCCACATGAATGATTCATTTCGTCTTTGGCGTGTTCGACCAGATCCATTCATCCACCGTAGCTTGCGCGCAAACTAATAAGCTAGGTGTTTGGGGTCCATGTAGGGATCCGTCTCCGGGCTCGAAGCAGACTGAAGAAATGGGGTTCGCGTATTGATAACCTGATAATGGTGACGAAACTTGTGAACCGGTACGGAGAGAGAAGAGCTGGATCTTTCGCTCGTCGGATGCTAGAGTGGATTGTCAGTGAATCATTGGCATCGTCCACCTGGGATAGGTAGAATAGCTGAAGAAAGAGGGGGAAGGTAGAGGTAAAAGGGTTACACACCACTAGCGAGGAGCCCAAGTTCCAAGCTGATGTCGAAATCCGGTATTCCTTCAGGCGAATAGTCCGCAAATGTAAGATAAGGCTTAGTCGATGTGTGGTGTTTCTTGTTGGGTTGTGGATTGCGTTGGAGGCCGTTGGCCGGGTATCTGATATCGTACATTTGGAGCTGTTGTAGTTCGAATCTTAATGTCAGATGCAATACTTATCAAGGTATATGCCGGTGTGTGGGTGGAACACGTACCGAGTTTATACCCGCCACGACGATCCGGTAAGGATCTACTCTTCGCATCTTGGTGACTGCGTGAGGGTGTTGAAGTCGGGTTGCGCTGCCTCCGCTGCGCAGGTCGTGGAGGAATATAGCCGAGTCTTTGAGACCAGCGGCTATTACATCGGATGAGAGCCATTCGACACTCGTGACGATAGCATGGGAAGAGTCCACTCGGCGTTGTAAGATCGGCTTTCCTGTTAGTATGTCGTTCGGGAAGGACTTCTTCGATAATGCCCAGTAGCTGCCGAATCCTTCTAGTGTGTATAGGCCGTCTGAGGTTCCGACGGCGAAAAGCGGCATCTCGCCGGTTGGACAGGCGGACGAACACCATAAGGATGATGATGTGCGGAGACGGATTGGATGGTAAACTGTGTCGTAATAGGTCGGAAGTTAGCAAGCTTGATCGTTGTGGTGCAATAACTGAAAGTACGGGCTTGCTATTTAGATACGTACACGACGTGGGCCACCGGTAATCTCCACCTTCGTCGGGATCCGGCAGCATGCGCGGCGCCAGAAATGAGTCGCCGTTCGGACCGCTATCCATCGTCGCCCTGATCCTGTCAGCTATCTAGCAATCACAGGATGGGAGGATGCTGTCTTTGACTCGTACAGTAAGTAGCCGGTATGGCTTAGTGAGACGGAGGATAGCTGTAGGAAGCTAGTTAGTGTGTGTTTGTAATAGTGACTGAGGCTGGTAGATATACTCTGTACGGCTCTTTGAAAAGAACGCGCTCCATCGTGCGGTTATATGTCCATTTATCTTGGTCGCAATCCGGGAAGCATACCCTTGGTTGGCGGTTAGCTTGCCGGATACACGACCGCGCAGGACGGAAGGTTGAGCTTACGAAACAGACGATTCACCACCACGATGGCCACCTTTTGAGTTGTTAGATTGTATCGGTGGAATAACCTATACGTAGGGAACAGCTTACTGGCTATCAAGATGCCTGAGCGCTTGTTGCGCAGCACATGCTTGATGGTATACTCATCAGGCCACGGCTCGAATTGGTGAAGTTGGTTTCGACGAAGCTGGCTTGCGTAAATCACGCTCCTCTGCTCTTGTCGGATGCTGGAAGATACAAGTTCAGAGCCAATCTCCCTCTGCACTCCCAGTAGAGGGTTTGACAGAAAAGCGGCCCTTTTGATTTTCTCTTTCGTGGCTCTTTTCGTCAGATGGATTTTCCTTTGGCGCTTCTATTTAAAAGGTAAGTAGGTTATAGGAGACCCTGAAAAGGGTGAACACCTACCTCCTGGTCTACGCGCTTCCGCTTGACCGTATCTTGGGTGTATTGCGACCCTGGAGTGGCCTTGTGATTGGCCTGGATCTTGAAGTACTTTTTCTTTTCGGGGTCTATTGAGCGGTCAATGATCGATGCGCCGGATGAAGATAGAACCACGTCATTTACCATAGTAGAACCCTGGAATCTCCCTATTCATTTTTCTGGTTAAGAAGTGATCAGATAAGAATAGAGGGTGCGTAATATAGTTTTGATGAGGGGCGCGTCTCAGGGTTGACGCATTCTAGTTTCGAAGTCGGTGGTCGGTGCAGATCACTTGACCGTGATCCTGCTCATCATGCGCAACACACTAGAAACAGCACGGCTCTCACCTTCCTCACCTGCAACAGTCACGATCAAGCTCTTCACAGCTGGCGAGCAGTCTGGGTTAACTAAGGATCAGGCACCGTGTTGATCAGTAAGACTCTGCGAGCGTAAAGTTCTCCATCGCAAGAGAGCCATCAAATGAAACTGACATGACGTCGGGTGTTGGATTATGTAATCTGATGGTCCTCATTGGTCCCTTCCCGGTCTCTCCTCTTTGTATACCTTTATCTTTCTCGGTTCTGTACTTCACCCTGATCTTGACAAAGGGAAGATCACTCGAATCACTCATCACTTTTTTAGGCTGTCACTATACTTGGAGATTTTCTTGTTATCAATGTGCTAACTTGATTGGGGATGATACCTCTAACATCACTTACTCAAGTTACTATATACAATTACAGTTCTACTACTTGACAGACCGATATGGAACGGGCATTTTTAGTACTCCTAGCACTACTAGCGTCATCAGCATGATGCTACTGTTACTACTTTGTTTGGGCTTAAGCGCTCTATCAGTTGATAGTAGCGTTTGTCAGACTGATTGTCGCCAGATACAGTAACGCTGGTCGCATATTGGTGGTTCCTTCCACTACTAAGTACCGATTGATTAGGACTTTCCTTTTTTAGGATTCAATTATAGCATTCCATTGCTTCTGACGACGTCCTTTCCGTCCTATGGCTATTACTATCTATTCGCTTGATACCAGTATTGGCATTTTCCCTCCATATTTTTCTGGAGGACGCCATATCTTACACAGTCATAGGCTAACAGGTCCTTTACGTCTATTCTCAAAGACCCTTATCGTTCATATGTGATTACTGCGGTCCTGATTATAGCCATCAAGCATTCCATTTACGACTGTGATGTCCTTTACTTACCCCAAGGACATGGACACCGAGCCTGAGTATGAAGAAAAGATAGCGAGAGAGTCGAAAGCACCGGCCGACATCCATAACGATGAAGGTGAAGAAGAAGAAGAAGACATTGACACTCTCATCGTTGAGTTGGAGTCCATGGATGGCGGTGCGGAACTAAACACACAGGAGAGCCATCAAACCGGTCGACTACGCCCTATCGCGGATAACCTACTTCAGACAGATCCCATGACAGGTCTTGATGAAACTGAGGCAATCCTCCGTCGCAAAAGATTTGGCTCCAATGAGATGAAGGAGGAGAAAGAAAACCTCGCACTTAAATTCGTGTCATTCTTTGTTGGACCCGTGCAGTTTGTTATGGAGGTACGCACACTACGACATGAGGATCATCCCATCATTTTTCTTTTCGCTAATATATACGCTTTTAGGCTGCAGCCGTATTAGCTGCGTATCTCCGAGACTGGGTAGACCTAGGGGTTATCTGTGGCCTCCTTTTGCTCAATGCGTCTGTGGGATTTGTCCAGGATTTTCAGGCTGGGTCTATTGTCAAGGAGCTAAAGAAATCACTAGCGCTCAGGGCTGTTGTGTTGCGGGATGGCAAGATGGCAGATGTCGATGCAGCTGAACTGGTCCCTGGAGACATAGTGAAAGTCGACGAGGTAACGATCCTGTGGCGTCGCTTACTGCGTACAGTCTCTAATCATTCCCACAGGGCACTATAATCCCTGCAGATGGCAAAGTGATGACAAATTCGCCTATTCAAGTCGATCAATCTTCTGTGACGGGCGAGTCGCTGGCAGTTGACAAGCACAAAGGAGATGTATGTTACGCATCATCTACCGTGAAGCGCGGCTACGCCCGAATTCTCATTACAGCTACTGGCAACTGGACATCTGTAGGACGTGCTGCGGCGCTGGTCAATGCTGCGTCAACTGGCACCGGTCACTTCACTGAAGTCCTCCATGGTATTAGTATTGTCCTCCTTGTCCTCGTCGTCATAACCTTGATTGTTGTCTGGGTATCGTCATTCTACCGTTCAAACAATACAACAACTATCCTTGAGTTCACCCTGGCCATCACTATGATAGGTGTTCCGGTAGGCTTGCCAGCTGTCGTTACAACCACGATGGCCGTTGGTGCAGCATATCTGGCAAAGAAAAGAGCGATTGTTCAGAAGCTCTCTGCCATTGAATCACTCGCCGGAGTCGAGATACTTTGTTCTGACAAAACCGGCACATTGACTAAGAATAAACTATCATTGACAGAGCCATATACGGTAGCTGGAGTCAATCCTGAGGACCTTATGCTCACAGCATGCTTAGCTGCTTCCAGAAAGAAGAAGGGTATGGATGCCATCGACAGAGCTTTCTTCAAGGCCTTGAACGAGTACCCAGACGCCAAAACGATGCTCCCGCAGTTCAAGGTGCTCGATTTCTCCCCATTTGACCCGGTCTCAAAAAAGGTCACGGCAGTAGTACAATCACCTCAGGGTCAACGAATCACTTGTGTCAAGGGATCCCCTTTGTTTGTACTGAAGACAGTCCAGCAGGATCATCACATAGAGGAGGATATCGAACAGGCATACAAGAACAAAGTGGCAGAGTTTGCAACTCGTGGGTTCCGGTCGCTCGGCGTGGCTCGGAAGTGCGGTGATGGCGAGTGGGAGATCTTGGGTATAATGCCTTGTTCAGATCCTCCACGACATGATACTGCAAAGACTATCAAGGAAGCGCAGACCCTGGGGCTTTCTATTAAAATGCTGACTGGAGATGCTGTCGGAATCGCTCGCGAAACTTCACGGCAGCTAGGATTGGGCACAAATGTCTACAATGCAGAGCGCCTTGGGCTCGGTGGTGGAGGAACAATGTCCGGATCTGAAGTTTACGACTTCGTCGAAGCTGCCGATGGATTCGCAGAGGTCTTCCCCGAGCACAAGTACAACGTGGTGGACATCTTACAACAGCGCGGATATTTGGTTGCCATGACTGGCGACGGAGTCAACGACGCTCCATCACTCAAGAAAGCTGATACTGGAATTGCAGTGGAAGGTTCCTCAGATGCTGCGCGATCAGCGGCTGATATTGTGTTTCTCGCTCCCGGCTTGTCTGCGATCATTGATGCTTTGAAGACCTCGCGCCAGATCTTCCACCGCATGTACGCTTACGTGGTATATAGGATTGCACTGTCGCTACACTTGGAGATCTTTCTAGGATTCTGGATAGCCACTAGGAACGAAAGCCTTAACCTGCAGCTTGTGGTATTCATCGCCATCTTTGCCGATATTGCGACGCTGGCGATTGCCTATGACACTGCTCCATTCTCTAAGACTCCTGTAAAATGGAACCTTCCGAAACTTTGGGGGATGTCTATCCTTCTCGGTATTGTACTCGCCGTAGGCACATGGATCACTCTCACTACAATTCTTACTGCTGGGGAAAATGGTGGCATAATGCAAGACTACGGGAAGCGAGATGAGGTTTTGTTCCTGGAAATCTCGCTGACAGAGAACTGGCTCATCTTCATAACCCGATCAGATGGGGCTTTTTGGGCTTCGAAACGGCCATCCTGGAAACTAATAGGAGCTATTGCAGCTGTGGATCTCGTGGCAACCTGCTTCTGCGTATTTGGCTGGTTTGCTGGTGGACCAACCTCGTGGCCTACGATACTCCGCATCTACGTTTTCTCCTTTGGGGTATTCTGCATAATGGGTGGTCTGTATTATCTGCTACAGGGCTCCAAGAGCTTCGACAACATCATGCATGGCAAGAGTCCCGTGAGAACCGCTAAGCAACGTTCTATCGAAGATTTTAGTAAGAATCTCTCCTCACCTTTTGCGACCACATACATGGACTGACTCAATATAATGAACAGTGGTTATGATGCAACGTGTATCTTCGCAGCATGTGACAAGCTCGCTGAAAGGTATGGAGAGTGGTCAAGTCACCCGTGGTGTCTAGTGCGCCTTTATCTGGTTGCGTCGAACTCGGTTTATCTGGGTTTTAAGCCAAATACCATGGGCTGAAGTCATGTATATCGTCACCGCGTCCAAACTACGGATCGCTGCGTTCATTAGAGGTTTAGTCCGTTACTACCAACCATTATAGCGCTTTTTGGAGCTACGTATACATCGCCTGGATCTTTTGTCCGCCAAGGTTTCCATTTATTGATTGTAAGCCGAGTTACACGTGAACAATCAATAATGCTGTATGAGGGCTCGGCCATCAGGTGTTCCTACCTTCATTGGCTAGATATATATTGTCTGAACCAATGCACTGTGTCTGTAAGTGAAGAATGAAGAATACCAATACCGTACTATCATGATACGTCTCTTGTGACATATCATATCCACAACCTGCCGTCAACTTGACCAACTGTTATCTACATGCAAGCAAGCTCCCTGCACGCTCTTCATGACCCGCATCACATGTGGACTACTCTCAGGCTATATTGGCATGTCCATTCCGTTGTCAATGTCAGACCCACATCCACACCTGGGCAAAGAAGCTCGGACCAAACCTAAATTCCCTAGCGATCAGACGGCTTGTTTCAGATAGTAATTAAATAGATAATGCTCTGGATCAATTCTCGAGTAAATGAACGGTTGTTTCACTTTGAGCAATGACAATAGTGTATTAGGGTTTACTTGGCCAGGCATGAGCTATGCAATATAATTAATACAAAACAAGGGAGGCGCGAAAAGGCAGATCAAAAGGTACAGTATACAGAAATAGTAATTGCCCCCGGCCGCTCTACCCTGGCCTTGGTCGTTGCTTCCTTTATGGATCCGCTGTCCTTCTGCACTTCGTTTCTTGTTTCATAACTAATCCAATAATTGTGTTCCTAAATTACACGGGGCGATGATGATAAGTGTAGGTCATAATATAGTTGACTGTGATGTGGGTAAGGCGCACACCGCTGAAAGAGAAGGGATATACATTGCAGCAATAACAACATGCAAGCTGGATCACGTATGAGTCAAGGAAAAGGAAAGTAAGGAAGGGGACGTAAGGTGGGAGGAATTAAGGGGGAAGGAAACATTTGGAGCGAGTGAAGGGCTCATAGAATAAGAAAAAATATGTGCACTGATCGAAAAAAATAGAAGAGGCTATGGATGCAAATCAAGACTTCGAAGTCAGGTGGTCTACGGCCTATAATAAGCAGTTAGCACGGAAGCTTCCCCTATTGATGGTTTGATAATATACCTTGTCAAGATTGTAGTCGAACTTCTCCAGAGCTGAGAGGGATTCTTCTCTGGGAAATCCCATGCCTGTCAGCCGCTGGAGAATCTGATCGTCTTCGGTGCCCGTCTGAAGAGCCCAGCCGGGTTCCTTGCTGGCTTCTGTATTGCCCGTCCCGTTTGCTCCGTCAGCAGCAACATTGGCGTTGTCAAGAGGAGCAAACAACGCTTCCCAGTCGTGAGTCTGAGGTTTCGCGCTGGGCTCGGAAGGCGGTGCAGCAGAGCCGGGAGGCGAGGAAGATACGTTCTTGTCAAAGTTGAAAAACTCTGAGGATGCGACATCCGCACCTTGATGGGGAGAGGTCTTCTGTGCTGACGGGTTGTCGAATGAGAAATCGAAGTCCACACCGGCTTTGGCGTTATCAGGCGCTTCAAAATCGTCATCTTCATCTTCGGCCTCCTTTGCTGGAGCAAGGTTGAGGCCGGCGAAAGCAGCCTCAAAGTCAGGCGCGCCTGCCTTGGCCCCTTGGGGAGCAGCCTCGGGTTCCTTTGTCCCGTCACGTTGGGCTTCACCACCCACAATCGGTGCCCCTGTGCTTGACTCTACTGAGTGTGGAGCATCAGGGGCAGTGGTTGGGTCTTCACGGTTCGGTAGGAGTCCGTTGTACTCGCGTGGCAAGTCTCCTGGCTCCTGCTTTTCAACGGAGTCCTCATACTTTGGGGGGCTTGGCTGCGATTCCGCCGCAGGAGGCTGGCTTGCAGTATCCGCATTGCCAGGAGTGGGGAACGCTGCCAGTTGGGACGGCTCAATAGAATCAGGATTGGGTGCTGCGGCGATTTGAGTCTGTGGAGGGAAGGCGGGGGTGAAATTATCCTCAAAGCCCAAGGGGGCTTCGCTGTCGGAGCTCTCATCTCCATCGTCAAGTTCGCGAATGGGAGGAAACTCTGACTCAGGGGCGGCCGGGGCTCCGTTCGATTTGCTTGCTCCAGGCCCACTCTTCATGGCAGCAAAGGCTTCTTCAAAATCATTCTCTTTCTGTGACTTAGAGCGCTGATGTGCTGGCCCGCCGAACAGTTCGTCAAAGCTGAGATCTTTGCGCTCTGCAGACTTGTCATCTCCAGAAGGTGATACAGCGCCAACTGCAGGTTGTTCACTTGCGGCGATGGTTGGAATCTCGGGGAATCGCTCCTTTGATTCCTCGCTTTCATCAAACGGAGAGGTGGCGAGCTGTGCCGACGAAGGACCTGCCACTTCACTGGTTGCTGCCTGCGAGGCTGTTCCTAGACTGGCCGTGTCTTGACCACCAAATCTGCTACCTGGGGGCGAGACCTTTGTTGAAGAAGTCGCCGAATGGGTCTCTCCAAGAGGCAACACACCCGGTGTCAGTTGCCTAGACTGAGCCGGGGCAGGAGGCTCCAACCCAGGACCAGGAGCGAATGGAGGCGGAGACACTGACGGAGTGGGCACCCCAGACGTGGGCTGAGATTCAGCCCGGAAAGACACTGGAGGCGGTGGTGTAGCGGTTGTCGGTGGTGAGGTGAAGGCGGAACCGAACAGGCTATCAAAGGCCCGCTGCTGATCGCCAGAAATCTGCGGAGATAGCGCATTGCCCTCGCTCGATCCAGTAGCCGTACGCTTGAAGAACGGGTTGGTGTTTTGACTCGTCGTCGACTCGGCTGGGCTCATAACAGGAGCGGCATCACTTGGACTGACAACTCTCTCCTCCGACGCTTCAGGCTGCTCCTTGGAAAAAGAATCGATCTCGAGCTGGATCTTGTCGCGCTCTCCCTCCACAGTTGCCAACTGCTTCTTATTGATCGCGACGAGACCCTTCTGTTGCCGGGCCTCTGAGCGAGCCTTATCGAGGGCAGGCTTGAGCTGAGCAACTGCAGCGTTGGCTTGTCGGATCTTCTCCTTCAAACTTACGTTCTCCTGCTGATCAGCGCTGAGTGCTGCTGATACCTGGTTATACTGGTTTTGTAAATCCTGACGGCTTCCTTCGATCAAGGCATACTCCTGCTGCAACTTGCCAGTTTCTGCCCGTGAAGCATTGAGCCGTTCCTCCAAAGCTTTGAAGTTCTTCACTTCTTGCTCGTACATCGAGCGGGCCTGAGCGAGACGAGCCTCAAAGTCTCTCTTCTGCTGCGAGGTTTGCGACAGATCCTGCTCGGCAGATGTTCGCTTCGTTTGGACGTTCTGCATCTCAGTAGCCAGCGAACCGATCTGATTAGACAGATTTGCAAGCTCGGTGGTTTCCTGAGTCAGTTTGTTTGACTCTTCAGGGTCGTTGTCTCCCAAAAGATCATCCGCTGGGGGCGGCGGCGACCTAACGGGTGGCGGAGCACCAGCTGAAGCGCCAGTCATCTGTGGCTGCAGGGTCTGTCCAAAGGATGAAGTCGGCACAAACGGTTTGAAGGTAGTTGAGGGAGCCTGGGGAGAGGCTCTCGAGCCGGGGGAACCAGGAGTCTGGAAGGCGGCATTCGAACCTCCGGTTGACTGCGGAATTTGGGAAGGAGCTACCGGCGGTGCCGGTGCCGGCGCAGAAAGCGCATCTAGGCCAAACAGATCGTCAGCCGCCGAGTGTGGTGTGGGAACCGGCGCTGGAGCCGGAGCTGGAGCTGGCGCCTGGGCAGGAATAGGAGCTGCTGGGCCGAAATGCGAAGATCCAGGGCGGCGCATGCTCGGAGGGATCAAGGCGGGAGGCAATGTCTGAGGCAGCGCCTCCTTTCCACTACGCGTTAGGCGAACCAGATACATGGCGACGGCAAACTCATCCTTGGTCAACTGTCCGTCCGCATCAATATCTGCGAGATCCCAAATCTGAGCGAGTGTCTCCTCAGGCAACTGTGCACCCAGGAAGAAAGCGACAGCCTGGTCACCACTAATTGAACCTGCCTTGGCCGTATCAACCGTAGCAAAGATGTTGTCAAACATAACCTTCTCTTGCGGCGAGATAAGCCAGTCACCACCAGTAGCTTGGGCGGAGAGAGGGGAGCCGAACGGTTGCCTATTGATCGGACTCTGCGTACGCTGGGGTCCAGTGAATTGCTTCGGAATCGCAGGCACCGGAGGAACCTCGAGACCTTGACGGGAACCGACCGACGAGCGGAGAGAGCCTCGGCGAGCGGCAGCATCATAGAGAGCGGGTGGAAGTGTCTGAGGAATTCCCCTCATCGCACCGGACTTGTAGGACGTAAGGAGGTGCATGGCAATGACAAATTCCGTAGCATCTAGAGCACCCTGTTGCCTTCTATCCGCCAGGTTCCAGATGCGACCAAGGATCTCGTTCGGTAACCGCGCACGCTCGAAGATCTGCTTAGCTGTCTCGCCTGTCATAATGATCTTGTTAGCGACTGTGTCCACGGGTTGTCGGCCTCGGGGCGCTGGCTGGAGGGGCATATGTATGTACCTGGCAGTACCCCACTTTTGGACACATCCGATTTCTCAAACAGCGACAGAAACTTGTTCACATCATCGGGGTTCAGCGGAGGGACCCGGATCGGCGCGTTTGCGCCCGGAGTAGGGCTGGTAGTGCCTGCTTCACGCGGAGTCGGGGTGGCATCGACAACGATCCCTTCGAACTTGGGCAAGGGTCCAGCTGCAACGGATAACCATGTCAGCAAAGGTTGCACTCTCATCCTTTGTTCTATCGAGGCCAGAACGAGCACCTAGCGTTCACTCACGTTGAAAGGCCAGCTCCTCTGTAGGTGCGCGACCCGCCTGAGCGTGTCCGATCAGCCGCATGACGACACCAAACCCAGAAGGGGTCAATAGACCCCGATTTTCCTTGTCTGCGATCTGCCATATCTATATCACGTCGCCATGGTCCAGTTAGCCGTTCGAATCCGCTTGCGATTGCGCGGGGGAAAGCTTTCCCCTAGAGTGGTAGGCAACGACATACCAATCCGAGGGTTTCCGGGGCCAACTGGGTCTTCTCGAAGAAAGGAACCGCGACCTCGCCGGTGATGACGCCGAGGTTGGTGGTATCGGCGGCCTGGAAGAGTTGATAGAAGACCCGTTTCTCCTCCGGAGTGAGGTTGAGATTGAGATTCCGAGCTGTTCGGGGGAGAAGAGAGCATCCGTCAGTTCCGTTGTTCGGTCGTCATCGTAATCGACGGGGTTGGGCCGTTGTCCCCTGAGAGCTCGGGCGGGCGACAATTGTGCAGCCAGGACACGAGGACTCACCGTTATCAGCCATTATTATAGCTCAGGAGGAGCTAGCCTCCCTTCCGTAGAAACGCTGTGCGCCAAATAATTGACCGAGAAATTCCGGAGGGGGGAGTGTTGAAGCAGAGCAGGAGAGACGGCTGTCAACCTTGAAGGTGGAAGACAGCACGGGGCATGGATGGCCAAGGCGGCAGCAGCAGCTCTTCTGAGGGGAACTTAGTAAACGGGGGGGGATGAGAATGTCGCGAGGCAGGATTGCCAGAAGCCACAAAGAAGAGGGGGAATGGGAAGGTCCGACAGCTGAAGAATGAGGACAAGTCCGAGGGGGAAGGGGAAAAAAAAAAAATAAAAAAGGAATAGTAACCCAGAAGTTAATAAAATTAGGGGAGAAGGGGGAGCAGGAGGAGTAAGTAGGAGGAGGGAGGAACTGGCGACCAGAGAGTAACTAAAGCGAGCCGAGCAACCGCAGGCAGAGGGGCGGCCCAGCCAGAGACAGCTCCTACATTAATTAACTGCTACTGCTACTGCTATGCTCCCCCCCGGGCGGTCAGTCACTCACTCACTCAAGTACTACCGACGTCAGTCCAGTTCATTTCCCAGTCTCTCTCCACCCTCCAGGGTCCATGGATTACTTACTCCCTGGAGGCTCACCCGGTCGGCACGAATCCGACTGATGTATGCACCTCGGCGGAAGCTGTTCCTCCTTTTCTGGATGTGGCGTAATTTAGAGTAGGATCTCATAGAGTTTACTTTCCCATCTCAAAAGCCGTCCCTCCTATTCTACCCCCATTCACTCTCCCCTTTCGCCATGCAATACGAACCACGGGAGAGTACTAGTAACAGCCTTATATCCTCGCTCATCGTCAGTTTCTTCTCATTTTACCACTACAGGGACGATCATCAATTCGCTCGAAACTTGCAAAATGTAGATTACAATTCTCTTAGGTGCCCAAAAATCCTGCACATGTGTTTCGAACGAGCGAGTAAATTTCAGCGCTGCTTCAAGGGATATTAGAAAATATACTCAGACAAAAAGAAAACATAGTCTGTACTACGGAGCCAAGCTTCTCCTTCCTATTTGCATGCAGCCAGAGTCCCGCTGCTCATTTGGGTATACAACCTTGGCCAACGCCTTGCCCCAACGGATCAATTCACATTGCTTCAGGGCCAGCCACGGCTTCCACCCGGACGGCCCGGCCGGACCCTTCGCGGGACTCCCGCCCAAAATTCGGTCAGATCTAGTACTCGGCCTCAACCTCCTCCTCCAGGGAGTCGCTGGCAACCTCCTCGTAATCGCGCTCGAGGGCAGCCAGGTCCTCACGGGCCTCGGAGAATTCACCCTCCTCCATACCCTCACCAACGTACCAGTGGACGAAAGCACGCTTGGAGTACATGAGGTCGAATTTGTGGTCGAGAGCGGACCAGGCCTCGGAGATGGCGGTGGTGTTGGACAGCATGCAGCTAGAATTGGTTTTCCGTTAGCTTTTCTACTCCCTTGAAAAGAAGCATATCAGATGGAGAACTTACACAGCGCGCTTGAGGTTGGCAAGGTCGCCGTTGGGAACCTGCTGGGGAGGCTGGTAGCAGATACCGATCTTGAAACCAGTAGGGCACCAGTCGACGAACTGGATGGTGCGCTTGGTCTTGAGCGTGGCGACGGCAGCGTGGGTCTCCTTGGGGACGACATCACCACGGTACAGCAGGCAAGTGGCCATGTACTTGCCGTTGCGGGGATCACACTTAACCATCTGGTTGTTGGGCTCAAAGCAGCTCATGGTGATCTCGCTGACGGAGTTGGACTCGTGGGAAGCCTTGTCCGCGGAGATGACGGGGGCGTAGGCCACCAGAGGGAAGTGGATACGGGGGTAGGGGACCAGGTTGGTCTGGAACTCGTTGAGATCGACGTTGAGGGAACCGTCGAAACGGAGAGAAGCGGTGATGGAAGAGACAACCTGGGCAATCAGGCGGTTGAGGTTCTCGTAGCTGGGGCGTTCAATACCGAGGTTGCGGCGGCAGATGTCGTAGATGGCCTCGTTGTCAACCATGAAACTGCAGTCGGAGTGCTCAAGGGTGGTGTGGGTGGTGAGGATAGAGTTGTAGGGCTCAACAACGGAGGTGGCGTTCTGAGGAGCAGGGTAGACGCAGAATTCCAGCTTGGACTTCTTGCCGTAGTCAACGGACAGACGCTCCATCAGGAGAGCACCAAAACCGGAACCGGTACCACCACCGAAGGAGTGGAAGACCAGGAAACCCTGGAGACCGGCGCAGTTGTCGGCAACACGGCGGACCTTGTCGAGGACCTGGTCGATCATCTCCTTGCCGACGGTGTAGTGACCACGGGCATAGTTGTTCGAGGCATCCTCCTTGCCGGTGATCATGTTCTCGGGGTGGAAAAGACTGCGGTAGGTACCGGTGCGGACCTCATCGACAACATTGGGCTCAAGGTCGCAGTAGATGGTGCGAGGAACGTACTTGCCCTGACCTATACACCATAATTTGTTAGGGTGGGCTGCAGGCGAAAGGAGAGCAGGATGCACTGAGTGGGGAGAGCTATGGAAACGTACCAGTCTCGGAGAAGAAGGTGCTGAATCCATGGTCGGGGTCATCCTTCTTGCGCTCCTCGGTCAAGTAACCGTCGGCCTGGCATCAGCAAGCAAAGGTCAGTGGGATTGCTCATCGATATGGAGTGGCAACGCTCGAAAAAGGCGTGCCTAGGCGTTTGTTTTCACATACCTGGATACCGTGCTCAAGGCAGTAGAGCTGAACAACATCGTTAGTCCACTGTTTATCCCCATAATTCATGGCATATGCTCATGTTGTTGACTTCAAAATATTGTTTCAGGAAAGGAGGGGTCGATTCCCCTGTTTAAACATACCTCCCAGCAGGAGTTGGCGATCTGGCAACCAGCCTGACCAACTGTGAGGGGGGAAACACAAACATTAGTGACCACGCGAAAAATCAAGTGGCGGCGAGGGAGGGATTGGGCACACACCGTTCAAAGAAATAACTTCTCTCATTTTGGCGAGTCGAATTGATAAGTTTCAGATAGTGATTGATGGAGGGACACGGAGTGGGCGTGGAATGTGGACAGAGGGAAAAATTAAAATACCCAAGGGCGATCTGTACGGGGGTTTCAGGGGTAAAGTTAGTAACCTAACGAGCCACCACAACACAGGGCACGAAAGGGGGTTAATTGGAGATGGTGAATTGGATGAAGAGGGAGGGAAGGAAGATTCAAGGGAAAGGGAACAGGTGGGAAATTAGTAAAAACGGGGGGGAGGGAGGGAGAGGCCACGAACCCTGGGGAACTGTTTGGTTAGTGACAATGGAGGAGCAGGACGAGAATCGGTCGACTCGATTTGTTGTGGTCTTTCATGCGCTGTCAACCCAACGATGCCGCCGTGGTTGATCCGTCCGTTGGGTCGCGTTGGGCTATGAGCCTTCTGATTGGCTGCTGCCCACCTGGCGGTCAACAGCTGAGTCAGCACCCTGTTCCGGTTAAGATCTGGTCACGTGGAGAGCAGTGACGGCATGACGAAAGATCGCCGAACATCAGCCGGATCATCGCAGTCCATGGATTGCTCACCACCATTACCATTGCAATTGCCATGTTTTCTTCTCTCAATTGATCACTTATCCTCGTCCTACACCTTCTGACTCTTAAACCTATACGCCCATATCAAACACGAATATCCCTGAAATCAAACATCAAGGATATTCCATCTTCCACCTTCCACCGCAGCTCCGATCTAGATCTCCAGCAAAGCTTCAGACAAAGTACCTATCCCCATCCTACACTTCTCACACGATAGCAGTCCTCTAACGCAACACCACAGGCCCATTACAGCTTTCATCCCACTCTAACTCCAACAATGACCATATAAAACAATACTACACACCACGAAACACCCCCTCATCAACCATAACCAACCAACAATGCCTCTCACCCTTCCCCTCCTCCCCCGCCATGTCCCCTCCTCTATCCCTTACCTCCTCCTCGCTTTTCTCCTCTTCACAACCCTCGCAACTGCCAATGTCGAAAAGACCATCTTCCTCGCCCCTCCCCCTACCACAATTCCAACCCCGCATCCCCCAATCGACGACCTAGGTCTCGCGCGCCTCTCCCCCTCCCACCCCATCCTCCGCACACACCTCAACGCATCCTTCCCAACCCAGTCCTCACCAGGGACTGAATCCTGGTTCTTCCTCCAAAACCTCACACCTGGTCGGCGCTATGAAGTACGCATATGCTGGCTAGCAACTGTACGTGACCCTTCCACCCTACCCCCAGCGAAACCCAAACCCACCCATCGACCCTCATACCTAGTCTATACTAACTCTATGAAAAAAGCAACCAACCTCCTTCACCCTAACAACATACACCCTCCCGCACGCCCTCTCAGACACCTTCCTCCTCTCCTCCATAACAAACTACTCCTCGCTGCGCCTCGCCAGCACTCCAAACTCCGAACTCAACCTCGACCTCGACGACACAACCACCACCAACTTCAACCCCGAAACCCCCCTCGACAGCAACGAGCCCATCACGGACTCCGTCCTGTTCCTGCGTATCCGCGCCGCGGCAGACTACTATACCACGGATAAGGAGCTGATGACACATGTGCCGCCCGTGGCGGTGGATGTGATTCTGGATCCGTTTCTGGGGAATGTGTTTCCGAGGTCGTTGGTGCCGACGGCGTGCTACGGGGTGATTGTGGCTGTAGTGGCTGTTTTGGTTGGGAAGTGGGTGGTTGGGGAGTTGGGGAGAGTGGTAGATGATATGGCTGAGGAGAGGGAGAAGGAGGAGGGAGATGAGGATGTGGATGGGGATGGGGAGGTAGTAGTAGATGGGGTGAGAGAAGGGAAGAAGGTGCGGTGATTTATGAATCTTTCCTTGGACAGGTATATACATGCGTGCATGATTACTGTGGATGATATTTGCATATTAGTATACTAGGTACTTTCGGCACTTGTATGATTACTGTTTACATATTATGATTTTACCAATATTTAGTGACGAATTAATATGACATTCTTTCTTTCATCGAGACATCAATACATACATACAACATGGCTTCATTACACAGGCGCTGCGTCTATCTTACCGTCTTTGTATGAAAGCACATCCAAAAACGAGAGGAAACACAGAACAAAAGTAGCCCTAAAACATACAGTCATATCCATCGCTCCACAACCAAGACAACAAAAACAATAGGGGGAATATCTAATGCGAACCATCCATCCCAAGCAAATAAAGCACAAAGACATGACATAACATGAACGAAATACATCCAAAAGCCACATAGATCTACCTGTAGTCAGATCACCATAACAAACACGCCATGATCTCATTCCAAGATTAGTAAATAGAGTAGAGAGGATGTTTAATTTCGCAGGTAGATTGATCAATCTTCAAAGAAATGCAGCACCGCACGCATACCCTTACTGCCCAGGCCGTGCGGCGGATAAGCAATATAGAGCGGGTCGTCCTCGGCGCCAAGCTTAGCCCGGAACTCACTCTTGCGCACCAGATGGAACTGCTTGGCCATGGTGTCGTAGGTGTGCTGGAGCATCTTGATGCGCGCGCCGCGGAGGTTATGGCCGGGGGTCAGCGAGGACATGGCGCCGGCGCCGAATGTGAAGGACTTGACGCCAGCGGCGGCGGCTGTTTGAATAGCGTGGGTGACGATGTGTTCGATAACGCCGTTAGGGGAGCCCGGGAAGTCGAAGCTGTATTTGATCTGCATGCCGTGGACGGGGGCGAGCGTGGCCAGGGCGACAAAGGCGCAGATGGTGCCCTCCTTGTCGACGGCATAGAAGTACCAGCGGTGCTCGGGATCGCGCCAGGGGCGGATCTCGGACAAGTGTACCTGTGTACCCTTGCGGTTGTTGAGCCAGTCCTGGACGCGCTGGTCGATCTTCTGGCGGACCTCGTCGGAGACCATCTCGCCTCTGTTCACGGTCACAATCTTGACGCCCTCGCTTTCGGCGTGTCGGATCTTGCGAGCGATTTCGCCGTCCGAAGCTGCCATGTTGCGGGCTGGGTTTACGCGCTCCTCGGCAATGCAGGACAGAGTTCGCCAGCCCATGCGCTCGCCCAGGATGGTCTCGACTTCGGCGGAACAGAGCAGCCAGACGGGCTTGTACTTTGTCTCGCGCCGCAACCACTGCAGGAACTGTGTGATCACTTGGCGGTACTGCTTGGGATCGCACAAGGGGTTGCCTGGAATGATCACGTAGTTGCTGCTGCTGGGCACGTAGGAGATAGCGGCACCCGTGCCCATGTCACGCCAGATCTTGAAGCGCTCATCGCCCCAGGAAGTGGAGGTAGCATCGCCGTAATTGGCAATGAGATGCTCGAGCGGCTGGAGCTGACTCGTATCCTGTGCGATGGCACCCTTCCTGTCGCGCGCCCACGGAGGATCAATAGTCGATGACTCTGGGTGCCGCAGTTGTGCCGCCACCGGCTTGGCTGGAAAGCTGCGGGGGTCGCGAGGGAAGAGGGATGCTAGGCGGATATTGCCCAGTTTCAGAAGCAGCATCAGCAGACGCTCCAGACCAACACCTGCTCCAGCGTGGGGTGGCGCACCCCAGCGGAAGCCCTCCATATAGTCTTCCATGGTATCGGGGTCAATGCCAGAGCGACGCATGTTCTCCTCGAGCATGTGGGGGTCGTGAATACGTTGGCCACCAGAGACGATCTCCTGACCGCGAATGAAGATGTCGAACGAGTTGGTGAATCGGTCATCCTCGGGGTCGGGCATGGTATAAAAGGGGCGTGCGCTGGCAGGGAATTTATCAAGGATGTAGTAGTCGGTGCCAAACTTCTCCTTGACCAACTCACCCAGGCGAATCTCATCGCGAGTGTGGAGGTCCTCATCCTCTGGCAGCGGGTTGCCGTCCTCGTCGCGCCAGCCAGAGTCATTCAGCATCTTGATACCGTCCGAGAAGCGCAGGATGGGGGTCTTCTCCAGCCACACAACATCTTCTGACGGGAATTGGTGCTTCACAGTCTCCACCTCGCGGCGGTAACGACCATACACACCTTGAAGAATGGACTTGATCACGGCATCCAGCACTTCCAACATTTCATGGTAGTGCTCCTCGATGGCCATCTCGATATCCAACCCAGTATACTCAGTCAGATGGCGATGGGTATTGGAGTTCTCCGCTCGGAACACAGCGCCAATCTCGTATACACGACCAAAATCGGCGGCGATAGCCATCTGCTTGGCTAGTTGTGGACTCTGCGCCAGGAAAGCATCTCGCCCGAAGTACTGCACGTGGAAGACACTGGCGCCTGACTCGGTCGCAGAGCCTTGCAGCTTAGGCGTGTGGATCTCCATGAAGCCTTGCTCATCGAGAGCGAATCGGAAGAGGTTGCAGATGGCGGATTGAATGCGGAAGATGGACTGAGAGGTCGGGGTGCGCAAGTCGAGTAGACGATTGGTGAGACGAACGCGATCGGGGATGTGACTGCGGCGGCCTTCGATGCGCTCCTCTTCGGCCGTTTGAATCTCTGCCTCATAGATACTGAATGGGACGGGCTCCTCGCGACGCACGACCTGGTGCAGCTCGTCGATGGAGATCTCGACGTCGTGAATGGTACAGCCCAAGATCGGCACCTGAGGCTTCTGGATGGTTCCCCGCACACGGACAATGGAACCCAAACGCAGATGCTCGGCCCAGTGAATCATGGCGATGGACTTGACGCCTGCCTCCTCATGCAGAACACCCTGGAAGGTGAGCAGCTGCTGGCGGAACACGAGGAAGACCAGCTTGGCACTCATGCGACGGATGATGTGTAGACGAGCTGTAAAACAGACCTGCTGGCCCACCAAGGACTCGGAGATGGCATCTAGATTGGTACGGACCTCACGAGGGCGTGTCCGGGACTGTATCAGCGGCAATTCGCCATAGCGAGCCTTCATCTCCGAGGTCTCCTCGCGGGTGGCATTAGCGACTTCCTCCTTCCGGCGCGAATCGGATTCGTCAGAATGACGCTCCTCGCTCAGACGGGACTTCTCTTTGCGCTGTTTACGTGCCAGGCGTTTCTGCTGATTCTTGCTGATGCTGCCAGGCGACGAAGAGTCATCTGAGCCGTCATCAGAGGAAGAGGCATAGTCGCGATCGCGCAGGAAGTTGCTGAGAATGCTGCGGCGGGGAGACATGGATGCAGCCGAGGCCGGGGTACTGTGACTCGACTCATCGTCGGGCGACGACTTGTTGGGTACAATCTTGGAGAGCGCACGTTTGATAGACATAATGGGAGCGGGAGGATGGGAGTCAACTCCCATGTGATGTGATAAATAGGATTGAAGGGGTAAAGATGAGGAAGAATGACCGTCAATGACGGGAGGAGATGAGAGGAGGGGAGGAGGATGGAGGGGGAGAGAGAGGGTACCGTCAGCGCTTATAAGTAGAAGGAAGAGTTGGGTTGGGCCCAGGGTTTTCCAAGACAATTAAGGTTAGTAGGAGAGCTTAGCAGGGGCCTTACAAACCCAAGAGTTGGCCAGAATGTGAGAGAAGTAATCGAATTATTAACAGCATAAGCGTGCAAAGTAAAAGAAGAAATACGAGGGAGCAAATAAAGGCTGGCGGGTCGATCCCGAGGCAGTGATGTCATGCCTGTGATGATGCAAAACCCTGGATATCAATTAAAAAATACTATGTAATAAAAAGATTACTACAGAGTGGAAACAGGGTCCAGTTCAGGAATGAAGGACCGATGATGTGGTCCAAGACTCTTTTTTTGCCAACTACTAGAGCTGTTCTCATTCCCAATTCTAATTTCCCTTCTTTTTTCTTGTCAACTTCTTGCATGAACTGCATGACTACCTTTCTGTGTCATCCCAACCATCATCTCTTGGCTTCTTCTTACTTTGGATCTTCGTCTGCCTCGGCAGGTGCTTTCCGTGGATCAGACGGCCCTTAATCCCTCTGCAAACGTAAATTAATCGCCTTCCATTCCAATCAACTGATTACTATTCTTGAACGGAAGGTCAGGTCAGGTCTGTGTTGCCTCCGACCTTCCGGGCGCTCCTTCGGAGTTAACCTCTTTGCATTCTCACACACTCTCTCCCTCTTCCCCATCTGTTCCTGCCTCGGATCTCTCGTAACCTTCTTTTCACAACTTACTTGCCTTTTTGGAACGCTTCTCTCCGCTATATGGCCATTTCACCATGCCGTCTTCCCGCTGGTGGCTCTATGTCCAAGCCATTGCCTGGCGCTTTCTAATGCGCATTGGCATGTTCCTGCACGATGTCACTCCTCCGCGACCTCCGCGGCCTGCCTTTGTTCGCACTATTCCCACCGGTTCAGGTCAGATCCGTCTCTGCTTCTACACGCCACCCAACTACCCCATCACTCGCAAAGAAGGTCGCCGTCTGCCCGTCGTGGTCAATTTCCACGGAGGAGGCTTCACGCTAGGATGCCCCACGGATGACAGTCGCTGGGCGCAGTGTGTGCTCGGAGAAGTCGGTGCCGTGCTGGTCAGCGTCGGATACCGTCGTGCTCCCGAACATCCGTTTCCCGCCGCCGTTGACGACGGCGTCCTCGCCCTGCAGTATCTCGCTGCCCACGCCGTCGAGCTGGGATTGGACGTCTCGCGCATCGCCCTGTCCGGCTTCTCCGCTGGTGGTAACCTCGCCATCACCGTACCCCTCCGCCTGCGCAGTATCCTAAGTGAGCAGCAACAACAGCAGCAACGCGACCAACAAGACGCCCTCGAACCTCGCAGCAGTCCGCCCAATTTGGGCCCATACGACTCCACCCAGCAACTAGTATCCGCCGCCTCCACCAGCGAACTCAATATCGTTGCCCTCTTCTGCTGGTACCCAATCCTCGACTTCGAAGAGTCGCGTGACCATCGTCGCGCCATGAGCCTCATGCCCAGTAAGACCCTCCCAGCCTTCTTCACCGACCTCTTCGATGAGTCCTACTTGCCTACGCGCGAGGAGCGGGTCTCGCCCTATGCGTCGCCCGTGCACGCCACGGATGAGATCCTCGCCGATGCCCTGCCGCACGATATCTTCTTCTATATCTGCGAATGGGATATGCTTCTCAAGGAGGGCCAGGTATTTGTGCGACGTCTGCAGAATATCAACAAACATGTCCGCGCCATGATGATCGAAAAGGCGCCCCACGCGTGGGATAAATCGCCCAATCCGTTCCGCGATCAGGATAAAGTTGATATTCTCTACCGCGATGCCTGTGCTGATATGAAGCATATCTTTGGTGCGTAAACCCATCCTCTTACCTCAAAGGATGGGCGGTACATATAACTCATTGCGTTTTTCTTTTTCCCTCTTGACATCCTGGTCTGTATAAACTATCCCTTTTTTTTATACATCCTATTTTTATAACTCTTTGGAGTCATTGGCGTTACCTTGGGTTTCGATCATCATTAGAATCGTTACATCATCCTTACTACACACACGCACATCTACATGTACACTAGACGACGATCATTGATTACTACCGAAGTTACTGCATGCATAAGCGATTGACTTGCATCATCGTTTAAAGAAATAATTGGCGGGTAACAGCCAACGGTCTTTCCAACCAAACATTCTCTACCAATAGTAGTACTAATCCTTCCTACTGTATTAAAAGCTCCTTCTCCATACTAAGTACTACTAGAATTACTTAGTTGTAATTTCCAAATCATCCCGGTACCAACATCTTCACATGTAGAAACGGGAAACTCCCTCCTCGTTCTCTTTTACATAATGATCAGTATATCATTTCAATGTGCCGAGGTAGATCAAGTAAGTTGAGCTGGATTTGGACATCCATGGGCATGGACTTCGATGTTGACACTCTTAGCTTAAACAGGTACTTACTTGACCTAATAATCATTTTGATCGGTCGAAACATGTAATAACAACTACTTACTATCACTGGTCTTCCATGTTTACATGCGTCCAGGAGTTTTAATTTTTTGAATCTGTTGATTGTTCATTCTCTTCTACCCTGCAGATGTCATCATACCATCTGTCCATTCCATCCATTCCATCCATCATCGTCCATCGTCCATCATTATAAAACCATCCCGGAGCCAGTCTCACTATAGCAGACCTGGCAACGTAGACAGGCAGATAACAAGCAGGCATATGCGATGTATGCATGCGTGTATAAATCAAATCGAATCGAATCAATCTCCGTACGCCGCGCTAAATTCCCACCCATAAAATAACAAAAACTAGATATCAAGAGAACTTTTCTTCTTTTCAGAGGAACATAGAAACCTGCTGAGATGGCATAATCGCAAACAGATTGGGGGTATTGTGCTCGCCAATGGAACGAGAGACAGAGAGAGAGAGAGAGAGAGAAATAAAGAAGCACTTTTGGGTTGTTCTTTTGAAAGGTCTTGACGCATCACAATTCGTCATCCGTTTCGGTCCCATCGCTGAGGTCTTCATCCGACTCGTTATCGTCCGCTTCGCTGTCCGAGTCGTCGTCTTCATCTAGACCTGGGATTCCGCGCCAGTGGACGTAGTCGTTCTCCACCCAGCGTCGGCTGCGCGGGAGCTGGTAGGGGTCAAAGGGGAAGTAGGCGTCTAGTTGGTAGCCGAGATCGTCGCCGGCGCGAATCTCCCGCTCGACCTGGCTGAAGCGCGGATCGGCCATGGCGCCGATGCTGCGGTATGAGGACACGCGCAGTCGCTTGTTTGTCTCCAGGATGCTGAACACGTACATCAGGTTGAAGTGCTGCGACATCCGCGCGAACTGGGACACGATCGCGGGCGAGCACACCTTCAGCGGGTTCAGCTTGGAGTGGATGGCCTGGTGCAGAACTTCCTTGACGGAGGGCGGGAACATAATGTCCTCCGGCTCAAGCTCGTCAACTTGGTCTGGGGTGTCGCCCTCCAGCGCAGCGGTGGTCAGGTCTCGCCAGCGGAAGCAGAAGATGTAGAGCAGGGCCTGAGCCGTGGAGTAGAAGGGGCCATAGCGGCGGAGGTCGGGGCCCCGGCAGGTGGCTTCATAATCCAGACGGAGGCTGTTCAGATACGTGCCCAGCAGATCGAACACATCCCGGACAACCTCGCCAGAGATATGAGCTCCGCGAGCAACGAAGCTGGCGAGATAAGCAGCAGCCGATTGACGCATGATGGCTGGCTGCGTCTTGTTGAAGATAAGCTCGGTGCACATCGCGGCAAAGCGGTCCACAAGGATGGGAGATGACTGGGAGAAGTGGAAGAGGAGGAACTGGGAGTGGCGCGAGCGGTATGTGGGGAGGATAATGTTCTGGAAATGGCTCATCAGAAGATCGAAGGCATTTTCCTTGTCGTCCAGGGAGCCTAGCGTGAATGGAGGCGCATAGTATTCGAACATGGTGTCGATCATGCCATCCAGCTTGAGGATGTTGTCCCGAATGGCCTTGATTCGCTTGGATTCATCGTCTACCGAATCGTCGCTAAGGACGGAGTCGTTGTCATCGTCGTCTTCCGAATCATCTTCCTCGATCATGACTGATTCCGGAGAGACTCCCTGCAGGACATCCTCACCGACTTCATCCTCGATGTCCTCCAGGTCCACCTGAATGTGAACATCAATCTTGACAAGCTTTTCCGTAATCAGGGAAAGGATATCGCCCTGAAGCTCCGGGGCATAGCTGATCACTCGGATGAGGTTCCGCGTATACGCAATGTTGGCCTTGGCCGAATCAGAAGCAAACGGAAATTGAGCAGACAAAAGAGGCGACAGCGTTCCACTACCAGACGGAATCAACTGCATAACATGGCGCAAAGCCAAGTGCACGCGGGAGTAAAGCACCGGCACATGCACAGACGGGTAACCAGGGATTTTCCCCGTGTCCTTGGGAAGCTCTCCCAGAAAGTTGACCAGCATTTTGAGCACAGCCCCCAGATAGCTGCCCTGGGCAGCGGCAAGGTTACCGAGAAAGCGTATATACAACTTGATGTACGACTCGTCCCGGCCCAGCCATACACTATTCAGCACAGCTTGGACCAGTCCGTTGCAACTGCGATCCAAGGACGCAACATTTGACAAAAGACCCAGGAGATGATGTCTCAAGGACGTATGTGTAGGTACATCGTAGGCAAACATGTTGTCCTCATCCCGGCGCCGCGGGTCCACCGCAAAAGTCTCCTTGATGCGGTCGTACGCCTCGCTGTCAGTGCCAGAGACATGCCGTTGGATGGCCCTGCGCACCTCCTCGCGGACGACGGCTGCGCTCTTCTCTGGCTTCCGTTCCGGCTCAGGTTCCTCTTTATATGGCACCATTAAAACCTCCTTATCAAACTTCACTCGCGTCCGCTTCCGAGGACTCGGGCTGGTTTCCGCGTCGGACGAGGACGACGGGGACAGGGAGAGATCGCTGTAGTCGTCCCCCATCATCATCCTGTGCTTAATCCCAGTCGTGGATGGGGTGCTCTTAGGCGTTTTTAGAATGGACACAGGTGATGATGTAACTAGCATCTTGGATGAATTGGTCGTCGGCCTGGGTGCGATCGTTGCGGTGCGGGAGGCGGTGGCAAGGACGACCATGCCAGGATCGACGGTTCTATAATAATGAAATGGCTGGGGAGTGCTTGAAACAGGACCCCAGATCCAATCATGAGTTGCACTCTCACAGTATCACACGCGAGGAGTGGGATATTAAGAGATGGGAACAGATCTTGTAAGCAGAGCACACGACCCGACCAGTTGCAAGTCGAGAGATGATCCACCTGCTGTTGCTACAGATAACAAGCGCGCTTGGGAGTAAGGAAGGCGAAAGATACCTTCATCGGACTGTCCAGCACACGCACCCTGAGAACACTGCGATGCACGAGTGTGTGAGGGGGAGACAGACCAGCAGTTGAAGGGGAGCCCGTCTGGAGTAAGAACTAGGAAGAAAGCAGACGAAGCGGAGAAGCAGAAACTCGACAGTGAAATTTTTTGGGTGTGGGGCGGATGTGGAGCCTCAGGCTGCCAGCTCGTGACCAGCGCGTGACCAGCGCGCAACAGCCTTACCCGATCGGGTTATACATATCTTCGAAGTCCACCAGGTGGATCAAGGAAGAGAGATACTGTACGCAAATGTATGCACATGCATGAGATGCAGAACTGTCTGATGTATCGTTCCATTGTTACAAGATAAATCCAATAAAAAGCAATTCTGGCAAGTGTCTTTCGCATTCAAAACGACGCTAAGGAAGAAGTATACAGATCCGAGAACCTCGTTAGACATGTCAGTCCGTCACATAGCCAGTCAGCAAAGCGAATAATTCGATCCACGCAACATGGAACCACCATTGTGCAACCAGTAGAAAGAAAAAAAAAAAGCAAATCTGGGGATGATAGATCAAGCTCCTCCCAGTGGTATCTAGCTAATTCAAAAAGGATGAAACCGACTAATTAGATCACAAGACATTAAAGAGTGAATATGAGTGGGTCATGGCACAAGTCAATCCTGGCGAGGGAAGGAAATATCCAGTTCCTATCCAGAGCCCTCCAGGCGGAATCCCTCGAAAGTCAAAAAAAAGTAAAGAAAAGATGGTAGAGAAAGTAAAACAGCGAACAGGGTCATGATTCAAAGCCATGCCCCCGTACCTATCGGACCAAGATAATCATCAAACACGCTGCCATAAAGGGCCTCGATCTCCACGAGATAGTCATCTGCGGTGAACTTCATTAATCCCTTATCTCGTAGAATCAACTCCTCGTCGTCGAGTATACGGGTGCCACCGAACTCCTCGACCACCTCGTTCACTTGCTCGAGTTCCTTGCTAAAGGGATGGGGCTCGGCCTTGTAGCTATCCTGCGTCTGACGTGCAGCAGATGCATTGCGCAACGAGTTCAATGGAGGCGGGGATAGGCGGGACAAGGAACGCTGGCGAGCAAGCTCTTGGTGGGTCCGCTTTGTGTGGGAGAGCGCCCGTTTGGGAACCAGTGGCGCATCCGTAGAGGAATTGGTCGATGTCGAGGAGCGAGGGTGGCTCGTGATGGTGGCAGATCGCTTCGGGAAATAGGAAGGCAATGGGTTTGGCTCGATGGGCGACTCATCGGGTGTAGTCAGAGGTGACCCAAAACTGCGTTGTGTGAAAGACATTTCCGAGTCGTCGGGCGACTGCAATGACGAGGTAGAAGACGAAGTTGCCGAGTGGATGTCGGGCGCATTGTAAGCCAGCATGTTCGTCGTCGACAACAACTCCACGGGAGCCGAAATCTTGTCTCGATTGATCGGACCAGCGTGCTTATGTGGTTCCCGGTATGGCATCGGGGCCGAGACCTCGGGGCGCTTGCTGCGCTTGGTGAACGCTCTAGCCAAAGCCATGGTGACAATATTCGGGAAATTAAGGTGTAGTCGAGAACGCAATTGACGATAAGTGCTGGGAGGTGCAAACTAGGCAGTCGGGCTCAGATATAATGGCAGATATGCAGCTGGCCGGGAAACGTCGATAGTTGTACAAGCAATATTGCTTTTTGCTATCTTAGGGTTTTCCGTAACCGTCTCCTCGTTCGCGAGAGACTGACGCCTTTGACGGTATAAGGAAAGAATGCTGATGGCCGATCGCGGGGTGGAGTAAGAGAAGGAATGGAAGATCGATCACCGGAATGTCCGTTATCAGATACAGTGGATGAGCTGTCAAACAAGAACCGAGTTGTCGCAGCGGAGAGGAAATCCGTGTCTAAATGAAGGCAGAACTTCCTCTAATTTCTTCTTTCTCTTCTTTCTTTAATTCCTTTTTTTTTTTTTTTTGCTTTTTTCCTTGCACAGCAGAGAAAAATAATAAATAGGGCGGATGGAATGAGTGGTGGTGCTCGGGAAATGGAAGGTGGGCTGCTAGACTCAAGGGGGCGAAGAGATACTGCAGCAGCACGGTAGCACCACGGATAATGGTACAGGGAAGATCGGGGCGGACAACCAGGACGCGCCACGGGCGAGATGTGAATAAAAATAAGGGTTAAGAAGAAATAAAAGTATGAAGGAAAGAATCCAGGATACACAGATCTGGGACTGGAAGAATGGGAAAAAAAATGATCAAAAAGGAATGGTGCAGGAAATAAATCGGAGTCCCCCAGGGAGGAATGGGGAAGGAAAGTAAAGGTCAGAAGAAGAGAGGAGGAGAGAGAGAAAAGGGAAGGGAAGGAAAAAGGGAAGAGGGGGGGAAAAGAGGCGAGTGAGTGAGTGAGTGGATGAAATGATGGATGAGGTGGATGGAACCACTCTCCCGCCGTGATTCTGGGCCTTGTCTTTACCCCCTCTTTTTCTCTACTTTACTCTTTTCTCAGGCTTCTTCTCTGGTCTCTTTCTCTCTTTCCAGTCCTCTGAGTGGGTACTAAAATTCAAAATGATGGATTTAAGCACGCAGAAAAGGGCTAATAGCAAGCCCTGATTCGACTGCGCTCTTTTCTCAGCGACCCAGTCAATAACCCTTGGATCGGATCCTTGAGTCGCGACTCGTTCGCCAGGGTCTTTAGCCGACCAACTGGAAGAGTGGGATAGAGTTATGAAAGTGGGAAAACTTTGCCTTCGGTATTTTCTCCAACGGTTCGCCTGGCGCCTTGTAATGATGCGGGCGATGGTCGAGAACCACCTGTTCGCCAAAAGTCAACCATGGATACGCATTCTACGGGGCTACGCAGCAAAGAAACAAGCGAAACAGCCAGCATAATAATAACAACGAACTACGGAGTCCTAATGCTTCCTCTCCTCTCCTCCCACATCTTTATTTTCTCCGGTGCTCCAACGGAGACAAGCAGGGCAGTCAGGCGCGGCTAGTCGTGCGATTCGATTCGGTGGTCGGACGGACAGGACAGCCTTGACCATCTTCCCCCGGTCATTTGCTTTTGTCGGGTGGCCACCAACAAAAACAATAAAGGAAATTCAGGGACCGACCCAAAGCTTCATCCCGGCGCGTGTTTGGCGTATTGGAATTCAGGAGGTTAAAAATCTAAAATTCCACCCCCCCCCTCTCCCTCCTACATAGTACTCAACGTACCTTGAAGAAAGAGAAAGAGAGCCCTTGATAGGGCGGGACTCTCCCGAGTATCCCCTCCAGATATCTACTCCGTAGATAGTATAGACTGTCTAGTCTAGATTAAAAGCCGACCGAGCTCAAAAAACGATAGGAAAAATGATACACAGACTAAACCCAAGTGGGCGTCGTCAAACGGCAGCACCACCGAGGCTACACCAACTAAGGCCAAGTGGTGTCGGCTTGACGCCAGGAACGGCATCGCGGCTGGCCATTGGAAACCGCCATGTGCCCTGAGCGGTGGGGAATTGAAACAATCTGCCGTCTCAGCTGAAGGGGGAGGAGGGAAGTTGCATGCAACTAAACAAGCTGGACATGACGTCGAAAGGAAGGGGGTTCTCTCCTACATACATCACGTCCGTCCTTGAAAGACAGGCTTAATCTCCTACTTACCTAGTACCTACATAATTGGACCCTCTCTAATGTAGGTACCGTGCCTGTCGGATAGAATCCGCGATCCGTTCCATGAGGGTTCTTTTCTGAACAATGGAGTTGTACGTACCACCACACTAAACTAAAAAACTAAGACCACACGGAGATGCCGGGCGGGTCAAACCACCGAGTGCCTCTTTTTTCTTTTTCGCTTTGTTTCCCCACCTGTGGGTCAACTTAATAAACTGGGCGGTGGTTTTCACCCGCTTATACACTTGTACACTTGACCTGTGCTTTTTCGCCTCGATGTCCTTTTGTAAGGAGTATACTTTCTTAGTATGCTGTGCGATGAGCTTCTGCTTCTCCATTTTATTTCTAGGAGTAGGAATCAACATTAAACTCATTAGTCTCTACTACTATTTAATAAAAGTAAAGTGACCATCTACATAATAGTAAGTAAGCACCTTACCGCACGCCAATACCTAACTCGACCCCCGGACCCCATTGCTACCAAATTACTACATTTCGGATGAAGTTTCCACGACGACTCACTCCAGCAACAAATGTACGATGCAGATACAGAATTCTTCACCACGACCATCCTCATCTATTGACTACCACATCTCCATCTACTTTAGGCCTTGCAGACGAGATGCTTGCTATAAATGAAAAATGCAATCACCGGACCCGTCCACTCGCCTCATCGTGAGCATGTGATTGGTGTTCGAGACCGTATCAGACGATATCTGGTTTGGGTATTCTGCCGGTCGATCAATTTCATTCATACATCAATCACTTTCATCGCTTCCAGCTTATTCATCGACTTTCTTCCGTTCTCGTCAACCACGTCTAAATTAACTGACTGACTAGTCAGGTGAAACTGTTATTGGGGTATCACAACGTTTTCATTGCAAAAGAGGTACTCTCAAAATATTCTATCTATAAGTAGTAGAACTCCCGTAGATCCATTCTTTTTACTTCCAGTTTTTGTTGTTGCGGTCATCCAGGCTGAAGGCGTCCGGCTTTAAGCTTCTGCTTCTCGTTTGTTGCATTGCATCTACTCAATCCTCATCCATCGACTCCCAGCCATCCGCACCTTGCGCCGCTTCAACCTCCTGCACGCCTTCCTCTTCATCCGACTCATCCTGATCGGGCTGAATACCGACCAGACGTTCCTGCACCTCTCCCTCCAGGGAAGGCATCCGCGAGACGAAAGCACGACGCACCGCCGCGTTGGTGGAGGTGTCCCAGATCTGGACCACGCCCTTGCTGCCCGCCACGGCCAGGCGGAAGCTCACATCAGCATCCGGCGCGAAAGTGGTCGAGAAGATCTTGCCCACTTCCAACTTGCGAGACACCACCATGCTGGGCTTGTCGTTCTCAACGTTCCAGAGCTTCACGGACTTGTCCGTTGATCCGGTCACCAGGTAGCCCGGCACGGTCGGGTTGACGTCAAACGACGACACCGACGAGTCGTGTGCCTGCAGCGTCCACACGGGCTTGGACTCCTTGGGCGAGGCGGGGATGTTGCGCACATCGTAGCGGTACACCATACCGGCATCCGTCGTCACGTAGAAGTAGTTCGGGTCGTGCTTGTCCCAGCGCACGTTCTCGACATCGGCATCCACGCCCCAGCGGGCCTTGGAGTCGGGGGCTCTCATATCCGCTGCGACCACGGTGCGGTCGTAACTACCGCTCAGCAGGACGGTAGACTCGGTCGGGTGCCACTCCAGCGCGCACACCTTGTCGGTGTGGTGGGAGTAGGACTTGGCGCACTTGGTGGTCTGGAGATCCCAGAGCTTCACGGTGCGATCGGCAGATCCAGAGGCCAGGAGGTTGCGGTGCTGGCGGTTCGCAGCCAGAGCGAGGATCGAGTCGATGTGGTATTCGTCGTTGGCCTTGACCTTCTTCTTCTTGGACTTCTTCGCGCCGTTCTCGGAATCGGCACCGCCCTGTCCCAGGATCGCGTTGGGGTACATGCTGTCGACGACATCAAGATCCCAAATCTCAATGTCAGGCTCCATTGTTCCGATAGCCACGAAGTTACCGGTAGTGCGGCCCTCAGCCGTCTTACCAACGGGGATGTCCAACCACTCCAGCGCCAACGGAATAGCGGGAAGCATGATATCGTGGTGAACGTAGAGGTTATCGGCGGCATCCTCGTAGACGTAGACCTCCAGATGAGCAACCTCGTCCTCAACCTTACCCGCCAACAGCAGGTTATCCGTCGGCATAATCTGCAGTTCCTCTCTCTCCTCGTCCTCCTCCTCCGGCGGCATAACCAGGTACGGGTCCTCCTCGTTGGGCTGGTGGTAGGCGAGCGACTTGACATTGCCGAACATGGTGATCTTTTCGCCGTCCTCATCGACCTCGTCGCTGTCGTAGTGATCCAGATCGTATTCCTTGAGGTCATCATCGTCACTTTCATCATCAAATGTTAGCATTCGCCCCTATCTTTCATTCTTTGCCGCAAATCCAATCAAATGGTATACAACAGGAAAACTCACTCCGCAGCACCATCCTTCTTCTCAACCTTCTCCTCCTCCTTAGAATCATCCTCCATAGCATCATCCGCACCCTCCTTCTTATCATCCTCCTCCATCTCCTCATCCTCCTGCGCAGCCTTCAAATCACCCTGCGCCTCTTCAAGCTGCATGCGCGCAAGCTTCGATATGCGATCCATTTCCTCCTCGTTGATCTCATATTTCGTAGGGAACTGGGCGGCGACTCCGCGCCGCACCCAAGCGGAAGTAGTAATCATAGACATCGTGAGAAGCAATCAATCGTGAATAGAAAAAGAAAAAAAAAGAAGAAAGATTGTGGAGATCCTGCCGTAGGCGATTTGCTCAACCTATACAGGTACAAACTCGGACAAAGATATAAGACACAAAAAGAGGAAACCACAATTCCTCACAAAGGTCCAAATAGAAAATAATGCCAACAGAAGAAATTCCCCGTCGACAAGCAATTAGTTTAAAAACTAATCAAAGAGGTTCAAAGTAAAAAAAAAAAAAGAATAATTTTTTTTCTCTTTCCCCCGCCCGGCAGAATAATACCCGATAAGTCGTTCACCGCCCGGCTTTTACGGAAAGAAATCGATCTTCCATTTCCATATATGGATCATTAATGCAGTTAGGACCGATTGACATATAGAACTTCAATTGAGATCTCCATACATTCCCACTCAGCAGACGGATACCGTTTAAAACAACAGTCAAGATGCATTCCCACCTCCACACCCCCTACAACGCAAGTACGTTACAACCCCCCCATCTCTCCACCATCAACATCAGATCACATCATACCACACCAAGCACTCAACTAACCCCCTCCCCCAACAGACTGCGAAGAAATCATGACCGCCCTCGACGAATGCCACGCACGAGGCTTCATTCACAAAGCTCTGGGTGGATGCAACGATGTCAAGCGCGACGTGAACAAATGTCTAGCGGCGGAGCGGTATGCGCGCGCAAAGCGCAACCGGGATGAGGCGAAAGAGAAGCGCAAGAAGATCGAGCGGATTTGGGCTGAGGAGAAGGCGCTTGCGGAGACGGGGTCGATTTCTTCGTTGGCTTCTGCTTCTTCTGGTTCGAGTTCCAGTTCGGCGGAGAAATAAATCTGTAACTTTGCGCTTGGTTGATGGGATAGGGTGGGGTGGTGGTGTGTATGATATGATTGATGTATGTGTCTGATGGGCTGGTTGGGTGCATGTGGGTTGCTTACTTTGATTGGCGTTTGGGATTATATTATACTATATCATATCATTCTCTCTTCTTATGCTGCTACTGCTTCTTCGGTGTATACTATGCTTCTTTGGGTTGTGTTGTGCTGGGATGGGTATGTTGGATGTTGGAATCGTCTATCAATATCGATGATAACTACCTATACACAATTCATATGGACACTTTTTTATCTCGTCCGCCGAACGCCGTACCATGAAGTCAAGTTAAAAGAAAAGTAGCACCTTAGCAAAGCAATCAATCATCCATGGCATCAGCCGGCGCACCAGCAGCAGCAACAGCTTCCGCACCACCCTCACCATCACCCTCCGTCCTCCCAGCACCGCCCTTATGATGACGACGTCTGCGCTTCGCCTTCGGCGCAGCATCTCCATCCTCACCCTCCCTCTCCTCCGCAGCAGGCCTCTCTTCAGCCTCTCTCTTCGGCTTCTCCGTCTTCCCGGCAGTGGTACCCTCAGGCGCCCTCTTCTTCGGCTTCTTCACACTCAACGGATTCGGGCCCTTGGGCTTCTTCAAATCCCTCTTCTTTTTCGTCTTCTCCCCATCCCCAGCCGTCGTCGTCTTCTTCTTCGCCTCATCATTCAACCCAACCCTAAACTTCCCCTTCTCCACACCCTCCCTAATCGCATCCGACGGATCACTCATCGGCTCCAACACCATCACCGACCGCTTCACATACACAATCGGCACGCCCGGAATCGACCGAGCCTGACGCCGCAGCAACCTCGACTTCCGAAGCGCCGCCTCGGCCTTATCCTCTGCGTCGCGCTTCCGTTTCCGTCCAGCGGACGTGTTGTCCGTCGCGGACTTGTCCTTGGCGTTGTGCGGGTCCGCTGTCGCAAGGATGTAATGTTCCTTGTTCTTTTTGCTCTCGGCGGACGGGGAGAGGAGGGAGAGCAGGCACTCGACTTCGTCGATGGGGGTCGAGTCGGCGTTGTGGGAGCAGTGGCGGAGAGGGAGAGTGGTGGGTGGGGGGAGGTGGTCGGGGCGGTAGGGGTTGTTGGTTTTGGGATTGATGGGTTGAGAGGCCATTATCGCGGCGAGGGAGCATTTTGTGAGGACTATTTGATTGCGTTAGATGATTCATTGTAGTTATGGTTGATATCCGGGGCAACATACGAGGCTTGGGTTTGCCTTGAAGAGTGCGCTCCAGAGCGGGAATCAAGTCCATTTTGAAAGAGTGAACGGCGCGGAGGAAATTGGAGTCAACTGTCACATTTTCTAGTCAGTATACTCTTATCCTTGACATGATAGTATCAATGGATGGATAAATGGATGTCTGCATACCCAGAACCTGATACGGCTCACGGAACCCGAACGTAAGCTCATACTGGTGCATGAGCTTGCGGTACTTCTTGGATCGCTTGGCCCTCATCTTGACTGTCTGTTCGTCTGAGGTGCGTTAAAATGTAGTATGTATAACCTGTGATGGAAATTGGGGTTGGTGCAATTGGACTTTTTTTTCTTTGCTGCGGCGGTCACTTTTTTTTGCCGGGCGGAGGAGAGAGCTCGGGATGTTGGTCTGTGCGTGGGCTGGCTAAGCGGCCGTTGATGGAGTCAATTATGGGGCAATCTTTCATTCAAATCGCCTCTATGGCTCAGTGGTAGAGCGCATCACTAGTAATGATGAGGTCCGCGGTTCGATCCCGCGTGGAGGCAGTTTCTTTTTCTCTTTTGTTTTTGTTTCATTTCGTGATTGGGGGGGGATTGTGTAGTTAGTTGTATGTGTGGTAGTGTGTATGGCTGAAAAAAAATGGGTTGGCCATGTACTGATTAGGGTGTAGGAGGACGGTACGTGTTTACTCTTTGCCCAATAAGTAAAGTTTGATAGATTGGTAGAATATGTCACGGGTATTTATGCAATGATAATAAGCAATAGTCTATGTCGCTGTGCCAGTAGATTATATATAGCCCGAAACGTCAAATGTCCCACAAACGCCATTACCTCCCACTTTGAACCGGTCCTGAAAGGGCCCCAGATCCCAACATGCAACATATACACCACCCATGCCATGCACATATAGTGCGTATGCAATGTAATCAAGCGATTGTCCGATGGCCGAGCCGAAGTTGATTCGGACATCTGCTATCTTGTCGATCGCCCTCTGTCACAAACCTCCAGACGTAGGTTTGTGCGGAAGTCAAAGTATGAAACGCTGTGCAAGTCAACTCCGTGCTGACATGAGATGTGTAAGCCCTGCTTCACCCCCTAACCCACTGCCTGCGTGCAGGTCACCGGTAGATAGGTCGATTACGTCCTCCTCCTGCAAGAGCCGATTACCACACTGATATCGTCCATTTTCCCTGCATCAAGATTAGTTTACCTCACTGAAACAGTATGCGAAGATACTCACCACCCTGCACGGCCAGTCCTTCATCCACCGCCTTCTCCATGTACGGGCTCTCCGCAAAGGGATCTTGGGCAATCTCCAGAGCAGACTTGAGCAGCTCCCTCGCTATAAACACCATCTGCTCGTCCGCCATCACAGCCGGAGGGGCCCACTCCGAGTCCTTGTCTTCATGACGTCCGTGCTGCCACTTCTCCAGACTATCCAGGATGATCGTCAGGATCTCATGCTCCCACAAATTGTCCACGATACCATCTGACACGGCCACCACAAGGTCATCCTCCTGCACATCAATCAAGGAAAGGACTGCATCCTTCTGGGGAGTATCGACGCTGTTGGTGCCCAGCTGCATAGGACAGTCGAACCAATGCCATTGTTCCTTGGTCCGAAAGACGATTCTCTTCTCGCTAGGCCGGACGACAAAGATCTTGCAGTCACCTATATTGGTCACGTAGAGCAAGGGCCGTATGTTTCCCGTAGCATCGCGCTTCCAGTGCAGTATTGCTGTGACGGATGTAGTAGTTCCCAGCCATTCACCTGGGGAGGTCGTTGCTCGAATGGTTTCCTCGTATGCGCGTTGAAGATAGCCGATAGGATCTAACTCGGACTGGCCATTGGGTTCTCGTTCAAGTTCCAGGGCCCAGTAATGGAGGAGCAGTCTAGACCAAAGCCTATATCAACAGAGAAGGGCAAGTCAGCACACGGGAAGGGAATGAGACGGGATCCAGTTGGGGTCAGTGGTAGTAGGGGTCCGCGGAGACTAGTACAGAGGGACAGAACAACGTACGCAGCATGACCTCTCGGCTTGGTTGCCCACGCCCCGACCCCATCGTTCACGGCGAGGTAATTCTCCGCCACTAAAACAGCATCGTCGCCGTTGTTCAGGCCGCGGACCAGATCCCCCCGGACGGATAATCTCTTATCCTGACTCAGGTAGTGGGTGGTCAGCGGGTCGGAAAAGGAGGAAGAGGGCGGAGACAGGAACGGTGGGGGGAAGGGACGCGAGGGCCGTTTGGCGCAGAGAGCATAGCCTGTCTGGAAGCAGAAAGGCGAGCGGGAGATGGGGAACTGTGGATTAGGATCCGGGATGGGGGTGGTGATGCCGTAGGAAGGCCAAACGGCGCGATATCGTCGCACCCAGATGCTGCTGGGGGCCCCGGAATGAGCGCTCCACAGTGGGCTGCGTCTAATTACTACCGGCGAAGCGAGAGGAGAGGAGAAGAATGATAAACAATTTGTCGAACTAACAACAAGAGTCTTAGGCACCATGCCCGCTAAAAGTTTCCCAGAGATTGCTGTGCCGGGCGGGAATCCCAGACAAGCGCAGATACAGACAGACTCTTTTTTTCTCGGGAAGCTGGATTTTGGCCAGAGTCAAATGAAAATCTTGCCGACTTGCGAACCACGGCCAACTTTCTGACCAACTTTGCCCCATCCCCGGTCACCTGCGCCCCACCTGACTTTGGGTTTGTTCCAGTTGAGAGTAAGTATCTACAAAAGTTGTTGAGAAAATGACAGGAGAAGCTTGAGCTTAAACTTGAGCTTGAATTGAAATTATGAGCTACGTATCTTAGAAAATTACATTCCATTCACTACCACCCCATCTCCCCTTCCTTCTCTTCCCCATACAAATTGACATCACCCCCACACACCGACGCAACCATACTGCCAGGTAACACGAGCTAGACTAGTATCGGCTTGCAGATGGCCCATATTTATTATATCCCTTTACTTTTTATACCACAAGGTTGCATGTTCAATTTCTTTTCTAATTCATACGGATCACCCTCTCTCTCCTATGTAAACCATGTATAGATATATCTACCTCATCGATGAACCATCCACTGATCGGACATGATGCTCACTTTCCTTCGGAATCACTCATATTTCCCAACACTTTTCGTTGCACAGATACGAGATCGCCGGAAATATGATGATCGTCAGGCATGTCTACTCAGAAGGGAAAGGACTAAGGAAAATCAACGTAATCTCAGCAAAGAAAGAAAAAGCAATCACACCCCTCAACTCCATGGTATGCCTCAACGCCGTCATCATGCCACCAAACGCCAGTAAAGACCAGACCAGCTACTCAATTGCAGTCTTTTGAATTTAAATGATGCCGGCAAATAATTCTTTCTGCATCTCTTCGCCGAAGATCCTAACAGCCCGGTTCAGGGCCAATCCGATCACAAAGACGTCAACATCTTCCCGGATGGAAGAAAGCTCTTGGAACACGGCCTTCGAAAGAACCGTGCACCGGTCGCGAATTCCAAGAGTCCCACGGTTTGCGTTAACCTGACTCAGTAACAGGATCATATTCCACTCCGCGCAGGGGCAGAGACGGTCCGGATCCTGGGTACAATCCTGGCCGCAACTGCAGGCCGATTGGCACACACACTTTCTCCGTTTGGCGTATTCGATCAGCTGCTGCATGGTGCCCTGGTTGCGGAGAACACCCACAGTCTTGCCTTCAAGCATGGCTAGTGCGGCCTGCCGGTGATCCGAAGTACGTGCCCTTTCCGTGAATGCTGGGTCGACATTGTGCCGCTGAATGAAAGGGAGGGGCTGCTGGGGGATCATAAACTGATAAGTGTTTCTCGGTGTGAAAGACATGTATCTCTCAGAATGAACGATAAGGACCTTGGGCGGTGGCATATGGTAGATCAGGCCACTCCCAGCCCACTTCTGGCGAAATGAAGAATCCGGGTTGTCGATAATCCCAAGGGTAAATCTCCGATATCCGATAAGATCGTCCAAGGCGAACGGCATACTGTTGACCTTTGTCACAGCGCGGTGGACGAAAGTAGCCTGATAGTTCCGAACAGATTCTTTGTTAAAGATCTTGCAGACAGTCGGGCTGTCGAGGATCTGCTTGCAAGTCAAGAATATGTTGTACAAGTGGCGTGGCTCAGGGAGCATGAAGTTGTTATGCGAAGAAACGCGTGTTACCTCGATACTGAAGCAAGAGCATAGGTCGACCATGACAAGCTCCATCATAAGCCTCGCGTAAAGGGCGTGGTACAACTTCTCAACGCATTCAACCAAGGGAGCGATCTTTTTGGACGCGATGGCATCTTCTGCGTCCCTGATGCAAACCATTAGGCCGCCCTGAAATCCATCCAGCTAGAAACAGATACACCAAATGGTTAGCGGCTATCTTTCGGTGCCGGACTTTGGGCTTATAATCTCCTTACTTCAACGCCATAGTGGATGAAGCACATGAAGACCACCTTAGCGATGGTGTACACCTTCACGTATACAGCCAGCACACTGTTCCTCCAGGACGAAACATCATAACGCTGCGCATCATCCAGATTCTTGAGATATCCCGTGACAGTATTCCATTCGACAGCGCCGACGGCGTAAGGAGAGAAAGGAAATTCGGCAGGGGCCGTTCGCTGTCAAATCGGTGTCAGTTTCCAGCCAAACTGGGGGACAGAATCACAACGAGATGCCAAAGCCAACATACAGCTGACGTGTACGACATCCCTGTGCTGTCCGAAGACCGCAATCCCATGCTCTCAACCGTATCTTTGTATTCTTCGTCACTCTGTTGTAGAACTTCCAACGAGTACTTGTAGAAGCCGTCGGTGTGCTCGCTGAAGGAAGAAGAGGAAACAGAATTATAGGAACGGTGTTGTGGGTAGTCATGCTCGCTGCTCCTGGGTTCTCGAGTGAAGAGCTTCCGCCGAGCAATAGCCCATAGCTGGGAAGCGGATCTGTGACTCGGTACCATTTTGCTCGCTTTGCAAGATGATTCCATGAATGTCACAGTACGGCGGGTATCAGACTCCGTTTGAGTGGTAAGGCCGCCGATGAGAGACGAGATGAGAAGGTTAACGGTAACTTTCAATCATTCGCAAGAGTATACCCGTGTCTGCTTGATAGGTAGAGAAGACAGTGAATGGTCATGCTGGGTGTTAACACTACACAGGGTGAGGAGTTTCTTGTGGGTTGGCCAGATTGATGCTGGGAGAGAAAACGAGAAGGCGCCCACGGGTCAACAGCCAGAGCAGTACCTGCTCTTTAGCCAATTCATCCTCCCTGCTATCTATGACTTGGGCAAATAAGCAGTGGCTACTACTTGAGAGGGAAGTGGACCTGTTCATCTGAGTACTGGTGAAAGCCTAGCCAGGTCTCTCTACTATTGTTTCCACTTTTTGAGTTGTGATCACCTACTTGAGGTATATAGAGTTATGCTGTGCCACCCGCAAGTACTTCTGTAAGGTGCTTAAAGTTGCCTGTGAGATACGATACGAACAGACCCGTATGATACACATCTACTAACATTGCCTAATCATATGCATGATGTGTTGACATGTTTTGATTTATATTGTCTTGTAGCTTTAGCACAGAATTGCAGGTGTTTGCACCGAAAGTCTATCTCCCAAAACAAAGTAACGTAACCGAAGAATCCCTTCAGTCACCGGAAAGACGAAACAACAAAAAGCCTCCCCTAGATAACAAGAAAAAGATAAGAACAATAAACATAAAAAAGCATAAGCATTGTAAACTACAATAACCCAGGATCGACTTCAATAGGGGCCTTGTCCCCCTGGCCAGAATAAGGCAAGATGACTTCGGGTATCCTCCAAAGGACACTATTGGCCCTGTCAATGTATTCGGGAGGGATATTCGCGCTCTCGCTGAAAGATAGAGACTGTCAAGAATACTCTGTCAGCTTGTTGAATGAAGGCGTCTCAGAACATAACTCCACTTACACGCAAGCTGGTCAGACCTCTGACCCATTCAAGGCCAAAGTCGCAAAATTCGTTGGGCAGATGCTCATAGTCTTCGATGGGATGGGCAAGTACCTGGTGGCAGTTTTCCAACCAGAGCACTTTGAGCTTCCGACCAGGAGCTAGACTGTTCTCATCTATTCCTCGCTCTTCTGGCTCGTAGGAAACTCCACCTAGCCAGTTCAAAAACTCAGGCTGTGCACCGCGACATGTTCTCAGTTTGAGAACGGTCAGCTTGGGGTTTTTCTTCACAAGCATGGTCAACTGCCACGGTGTGATGCCCGCCCGCTCCAGGATCAACGTCTGTAGCCCGCAAAGCCCATATTGGGGATACCGTCCTATACCGAGAAACATATTCCATGCCGTACTTCCCGGGGCAGGATTCAGCCAAGTGCTAGGTCTGATGGGGCCGTCCCGAATGTGAGGATGCTCAAAGCGCAATGCTAGATGATGCAATATGTTCTTGCATTTGGAAGCTAGAGCCATGGCACCCTCGCTGTCAAGATCATACGCCATGAACTCCAGTTTCCTAAGTCCTCGGCCATACCGATTCACCACTTGGGAAAAAACCCTATTTTGCTCCCTAATCATCTGCTCCAATGTTCGGGATTTCTCAAGTAGTGCAGGGCACCGTCTTTTCAAGCTTTTCATTTTCAGTAGAGGCTTGCTGCCCAAGTCGCTCGCAAGGCGGCTCATGGCAGGTTGGATGATGGATATTGTGTAGTCATTCGCTTGTTTGTTGTGACTGGAAATCTGTGCCATTTGATCCGGCGTGGTCCAGCCAGCCTGGAGTAAGGATATCACAGAGTGAATTCGCTTTTCAAAAACCCCTAATCGTAGACATTCAAGACAGAGGGTATGGGACTCATAGTTGGCGCGAGATGTTTCGCCGAAGGCAAGCAAGGACTCGAAGGGAAGGTAGGAGAGTATGTGAAGGATGAGCTCCAAGGGTAATAAGCTGATCTTGTCGGACATTTTGTGAAACCTGGCTAGAGGTTTTAACCCTCCCATAAGATCCTCTTAACTGCCAGTAATATGTTGTCGCCTGTACTTTGGGCGCTGCCTGGTCGCCCACTCCGTTTGTCCGCAGTTCAAGGTCCCCTCAACATGGTCGGCCCAGGGGGTGGATAAAGCGGGAGTAAGCTACAACGAGCGGAGGAAGGTATAAATATGAAAAGATTCGGTCAAAAACGATGACAGAAGCTGATTCCCTTGTTGTTAATGTTGAATTTTTGGCCGTTATATTGGCTTGGGTAGTCTAGGGAACTGTCTGTTGGCGATGGAAGGAAGTGAAATGCAGGCGAAACGCAACGATTGTTTGCGTAAAGCAGAACGGTAGTAGATATTGCTGCGGATCACATCTAGTTTTTCGCGCTGGAGCAGAGGCGCTGCGATATATAGCATGCAGGGTTGCGACGCTCTGGAGGGCTAAGCTGCGCCCTGGCAGGGATACCTTGCAGGCGGGGTCCCCCCGACAGTTTTAGTAGTTCTCACCGTCGAGACTGGCCCCTCTAGCCGAAGAGATGGTCACATTCTCTCGGTTGAAACGAAGTAGCGAGTGAGGATGCTCTACTTAAAACCTCAGTAATATTTCGCATCAAATAGAAGAAAGGGGAAACGTAAGCGAAATGTGAATTAGCCACGAACAGGTGTTGCCATTGGGTTGCGGTCAGGAAATTCAAAAAGGGTTTACTCGGGCTCTAACTATTGCTGTCACTTTTTAGTCCGGTGGGAACAGATTCAATATAGACGGCTTCTGCTAGAAAACCCACTTAACCAACTAGACGGCTGACCTGGCACGATCAAGGCGAATGGCCGCCCTCTTCTACAGCGCACTATCGGCTAGATAGTGCTGGGCATACAAAAACCATGCATGACCTGCTTGGGATAGGACGTGGCTCATGTCCAACATGTTTGCACCTCACCGTGGAGCTGGAAATCCGGTGGCGCATGCTTTCTGTCGCGACCCGTCGCGGTGTTTCTCATTTGTTAGTGCAGGTTAGACTAAACTACACCCGCTGTACAGCTTGAACGGAGCGGGTGTCTAGTGTCACAGGCGATCCTTCACTGCTCGTGCCTAGAATGAACTAGAGGAGCTGATATCTGGAAAAACGTACGGATTGGGGTCATCGTTGCCCGTTCTTGGCCATTGCGCATTTAATGGGGACGCCAATGCAGCGTGAATCCCTGGTGTCGGTTTGCAAAAGAAAATATGCGGTAATCCCACTAAGGTCGCAGGAAGCGGTTATCGGCATGTACCCCGTATGATGGATAGACCCAATATGGAGGATAGCACGCCGAGCCGACCACATCTCCCAAACCCCCTCCAGCCAGCCATCAATTAGGCAGATACTCAACGGTGTCGAATAAAAACCTGCGGAAATACCGGAGACGATCATCGTAGGATGGATGAGAGCTGAGATCACATCATCACCACAGCACCCCGTTTCTCCGATCGAGGCTGGCAAGATAGCGACCACCCCCACGAATCCTGGCCATCAGTCAACACCAGTTTAATCTCCTTGCAGTCAATGTGTGACACCGAACCGATCCCCTGGGACTTCTTGCCCAATTGAAGGCCACCTGTTGGGCGATCCGAGTCATATTTGGCGATCAGATGCATCGATAGGGCGGTTCGGATGGTTCACACGCTTAAATCTGGTCATCTGTTTGCTTTTCACCCAGCTGGACTTGTGGCTGCAGCTAGAAGACAGCCACGGTAACATATCGGAGTGCTTCGGCCGATCTGAGGCTCGAATCCGAACCAGTGCATCCTGCGCGAGTGTTCGTCGGCCATAGCGGAATAGCGCAGTGCTAGACCCACGCCAGTGTGCTTAACGTGCAGGACGGGGTTGGAGGTTAGACCGGAAAATACCTTGTGACAGATGGGGAAAGTGAAACATTGTAGTGGAGATTAAGGAGACTCTCTCAAAGCGTTCATTTTCAGGTGTTTTCAGCTCTGCTGCAGCTTGTCAAGCATTCGTAACAGGGAAGAGAGGGAACGGGAGGGAGAGCTGAGCAGCAGCCGGCGGTATTTATGGGTTGGTCAGTAGTGTTATATTGCAGCAAATAAAACAAAGCAAGGCAGCCGCACTACTACTTCAAGCCACATGCAGCTGTCATGCGTTTGACAATGCGAGGTAGCGAGGATAAATATAATAAAAAGTAACGAAATCAAGAGAAAAGAAAAGAAAAAGAACAAAAAAAATACTTATGATGCTCGACAACCTATACATCCTAGAGAAAAATAAAATCGACTTATGCATGTGCGTATGTCACCCCTCGCCTGCAATTTACAAAAATTATATTCTTGAGCCAGCTCTCTATCCCTGAACCCTGAAAGTACGGCCACTGGCCGTCTTCCTTTCTCGCTCCTCGTTCTCGGGCCGCGCCCGGTTGAGAACTATCATTCATTAGTGACCTGGACATACCTTCATTGTTGGGGGTCCACTCTTACCTTGGAGGAAGTCCGCGGTCCTCTTGCGCATCCTAGTGTGAATGTATGCCTGGATTCTAAGTAAGCATGTTGACCTGGCCTGCAAAAATGACAGGGAAAGCTACCTTAGATGCTTTGATGTGGTAATGGAAGTAATCACGGAAAATCTGGATGTGGGAAATGTTCTCATAGCGTCGCTGTGGGGTCAGGTGGCGAGGGAACAGGACTATGAGCGGTTAGTGACAGCTAACGGGTGGGTGATGCATATCCCCGAATACATACCGAAAGTGACATAGCTGATACTACCGTCGTTACCGTTCTGGATGCCAGGCACACCAGCCAGCTCCAGGGGACAGTCGTTTCGGAAGAGTACTTGAGGGGCATTCTGCAGGGTAAGGACACGGCGTCTGGCATCGACGAATTCCTGCAGGAACACCTTGCCAAAGATGCGATCTGTCTCCTCCCGGAACACTGTGCTGAAGATCACCGTGACACGATCATGGCTGGCTTTAATGTAAATCGCTTCCTCCTCTCGATAGTGAATGGCCATAACCTCTCCTCCTTCCTTAACTCCCTGGGGCGCAGTCTCGCTCGTGTATCTCGAAGCCTCTTCGGCCAGCTTAGCGAACTCATCGAATGCTCTCTCGAAGGGGGCGGCCATGGCGTTGCGCTTCATCAGCGCCAGGCGCATGATGAGTTCATCCTTCGCCTCCTGCTCGGCGGGCAGGTTCTCTAGATCGATCAGGACGGAGAAGTCATAGCCGGGCTCCGGGGTGACAATGTAGGGGCCGTATTCCCTTTCCAGCACCTCCTGGGCACCGTACTGGACAAGCTCCCGGAAGCATTTCACGTTGATGGAGATGAGGATCTTGGTTTTGGATTCTGGCGTAGACAGATGGAAGGTCACCCCGTCAAAGTCGGAAACGATTTGGTCGATTGACACGGGCGGGGCTCTGAAGGAAGCATGAATGGAGCTGTTAGCTGGTAGCCTGGCGTATACCGGAGGCGGGGAGGGGGAAGCTGTACCCAGAGAACCGCTCCGTCAGGAGGGAGTGGATGAGGACGTTGTGGTAGTCTAGCAAAAGCATGTTGATGGACGCATCCAATGATAATGAGTAATAGATTCAAATTCTCGGCCTGCGATTCCCTTTCCTTTAATTCTGGCTTTCAATCCCACGAGGGTCACTGCCACGATGGGAGTTACGTTGATGGGGGCTTTGGGGAACCGGCAGGCGGTGGGGGAGGCCGGCAGTGGTCGCTGTCGCTCTCCGTAGCGACCGCCGCCATTTGCGCCTATCGATAGCATTCATTCTCCGAGCTCCCAAAAATTTTCCCAGGTCGCAAACACCCAACGATGGTGAAGTCATATTTGTAAGTGAAGCGCTCAAGGGTGTAGCATTTTTCCCCGAAAGTATTTTCTGTGTACTGACTTCTTCAGTAAATTCGAGCATTCGAAGACTTTCGGGCTCATTGCGTCCGGCTCGTCGAATGCGATCTGGGCCCGGGACGATGAACTCGCGGGTTCCGCACGTCGAACAGGCTCTGGGCGAGCCTTCGTGGGCGCGAGCGAGGAAGTTCTCTGTTGGGACATTAAGAAGGGTGAACTACTGGGTAGATGGCACGATACGTCTTGCAAGGCGCAGGTCACGATAATCACGCAGAGCAAAACGGATGACGATATTTTTGCGGTCGGGTAAGTTTTCTCACCATGGTAGGATTTTTGTACGCTACCTTACTAATTCGGGCGTCGCTTTGTGATATAGTTATGAAGACGGCAGTATTCGTATCTGGGATTCACGGACCGAGACGGTGATTATTTCCTTCAATGGCCACAAGTCCGCCATCACTCAGCTTGCCTTCGATAGCACAGGGGTCCGCCTCGCAAGTGGTTCGAGAGACACGGACATCATTGTATGGGATCTGGTTGCGGAAGTCGGACTTTTCAAACTGCGCGGACACACCGATCAGATTACATCGCTCCATTTTCTTACCCCGTCCATTGAATTGCTCAATGAAGCCGGTCTCAGTGAGCATGCGGGTTTTCTGTTGACGACTGGAAAGGATGCTCTCATCAAAGTATGGGACTTGGCTGCGCAACACTGCATCGAAACACATGTGGCACAGTCCAACGGCGAGTGTTGGAGCCTGGGTCTCTCGCCCGACCAGAGTGGTTGTATTACGGCAGGAAATGATGGAGAACTGAAGGCCTGGTCGATTGATGAGGGTGCTATGATTCACATTTCCAAAGAGAAGGTCGGCTCGGAGGGACAGAAGATCTTGACGGACCGGGGCACGTTTTACCGAAATGGAAAGGACCGCACAATCGGAATCAGCTTTCACCCTCGAGCGGACTACATTGGAATCCACGGGTCTGAGAAGGCAGTCGAGATTTGGCGTATTCGCTCGCAGACCGAGGTGCAAAAGAGCCTGGCTAGGAAGCGCAAGAGGAGAAAGGAGAAGGACGCGCAGCGTGCAGCTGACAAGGATGGAGCAGCTGCTGAGGATGCCATTGAGAAGTCAGAGGACGCCTCATCTGCGCCTGTCTCGGAAGTCTTTGTTCCTCACACTATTGTACGCACTGGCGGTAAGGTCCGGTCCTTTGACTGGATTCGCACGAAGTCAAGTGGAAGTCTGCAACTTCTGGCCGCGACCACAAACAACCAACTTGAAGCTTACAGCGTTGTGACCGCGAACAAGAAGAACAAGGATGAGGAGGAGTCGGACTATAGCCGGAACTTGGCAGTCGACATCCCCGGCCACCGCACCGACATTAGATCTGTTGCATTGAGCTCGGACGATCGGATGCTGGCGTCTGCCTCCAACGGCAGCCTCAAGATCTGGAACGTCCGGACCCAAAGCTGTCTGCGTACTCTTGAATGTGGCTATGCTCTGTGCTCTGCTTTCCTTCCTGGTGACAAGATTGTTGTTGTCGGAAACAAGGATGGCCAGCTTGAGGTTTTCGATATCGCCTCATCGACCCTTCTGGATACGATCAAAGCCCACGACGGGCCGGTCTGGTCCATTCAAGTCCATCCTGACGGCAAGTCTTTGGTGAGTGGTAGTGCCGACAAGTCTGCAAAGTTCTGGAACTTCCAGGTGGTTCAAGAAGAAATCCCGGGTACCAAGAGAACAACCCCCCGACTCAAGCTGGTGCACACGAGAACGCTTAAGGTTTCGGATGACATTCTTAACGTTCGCTTCTCCCCTGATGCTCGGCTGCTGGCTGTTGCGCTTCTGGACAACACGGTCAAGGTCTTCTTTGTTGACTCCCTCAAACTCTTCCTCAACCTTTACGGCCACAAGCTGCCTGTTCTCAACATGGATATTTCTTGGGACAGCAAGCTGATCGTCACGTGTTCGGCCGATAAGACCGTTCGTATCTGGGGCTTGGACTTTGGTGACTGCCACAAGTCCTTCTTGGCCCACGAGGACAGTGTCATGGCTGTTGCTTTCGTTCCGAACAACAAGGATGGTAACGGGCACAACTTCTTCAGTGCTAGCAAGGATCGAGTGATCAAGTACTGGGACGGTGACAAGTTTGAGCACATCCAAAAGCTGGCCGGTCACCATGGTGAAATCTGGGCTCTGACTATCAGTCACTCGGGTGATTTCATCGTCACCGCTAGTCATGACAAGAGCATCCGAACCTGGGAGCAAACTGACGAGCCTTTGTTCCTTGAGGAAGAGAGGGAGAAAGAACTGGAAGAGATGTACGATAACAACCTGATGGCGTCCCTGGATCAGGACGAGGATGGCCAGGATGGAGAGAAGGCTGAAGCCGTTGACGCTGGTAAACAAACTGCGGAGACATTAATGGCAGGTGAAAAGATTATGGAGGCATTGGATCTGGGTATGGAGGACTTGGAGGTTATGCGCCAATGGCGCGCTCTCAAGGCCAGACAGCCTAACGCTGCACCCCCACAGCGCAATGCCCAGTACATGGCTCTGAACAACATTTCAGCAGAGCGGTATCTCCTGAACGTCGTTCAGAAGATCCCCGCAGCTGCGCTTCAAGACGCTCTGCTTGTCCTGCCCTTCTCAAAGGTGCCTGCTCTCTTCACGTTCCTCAATATCTGGGCTAGTCGCGAGTGGAACATCCCCCTTACCTGCCGTGTGCTGTTCTTCATCCTGAAAACTCACCACCGCCAGATCGTCGCTAGCAAGATGATGAGGCCGATGCTGGACGGTATCCGATCCGCACTGCGCAAGGTCCTGGCTCGTCAGAAGGACGAGATGGGCTTCAACCTGTCGGCTCTGCAGTTCGTCGGCCAACAGATCCAGGAACAAAGCACGAAGGATTACATCGACGAAGCCGCTTACGAGGAGCAGGAGAGGCAGACGGGCACGGGCAAGAAGCGGCAATTCATGAGCATTGCCTGATTGCGCGTGGGCCAGCAATATATACCTACCTGTATTACACATGCATCTGACTGGCGTTGAGACCTGAGATTTTTCTGATTTGGATTGTTTGGCTACGAAAAGTTTTATACCTGGAGTTACACGTTCGCGAACGGCTTCGATACAATGTAAATCGATATAGAGATATGTCAAATTATGAAACGATCCGTCAATAGCTTTGAACATGACACTAGACATTTTGTATTCATCTATCTATTTAACTAATATTATACGACTAAGACTTCGTCACAGCAAGACCTATAAGATGAATCTGTTAGCACAAGTACCCAACAGATTGGCAATCACACATATAGCGGACTTAAAAATTCCAGCCAGTCAAACCCAACCCAAAACCAAGAGGGACAGACTAGAACCAAATCACAACCATGAAAACACCACTCAGCAGAACCATTATAAGCATCGACGACAGTGAACATCCCTATTTTTAGGGGTCCCTGCCATTCCTCTTCCGGCTCTTCCTAATATACCGGTTCATAGAAAAATTCTCATCATATAGGTGTAGGTTGTGAAAGTGCTGATTGGTTCTACCCCTCGGTTTTGGGTATGGAGCTGCATTAAGGAAAAAAGACAAGGTAAGATTGGTATGCATACCTGAGCAATTGTTAGTCGTGTAGTGTGACAGTGTCGAAATGTGGCGATATAAGTACGCGACCCGAACATTAGAGTCAAGCTAAGAGAGAGAAAGTAACTCAAGCTGTGCGAAAAGGAAAGTGGGAGAAAATGAAGAAAATGGGGAGGAGCTATTTTTCTTCGGCGGAAGTGTTGCGCCGGGGGCAGAGTGGGTGAGTCAGGACTTAGTCAGCTACTTATTAGCTTGGGTCGCTTCAGCTTAGCATACTGCCACACCACACCGCCAAAATTTATACAGATTCACAGATGAGTTTTTGGGAGCTGTATGTTTCCAAAATCCGCTAAATCCGAGGGTTTTTCCATCGAGGTTCTCTGGCGGTCAATAAAGCGGTAGGAGTAATTGATGTTGCCTAACTGTTTTGGAGTATGCAATTAGTGGCCCTGAGCGATCCAGAATCCGGTAAATGATGATAAAGCTTATCGCTACTATGATACATGGGGAGTTTTTCAGTTATTCATTTGTGTGGTACAAGGTATCAGTGTTCAATCACGCTGATGTTCTCTACTTTTCGTCTAATCTTTAGGTTGGGTTGCGGGGGATAAACAGCAGTCAAGGCGTGTGGTACAAAGCGTTGGATACTATGAGGAGGGCACTATTTGTATAGATTGAGACTCTAAAAAGCTCTCTGGGTGGTTTCCGGACACTCAGAGGCTATCAATGACTTTGGTAGCAGGGATGTATCTTACAGCGCGGAAAATAGAGCGCTTAAGTTCTGTGTTCACGTGTCTTACTCAGGATACCAGTATATGTCTGGTATACTAGCTGGTTGGCGAGTACCATGACCTCTATACATATGTTCTATTCTGTTATATTCATTGCCAATTAGTATAAGCAAACATGATGCTGGCTTCGAGGTCGAAATCTACATCAATATGTCAAGATAACTTTATATTGGAATACCAAGATATTAAATACTATGGAATCAATGGCATGCTAGTACTTACATAACCATCAAGCAGCTGCACCAGGCCAAAAACTGAGTAAATAAATGAACTAACAATATCTGTCAGTCTCATTGCAACTCTTTGGATTCTTTAACAGCTGATCAGAGAGAACAGTCTTGGCTTGATGTCATCATATCTATCGACTACCAATCCCTTCGAGGCTGTCTCCGGAGTAGAGGAACGAAGTATGTGGGGAGTCACACAACAGCAGCTGGAGAATGCAAGGAAGATCAAACCTGAACATCTCTGACCAATTGATATCTGCCATACATTATCGTCCTACATTAGCTTATGTGTAATCTGACGTGTTGGATAGCGTTGCCCTTGACCCCCTTCCGTCATCGTCAAAGTATATCAAGATGGAGTCACGCTCTCCATCATCTATCCTCTATCTTCAATTCCTCAACACCTCTCATCTTGTAGACTCACAGTAGCTAGAAGCACCGAAGACCCATCATGCCCACCCAGGAATTCTTCAACCGCGTCCCTCCATTCCCCTCCGATATCCCCACCGCAGATATACCGTTAATATCATTCAAAGACCTCGCAAATGCAAGCACCACCGAGTCAAAGAAACTATTCCAAGCCTGTCGAGAACTCGGAATATTTTCCCTCGACCTTCGAAACTCCGGCACAGGAGAGCAATTACTCAAAGATGCAGAGACGCTAATGAATCTCACCACCACCACCCTAAGCCTGGATCGGCAAATCCTGGATAAATTCGCCTACAACCCCCCTCACAACATCGCAGGGTAAGTCTTAAGCCTACTTCTTCCTAGCTACATAAGTAATACCCAGCACATGCATCTAAAACAGAAATGAACTCAGATACAAACGCTCCGGCAAACTCCGCACCGCCGACGGCAAGCTAGACAGCATGGAAACATACAGCATAAGCCAAGACGACATGGTAGGCAACGTTCCTCCACGCGAGAACCCCGAGCCCATCGAACATCACCGTACCGAATGCCGGGCCTTTTTCGAGCACGCCCGTACTACACTCGAAGTTATCTACGCCCACCTCGAGGAGAACCTGGGCCTCCCACCTAGCACATTAGCTGAACGCAGCGCCCTAAACAAGCAGTCTGACACTTTTGCACGACTACTTGTCAATTGGCCTCAGACCAAGAACACTACTAACTCTGAGAGCAAAGAGCCCCAGGTAACGCTAGGTGGCCACGCCGATATGGGCGCCCTGACAATGTTGTTCAATGTCTCGGGTGGGCTGCAGATTCTGCCAAAGGGGGAGGAGAATGTGAGCGAGAATTGGGAGTATGTTCGTCCGAGACCGGGGTGTGCGCTGATTAATGTGGGTGATTCTTTGATGAAATGGACGGGAGGTGTGCTGCATAGTGCTTTTCATCGTGTTGTGACGGCCCCTGGGGAGCAGGGAAGTGTGGCGCGTCAGAGCGTGGCGTTGCTTACGAGGCCGGATCGGTCTGTTACTATGCAGAGGATTAAGGGGAGTGCGTTGATTCCGCCGTTGAAGGAGGGTGAGGTTGATGATGATCGGTCAGCGAGTGACTGGATTATCTGGAAGATTACAAAAGGGGAGTTGAGGGTGCAGACGGCGGAGGAGAAGCGGGTGGCTGCTACTGCTTGATTCTGTCGGGAAATAGCTTTGCTATGTTAACTTTAACGGTTCTGTTGAGGTTACAGTGGACTTCATATCGTGCAGTGGGAGTAGTAGATAATCCAAAGCCGTATCAGCAGTGACAACTGGTTTATACTATGACAATCATACCTCGTAAAAGGTCATAATTCATGGGAATTTGCGAATATCAAAACAATGGAAACACCTTCTTTGCGCCAAACACCCATGCTCAAAATGCTATGTTAATCAAGATGCACGCTTCATCAAGCCGCAATTTGAACACGTCCACCACTCCGTTTCCATGAATGCTCCACATCTATCACATAACCATCCGAGAGGACGCTTGTTGGCGTCCCGCTCGAGGGCAGCTAATGATTCAACAGCACGAGTCCGGTTTTTGAACCCCGTGTACCTGCTCGACGGACTCATCGACCGCTTGTTCTTATTCACTGCTGGTTTTGTCTGACTCGAACTGGCCGTAGCAGTAGGAGGGCCCGAAACAGACCTGGTGGTCGTTGGTCGCGGACGTTCTGATGCACACGCATCACAGCAAAGAAAGTTCGCTGGATTTTCGAGCGTACACGTCGGACATGACCACGGCTTATCGTACAGATTATCATCTGAGACAAGGTCAATAGTCTCTGCAGGCTGCGAGGGCCCTCTCGGCCTGCTGTTCTCCGGAACAGGGGGCGGAGAGAGCGTTGTCCGCGGACCAGCGGGATTATCATGACTCGGCGGAATGTAAGAGGGGCCATATCTCTCACGCTCTTCCTGTTCAATCAGATCAATATACGCTTCCATGATAGCTCGCTCATTAGCATCGTCTTCCTCCGCCTTAGTTCGGAAGCCATTCCTAGAGGCTTCCTCTGCAAGTTCAGCACTGTTGTCAGCGCCTGAGGCACAACCATTCGTCACTTCTATGCGCCTCTGCGCAGCATCCGCAATGACTCGGCGCATGTCAGTTCCGCGCAGAACAGGTGCACCACCAAGTCGTCGTCCAGATCCAGCAGTTAGAGACCGTCTCTGTTCCGCAGCTGCTCTGGCTACACGGCGTGCCTCATCGACGGGCATTTTACGTCCCCCTAACCGTCGTCCTTCAGAAAGGAACCCTTCTCCCGTGTAGCCTTTCATGACAAGCTCTTCATGCTCATCACGTAGCTGGTTCCAAAGTGAATGAAACTGCTGGTTATGCGGTCCATGCACGATATGACATAGCCTACAAATCATCGTCAACCACTACTCTTCCTCAGGCAGAGAAGACAAAGTGGACTACGTGATAGAAGATAGGGTATCAACTTACTCATGAAGCATGGTATCCACCACCTGCTCGATAGGTAAGAACTGGCGCTGATCAGAAGGATACCGCAGCCGTAGACAGATCTTCTGGCCCGCATTGACATTTAGCCCAAGCAGGTTCCGCTGATGGGGATAAAATTCACAGAGCGTGCCGACTTTCCAGTCTCGTCGTCGCATGATGGGTTTCACCAGCGAAGCGACCTTCCGGAGAATCAATAACGCTTCCGATTCCCGTGGTCGTTGCTTTTCATGCTGGTATTCAAATATGAGTGGGTCTATTTCGCGCATGGTGGCGATTATCCTGGAGACACAACTTCAAGATCACGCTATGAAAAGAAAAAGGATGGCGAAAGATGGTAAAATATGATATCGAGGAGCCCTGAGGGAAAGTAACTTATTTGAGGTACAGAGGCGGATACAGATCTAAATGCAGATGCTTGCTACCGCCTCCACCAGATATATTCCACGCTTGGACTGCGTCAGTGAACGGAAAACGTGTCCCAACCGGATAGTAACACGCTGAGATGAATAAAAGGCATGACCCCAAGCGATAGAGGGGGTAATACAATGATGATGGTCAGGGGAAAGAATCATTTGGAAAGAAAGGAACTGAGTGCCACTCCGATTCGATTGCTAATCCAGGCATCCAGGCATCTAGGGACCGGAGTCACGTGGATACGTGCCTGAGGCTGGGATGGCCAATCGGGTGGTTAGCCACTCAACGATTTTTATACTGATTTGACAAGGATTTTTGGTCCTCTTGATAGTAAGTACAATGTGAGGTGTAATTGGTGTATTTAGATGGTAGTGTTGCTAGGGTATACTTGGAATTGAGGAGCGTGTCTCCCGCTCTATATAGTCCACCGGTATAATCTATGATGGTTTCACATAGCATTAGCGATATTACAACATGTTATATGAATAAATTAATCCAAGGAGATATAGCATGTAGTTATTGCGGAGCTATGTAATTAGGCTGAGCGATTTAATTTTCTTATATTCTAAAGTAAAGTATTGAATGAGACTGCATAGTGGCTCACCCGAAAAGTTCTCAATGTACGTTATAGTAGACAGTTCAAGAAAGCTAAAAGAGGTGTCTAGGAAATACAGTGGCAAGAATTACTTGAGAGAAGGATGTATTAGTGACTACTTTGGCATCAGTCTCCCTGTTATGTCCTTACAATTGCTCCAACTTCCTCAACCACCGCCCTCATCTAGAACACCGCAGCAAGCAATGCCCTCATGTACCCCACTCAGGAGATCAAACATGGCTAAGGAAAATGTCAAAAGAGCGAAACATCTAATCTCAGCCCAGTCAAAGGCCAAAGCAGGCCCTCCCAGATCTCATCACTTAGAACAGCTCTCCCCAACAACCACCCAGGCCCACTACATCAGTAACACTAAAGTGAGCAACAGTCCTGCGATCTGCTTCTCTTGATATTCACTACAATCTCTCTCCGCCGCTTCCTAGAACCATTTCTATCTTCTCCTGACCTTCTCTCCTGATCTTCTTTCTTCTCTCTCCTCAGAGCTCTTCCCTCTTCTTCATCTTCTCAACTGCGCACATATTCAGATACACAGAACCTCCAAGATCACCTACTAAAACCACCTCACAACAACTTCAATTCAAAAGTAGAACAATGACTCGCTGGACCGACGAGAACAAGGCGACTGTATGTCCCTCCCCAAACCCCTTCCCCAGACACACATGCATACAGTATGTACATACCCAGAGACAAACAATCTAACATTTCACCTCACCAAGCTCCTCCGCCTCATCTTTGAGACTCAGAATTTCCAGATCGATCTCGACAAGATCGTCGATGCCTGGCGTAAGTATACAACCTATCCACCCACCCGCACACACACAATAACCCCAATCTCATCACTAACCACACCGACCCCACAGCCGGAGACGACAAGCCCACCGGCAAAGCGCTCAGCGAACAGCTGGGCAAATACCGCAAGCCTGGCAGCTCCATAACCTTTAGGTTTACCAAGGGCAAGCGGGCTGCTCCTGATGGATCGGGATCATCTGCGCCTAATACCCCTACTCCCAAGAGAATCCGAAAGACCAATGGAAAGGCTAGCAAGGTGAAGGCGGAAGTGCCCTCTTCTCCTGTCCCTGTGCCTAAGATTAAGGGCGAGATTGTGGAAGATGATAAGAAGTTTCTGGAAGCTTAAGGGCGAAGGTGAAATAGTCTAGAAGAGGGAAAGATAGAAAGGAGTACCGGCTTACGGGTAAATTAGCTGGGAGTTGATGGTTTTATGCATAAGATCAGGGGACTGGTATTATGGTTGGGGTTGAGACGTTAGCATGGAGTTGGGTTGAATAGGCGCATAGTTCATGTGGAATGGAGTTTAGGGAGTTGTGGATCCTTTCCTCCCTTTAACTTGATGGCCTTGTAGCATGTTCTGATGATGCGTGTAGTAAGATCAATTATGTAGGGCTCTATTGGTTTGTCAATGCTTCGGCCATGGCCAGCAGAAGAAGCAAATATTTCATCGAGTTTGTAGGTAAGGTTCTCAGTATTCATGTATCCTAACCAGTCTACTATATTCCTTACTCCTTCAGTCGAGCCAATGCTCGGAGGTAGATCAGCGAATATATTTTCTACGAACATGGGTCATCTTCGAAAATCTATGTCGTTGTGCACGAGATCGTGAAGGTGTTTCATCAACAGCAACGGGCGAAGAAATCGTATGATATACTACAACTATGTGGTCTATCAGAATGGCCGCCTAAAATGTGCTGCGATGTCCCTGAAGACACAACGTGATCGGCTTCGCAAGGTTGATTCCCGACCTGAAACGGGCGCCAATTATCGCAGCTCACGGGGTTTAGTGCGGATCCGGACGGGAAATGCCAATTTATCCCGGGCTCTGCGTGGAGGGGGCTCAACTGTTGCTTCGCAGTCGCTTGCAAAGTTCTTCTGCTATTCTTGAGATCAACGTAAACGGATTCCAGTCCTGGAAACGCCTTGCAGTCGCATAACTTGGAACAACGCAAGGGAAAGATTATAATAGTAATGACTGCTGTATGAAGTGCCTGGATCTATGGTCAAATAAATCATTGAAGAAAACTCATCTATATTAAAATAACGTATATCGAGAGAATCATTTAATCAAGCCCCTGGAACCACGGGTGATTTAAAGCCTCCGTGGCACTGATGCGTGCTTCTGGACGTAGTTGCAACATGCGTTCCAGAAGGTCGACCCCCACAGGATCTAACGACGGTATAATTTGTTGCAGACTTTGTGGAGAGCGAGGCGGGAAGTCGTTTCTGTATTCGGGCAATTGACTGACGCCTGGCCAGGTGAGTTCGGTTGGTGTGCCCATAATATCGAAGATCTTCAACAATTGCTCTGCATTTGTTGTTCCAGCGAATAATGCAGAGCCTGTATACATCTCTGCCATGATACATCCGACGGACCAGATGTCTATGCTGGTGTTGTACGTGCGACTTCCAAGAAGCACGTCTGGGGGACGATACCAGAGAGTGACCACGTCAATCGAAAATGTGCTGATGGGTATACCAAACGCACGGCCCAGCCCAAAATCCGCAAGTTTTAGCCGCCCATCCTGGTTGAGTAGTAGGTTCTCGGGCTTCAGGTCTCGATGTAAGATGCCATTTTCATGACAGAAAGAGACACCGCACAGCAACTGGTAGACGAAAGACTTGGCCGTTGCGTTGTCAAGGGGGCTACTTTGAGTGTCAATGTAGCGCTTTAGATCCTGATCCATGTACTCAAAGACCAGCACCAATTTGTCCTCGACGTTTATCACATCGTGCAGGGTCAGGATGTTCTCGTGTGTGAGGCGTCTCAGCAATGAGACTTCCCGAATAGCCGTTGAAGGAGCGCCTTCCTCAGCGTCGAGATTGATTTCTTTCAAGGCCACCAATTCGTTTGTCTCGCGATTGCGTCCTTTATAAACCTGGAATTTAAGGTAGATACGCTGTCAGACACCACCAGCTGTACCTCTCGATCAGGAATCCAACGGATGGCTGAACGAACCGTTGCATATGTTCCCTGGCCCAGCTAACGTGATCATAATTAGCGACTAGGCTCACTAGAAACCCTCTCTTTTCTCTTTCATCATTTCTCATCTAATAGGAACCACAAACCTTCTCCAGTTTCTTGAAGGAACCCTGATGAGAGGATGAAAACATGATCTGAGGAGTGGCGGGGTTGGTAAAGGGGAAATCCCGAGTTTAAAGCTCGATAGCGGTACGGGTAGCAATCAAACTAACGAATGTGCTATATGCTTGGTCAATTTAAAAGTGCTGAGACATAGCATTGGCAGTTTACCAAGATGGGTACTCGACCCAGTTGGTAAGCAGGGGCTTTCCCTTGCTTTTATACCGAGGAAGCTCTAGCATGGATGCTAAGGTGGAACGTGTATATTGCCAAATTGGACCATTGGTTCCCACCTCCTTCCCCTTTTCTGCGTGAACGTTTACGTAGCGTAAATGTGTCTGCCCTTTTTTTATCTTCTGTGTTGAGTTGTCCTTGGTGCGGATCAACCAGACGGCCACCTTACGAAAGCGAGAGACCGAGGGGCTTGCATGGGCAGGACAATATTGACATCACCAATCCGTACTCCCACCGATTAGCGGCTCATAGCAGGGCCAACTATCAGAAGAGGTAGTACTTGGCAGGGCGACTAGATCTGGCCCCCAATAGGGTACCGAGCTAAGCGTCAAGCACTCAGGAGGGGCATCCAATTGTTCTCTCACCATACAGACACGCAGTCAGAACACTGTGGGCGATCTCTAGTCTGTGGTTGGCCATCCCGAACTTAAACGCAATTGGTTCGGCCGATGTAGACGGCGGCTAGATAAATAGGCTGAATGACTCGGCAGTGGCTGAGGCGCCCCGCAATCATTCGGTCTACATAGTAGGGATTGCACATCTTGGACAATGATCCACACCGAAACATCGGTCAACTCTTCCGCACTGGAATTGCGGATTGGGTTCACTACCTAAATAGAAAATAGTCGAACTCCCAATATCTGACGATTTGATCAAGAGGCTTTCGAATGGTTATATTAGAAACTGGAAACGGTAATGTATCCCGTCTGGAAGTCACAGAGCAAAATTCCAATGCAGCTTTGAGGATAATCCACGACCCTTCAAACAGGGATGCTCGTGAGACAATCGCAAGTGTCCATGAGATCTACAACGGTGAGTAGCTTCCCCGTGAGCCCCTCCTTAACTGGCAGGAGTATATCGTGCCGCACTCTGGAGGCGGGAACTACCAGGGTTTCTCGCTTTGCCGAGACATGCGATTATAGCACAGGCTTGTCGGAGTTGTCGGTTCCGGGTATGCTTGATAATTAATGTTTCATGTAGGCTGAAGGTGTACTGGGGAGCTCTTGTTAAGACGTATATACTTCAGACGAATTGTGGCTCGGTTTTCATGCGATTGTCAACACTATCTCGGCACGGGGCAGACCTGCTCCACACATCGCGATAGCAATAAGGCTGGAGAGCCTGATTCTATCCCGCCAGATACAATGCGGCTTTCTTGTGTCACACAGTTTTTGATGGTTGATCGACCATTGGGGACTGATTATGACTTATGATGAAGTGCTGACTGAGCGGACCATGCTTGCTGCCTCAGGATATCAATGTAAAGGTCAAGCACGAAGGATTCTCCTTTGCTTTACATACATGGAGTATGACTGAGCAGTGTCATTCCTCCGCGATCTGCGTTTTCTTGGCTGGATTAGCATAGTCTAAAACCTGGTGGGCCACCACTGCAAATACCTATTATAGTGAACGGAAGATTTCTCTTCCGCGAACTTGCCTCAGTACTCTTGGCTTTCGACACGAGACCTTTCTTCTGTGAGATGATATGGGAAAACACTTAGGTCATGGACATGCAAGGTGTTCCCCTACTCCGTACAGCTGGTGGGATTGGTTGGTGGCGCAGGAGGCCATAAGAATTGCGCGATAGATATAATGGTCGTTATCGTGATACAGAAGAGCAAATACATGGGTATGTTGTCCGGTTGAAAGCGACAGAACGGTGCGCTTGACCTACTGGTAAGAGCTTTAGATTGTTAAGCAAAAGTTGAGATATTATTTCAACAAGTTGGCCGGATGGTGTAGTTGGTTATCACGTATCGTTAACACCGATAAGGTCCTGGGATCGAGCCCCAGTCTGGTCATACTTTTTTCCTCCCCATCGTTTTTTGTTTGTTTGACGGAGGCACAAATATAATGTTATGTGCTAAGTTTACAAAGTACATAGTACTATCCTTATGATGGAAGGTTCTTATTTGTATGATCCCTACAGAATGCTCTGATTGTGCCTGTCTTTATTGGTTTCCTAACCATAGCTACTATAACATGCTTGGATGCTAAAATCACACTGGAATCTCGTCAACCCATCGTGTATTCCCAGAGACGTCTGTGAGCGCCTCACCCCGTGTTATGTTTGAATGTAATTTAATTTCACAGACAAGTCGCTTGTTCCTCGAGTCGTTGTAGTAGTATGGGTTGCTCTCATGTCGGAGCCGGTCCTTTAACATGGGAGTTTTGGCTTTGGCAATGCTATGGTATTTTAGATAGCCATGATATTACTAGCATTGACAGCTTTTCATGCACTGTTACACTCGTTGTACTCATTAGTTTCATTGAAGAGTTCTACTACTACTGAGAGGTTGCAGACTCGAAATGATAGTAATATATAGTAGCCAAATCAATGACATATTAACACGGCTATCTTCGGTGTTCCAACCCCATCTTTCGGAACTTATGGACCAGTTCAGCGCATGATGAAGATTGCTAGCAAGACCCTTACGACCCATCATATGCTTGTTGCATATAGTGCAGCATTCACATCAACGGTGCAGCCGTATAGATTCGGGCGCTCCAATAGGGCGGAAAGGCTCATGTGACCCGCCCGCCGATAAGAATCGGATTCTTCATTGCCGGCGAATCTTCATCAACCTCTTTATCTCTGAAAGCTCGGGTTCCTGAGCAGACAGCATCATCATGACTAGTGACGACCAGTTTTTCTTCGACTACGTGAGTTGGTAGCATGCGCCCTCTGCTCGCCGCTTTTGTACTGACGCTTTCCTCTTCTCCAGCTTGCCTCGATACCGCATGACGTAAGGAGATATTCTCTCCAAGTCGCCGAGTCGATCGACCGACAAGTGGACCACGCAGCCAACGCACTCCGCGATACCCTCTCCAGCCAGTCATGGCTACCTACTTCCGTACGGCCCGTATCCAGAAACCGACCCAGTCCGCCCATACCGCGAGGATTCGTTGATCGCGTGCACAGTTGGTTCTTGCGCAACCGGGCATGGAGTGCTGCCATCATCGCATTCTTGGGCACCAGTTGTGTGTTGTATTATGGGAATAAGAAGCTGAACGGAAAGCGACGGAGAGCCAGGCGAGCTGGAAATGGAGCCCGGAAGGAAATAGTGGGTATGGATATCTCCTACTTTTTCTATACTTCGCAGTCTAATCATTGGGACAGTCGTCGCCGGGTCGCCCCATGAGCCGATGACCAGAGCGATCGCCGCCGATTTGGAACGTCGAGGTTACATAGTCTACGTGACGGTCACATCTGCAGAGGAGGAACATATCGTGCAGTCGGAAAATCGAGCAGACATCAAAGCCCTCTGGTTGGATCTCTCAGCCGTAAGTGCAATCAATCAACCGCCTCGCAGGAATCTAACCTCAAACTGACAATATCGATATAACAGACACCCTCCTCACCATCCGAAATACATCCCTCCCTAAATGAGATCTACTCCCTTATTTCTCGACCTCAGTCGCCCATGGCCGGTGTGCCCCCGCACACTTGCCAACTTAGCGGCCTCATCCTCGTGCCCTCTCCGAACTACGCCTCCGGCCCCGTGGCCACAATCCCACCCTCCTCCTGGATCGACACCGTCAACACCCGCCTTCTCTCCCCCATCCTCACGACCCAGATCTTCCTCCCTCTCCTCACTCTCCGCAACTCCAACAGCACCATCGTCGTCGCCTACCCGTCCATTTCCTCATCCCTCTCCGCTCCCTTCACCGGACCCGAAGTCGCAACCACCCGCGCACTGTCAGGGTTCGCAACCTCCCTGCGCAGAGAACTCAGCCTCCTCCAACAGAACAACATCGACGTTGTGGAACTCAAGCTCGGTAACATCGACCTGGGTTCGCAGTATCGCAACGCCCAGAGCCACATCACCGGCACGGAAGTCCTTGCCTGGAGTGTGCAACAGCGGTCCCTATACGCCTCGCAGTATCTCAACAGCATCGAACAGCGACCAGCTGCATCCGCCGGGCCTAGCACGATCCGCGGCTCGCCAGCCCGGGCTCTACACTACGCTGTCCTGGACGCACTAGACCCCCCATCGAAGGATATCTTCGGCAGAAGGGTGGCCAAGAATCCTGTCATCTATGTTGGTCGGGGGGCCCGGACGTACCATTTCATCGGCGAGTGGGTTCCTGCTGGACTGGTAGGCTGGATGCTGGGGTTGCGGACCGGACAACAAACACCCCCGGAGAATGGGAGTGGGGGGAGTAGTGAGACGAGCTGGGAGAAGATTTAATGGTCTAAGCATTTTAATGATGGCGGTTCCTGATACGGAGTAGTGTTAAATGATATCATCTCATCTCTTCTTTCTTCTCTAACCGTGTCATATTGACATTTCTTCTTGACTGCATCTCTTCTTATCCATAGTAAGTAGTTATATGAGGGATTTTAAATCAAATATATGTAACATATCTGTGGTTAAAGCCATACGCATCTGTATCTGTATTATACAGTAACCCAGTATTAATTAGTATAATTGCCACTATACCCATCAATCCCACTCAACCCACAGGATAGCATATTAACCACATCGCACAATATTACATCCCGCACCATCTCCTACTCAAGAACCCCATAAGTAATCAACCACAGGAAGACATAAATAAACACCTCACTTCTCCTCCCTCAACTCCTCCACTCCCACTTCCTCCTCAACATCACCACCCACCCCAGCACCCGCATAATCCCTATCGTAAACAGACCTCTTCACCTTCCCGCCCGTCAATCTCCGCCTCAACCAGATGGCGCACCACGAGAACAAGAAGAAAACGATGATGATCGCCAGAATGGCGAAACAGTAACCCGCAACATGGCCACTCTTCTCGCCATGCGGACCGGGATCCAGGAACGAGTACGTGTAGAACCCCTCAGTGTGGTAGGTGAGATAGGCGAGGGAGACGTAGAGAAGGAGGATGAAGATCAGCACGGTAAGACTGAGGAACGGGTGCGGGGCGGTGGTTGGGAGGATGATTTCCGACAGGGCGTAGAGGGAGTTGAGGCCGTGTTGGGAGATCTGATTATATCATTAATATCGCTATGAGATTTGGAAGATAGGGGGCGGGGGAAAGAAGTAGTGGGTGGAGGAGGGGTACTTACGTTCTGCCATCCGCTGAATGTCACGGTGTACCAAGGTCCCGAGTAGAGAATTGCCCAGAAGACGATGGTCACGAGGAAAGGGTAGGTAGTGACGGTGGTGTAGAAGAGGCCGTGGAGGGCGCGAAGGGCGCGAGGCCAGCGGTCGAAGAGGACCGAGTGGCCCTTAAGTGCATAGCAGGCTGTGTGGATGGAGGCAAAGAGCATGTAGAAACCGATTCCCCAGTAGGTCAGCCAGGTGAAGTAGCTGAAGCTCTCGCCGATTTCTGCGCGGTCGCCATGAGTGCCGCTCCAGCCCCAGATGAAGAAGATGCTGGTGAAGATGTAGAGGGAGATGGTGCCGCGGAGGATGGCGTAGGGAAGGGGAGGGAGAAGCCAGGAGGTTTCGTAGACGTGGGCACGGTCTCGAGAGGGATCGACGTGGAGGAGGTCGTAGAGGGAGCGGTTTCTCAGTCGGTTCAGCATGTTGAGAGGGCTCCACGCTTTGGGCTTGGCTGTCGCGGTGTCGCGTGTAGACTATAGGGTAGTATAGTATAAGCGGTAGTAATTAGGGCTGTGTGTTCAGTTGTTTCATGGGGTGGTGATAGACATGGGGATCTGCTCGATGTGGAGGGGTGAACAAAGCGCAAGGGACAACGCGACCAGAGATGTTTTACAAAGAGATTGGGTGGAAGGTTTGTCCTTTGTGTCCCTGTCAAAATTCACACGCCCCCTCCCCTTCACATTAGTATTCTTCTCCTTAACGACTGATCATCTCGAGTTGATTAGGCTCATGCTGCTAACACCTAAGCTTCGGCGGAGCGTCGCCGAAATACTCATTTAGTCGGCCTGCCGTGCGTCATGATTGGACAAACGGGAGTATGGTTGTCTCCGCTGCTCCTCCGTACCTCAATTAGCTCACGATAGGGAGAGTGGTCTGTGAGGTTGAAGAGATTTTTCATTTTCATTTTATTTGATTGTCCTTTCCATGGATGGAATCCGTTTTATGTCACTGGATGGAGACATTCCAACGGCTGTCGGTTCCCTTGCGCTATTGCCAGCCACTGAGTGTCAGGAACAACGTTGGCTGCAGCAACATCCCTGTTCAATATCTTGACTGCTAAGCAAGTAGATAGTCAATCTTACGATAAGATCGAGCGGGGCTTCCTGCCGACATTCTCAGATTGCTCGACAGTCAGCAGTTGGTGATACCAAGCGCTGATCCATAAGGTTTCAATATAATGGACTCAGATGAGTGTCAGCCTTGGATAGGGCCACGAAGAGGACTAGATATGTACCTCAGGCAGCTGATATTATTACTACTTATTATTGACGAGTCGATGTGGGTGTACTCCAAAGAAAAGTCTAAGAAGAAGCTGGTCGGAGGTCCAGCGGTAGAAATCCCCGATGCTCCAGTGTTTAAATTGTCGCACCAATCATCACTGGCTAGCGATCGTTTTAGACTGTTTGGCCGTTCCCGCAACGTTGTGCCTGATTCCGGGCCAGCTGACAAAACGAGCACATGCCCCGGGGCCAATTGCTAGGTCCTTAGGAAGGGGACACGAAGAAAAGCATCATCAACACCATCGTCATCAAATAGTGCTCATCCCTGGCGATGATGTGGGATGGCTAAGACTTCTGACTTAGGCGTCCATGCTGAGGACGCGCACCCCCCTCAAGGTGCCGCTCTTTTTAACTGAATGAACAATCTACAGCATATTTCGCTCAACGACAACAGGTCCAAGTAACGAGAACGCAGTCAGATGAGACATTTGTTCCAGATGGTGGTCATCTTGCCTCAGACTGGTTTTACTTTGCCTGTTACGAGCGATGAAGATGACGGAAAGAGGGTGGAAAACATCTACCCAGAATCTTAGACAAGATCTACCTCCTTGCACTACACAGACCGGCTGGCTAGTCAACGGGCGACTATCGCAATAACAACACTAGCCGGGAGGGCACCATGGCAGAAGCGAAACGAACGGCGGTCGTTGGAGCAACAAATGGTACCTGAGAGGAAAGAACCCATGGGACGCGATGAACGAATCAGCAGCGGTTCTCAAGGTTGGGATACGAAAATTTGCAGGGGGTGGGAAGAAGCGAATATAAATAGCATCGCAGAGCCACGGTGCGGTTCAGACTCCACCGTCGAATCAGGCTGAACCACTAACCCGACAGACAGACTCACGATGGTCGAGAATGCTATTGCCTTCTAGAAGCTGGGTCAAACCCATCGACGGACAGGCTTTCCCCGTGCTAGATAGAAAACTCTCTTTGGTACCTTTGGGGGAGTCCGGGCATCAATAATCATCGATAAAGCGAACAATAGTAATGCAAGCCCCTGACTTCGCCCCGGTAAAATAAAAACCGAAAGAAAAAAGGTGTAAAGATCCGCCTGCAGTTGGGTGGATGCCAAGACCGAGGAACTGTCAGCTGTCCGGTATGGGTATGTAACGGGGAAACGGCAACCCCTGAAAGAATGGGCCTGTGGGCGGGTGTATGGCACTGTCTGGCACCAGCAAACAGGAGTGATTGGGGGGAAGACTGCATGGCACCCGTCGGTAATGGCGTTACCGTTCTTTTCTTCCCCTCCGCGTGGAGACGCCCAGAACGACGGTCCTTGTTTGGGGATCGTCAGGGCGTAAAGTAAAGTAAAGTAACGAAACCTCCTGCCTCGAACCTGATCAAATGGGCCAAAACGTCCTTCACACGCTCTTCCAGTCTCGCTCGCTTCAAACTCACTCCCTCCTTCTTAGTCCCTTTTTCCATCTCTCTACCATTCCCCCCCGCCTCCCTCCCTATCCCCTCTCTCTCTCTCTCTCTCTCTCTCTCTCTCTCTCTCTCTCTCTCTCTCTCTCTCCTCTCCGCAATGCCAGTTCATGGTCTCCTTGTGTGACGACTCTTGAACTGTCAACTAGTTGATTGTTCAACTGCCCTCTCACTCCATACTACTAATATAGTGGTAGGGGTAAGTAGTGACTGTTATCCGCCGGGGAAAACCATCACTTTATCACACCACAACCCACACCAATTGGGTGCCGTTTCCCCTCCGGCTCTTTAGTACCGGCCTCACCCATCCACCTCCATACCCCTTCTATCTACTATCTACTGTTCGGAACTGTTCGTTCGATTCTTTTCTCTTCTACACCCTCTTGCTTATCTCCTTCCCTGGGGCTGTCATTCCTTTGTGTCTTCCGCCCCCTCCTGTCCGCACCTGTCAGCTGTGCAGTGCTTCGAAGAACTGTTCTTGCGCGCCTCCGGCTTACCAGTGTGTGCAGAGCATCAAGCGCTGCCCGACTATTCCCCCCATTCCAACTCCCGTCATCCCACATTCTTCATGCAACGCGATTGAACAATCGAACCCCTCGCCCGTCCACGGTGGTTAATGATTTGATCGATTAAGACCCTACGTGTCGTTCCTGTTTTGACTCCGGAAAACGAAACCGAACATCTCTCTATCTTCGAAACAATTTGAGGAATCCTGAATAATAACCATGGCCTCCCGGCCCAATTTCGAACACCGCTCCCCCTCCCACGACGTCCTTCGCAGCGGGGCTCCGTCTCCACGCATTGAGCACTACGATGGTGAAATCCCTCCTGCGCTCTCTCCACTCGATGCCTTCGCAGCTCAAGGTCGACTCCTTGCTCGTCAACTGGAGGAATCGGCACGGAGGAACCGGCGCATGAGCAGGCTGCCTCCGTCCAGCGTGGCTCGTTCGCTCTCGCAGCCTCGTCCCGGCTATTTTCGATCCCCATCGTCGAGCGATTCTTCCACTGGCGCAAGAGGTCACGGTGGACGCAATGAACTGTCAAGACAACCTACGCAGAAGTTGAGCCCCGAGGTGGAGGAACCCAAATTTCGCCCGCAGTCTGAACATCCTCGTCTGAGTGCGGTGTCGCACCTGACCAGCCAAGTGGGAGATTACCCCGAGGAGGACGAAGACACGACTCCGAAAAAAGAGCCGAGCGTGAACGCCCTTGACCTGCCACGCGCCGAATCACCCGAGGATGCCATGTCCTCACACAGCGCACCCGAAGCTCCGCCGGAAGGCCCTCCTCGATTCTATGCTGTCTCCCCCACTGGCCTTACTCCTGGTGGCCCGCCCCCTTCGCTGGGGGTCTCGATGGTGGCACCGTCTCGGACCTCTTCGACTGATTCTGTCTCTCGCTTGAACATTCCCCCACGAGGCCTAGCACCCCCGGGATCGCCACTGTCTAGGCCATCGAGTAGTGCTCGAGCAGTACAGCCCGAAAGCTCTGACGATGACTACAGCAGCTCGAATGCCGGGTCGACGTTCTCAAAGCCCCGAAAGATGTCCGCCAGCAGCGCCGTATCACTGCCATACTCTTCGATGTCCTCTTCCATGACACGCTCGCATCCCCGATCGCCGTCCATGAGCTCCGAGACTTCGAACGCGGGCAATTACCTTCAACGGCCCTATAACTTTTCACGTCCCTTGAGTCGGTCTAGCACAAGTCTCTCTGCCCCAGGTCCGAGGGCTTCGCCGGAACCGCCGGTTGCCAACTCGCAAGGCGCGCTCAATCGTGGACACAAGCCTAGTCCCATTGTGGTACCATCGCCAGCGGACCTGCCGATCAACCCCAATGAAGACCCATCTTCCGCTGTTTCTTGCTACACCTATGCCAAGTACTCGCTGCCCCGGGGACGTGCGGTTTCGAGGGATTCGGTGGTCTTCTCCGCCCTCCAAACCCCTCATTTCGAGTGGCAGGAGCCTTTGTTCGAGAGCCCAACTCGACACAGCACAGCGGGACCTCCGCAACCCGCAAGGACCCCGTCGCCTACCCCCTCTCTGCAGGCTTCAATCCACTCGAAGACGCGCTCAATGTATGAGTCTCCCGCTTCCGCTCGTCACTTGACTCCGGAGCCCCCTCTGCCTCAACAAAGCCCGCCATCTCCGGAAGTCAGGCCATCTCCAGCGATTCCTGCCGAGCCTGAGCCCGAGCCCGAGCCTTCTGTTGCGAAGCCTGCACCTACCGAGCTTGTACCTACCGCGCCTGCACCTACTGAACCTGAGCCTACCGAGGTCGCTCCCACCGAAAATACTTCTACGGAACAACGGGAAGCAGAGGCCCCGAAGATAGACCACACCGATGCCACTTCCTCTGCAGGTTCTGAATCGACCGTTCGTCCGCAAACCGCGCGCACAAACACGACAACATCGGCTGTGATTACTGCGGATGAGCATGTGACCAAGGGTATCGAATGCCATGAAAGAGGGTCTTTGAATGAATCGACATATCACCTGCGCATTGCAGCCAAGCAGAACCATCCAACCGGAATGTTACTTTACGCGTTGGCTTGTCGACATGGCTGGGGTATGCGACCGAATCAACGGGAGGGTGTGCAGTGGTTGCGCAAGGCGGTGGATTCTGTTGGTATCGAATTGATGGACGATTCGAACCCGACCATTCCCGCTCGCGCCAAGGAGCTACAGAAGGCTTATCGAGCGCAGTTTGCCTTGAGTATCTACGAGCTTGGAGTAAGTCATCTGAACGGATGGGGTATCGAGCAGGACAAGTCCCTGGCCTTGCGTTGCTTCGAGATCGCGGGCCAATGGGGCGACGGCGATGCCCTAGCGGAGGCCGGCTTCTGCTACGCCGAAGGTATTGGATGCAAAAAGGACCTGAAGAAAGCGGCGAAATTCTACCGGCAGGCGGAAGCGAAGGGCATCAGTATGGTTGGGAACAGTTGGTAAGTTGCTCCACCGGCTCGGCTATGGTTGGGGTGGGTCTAACCCGGCTTTGATAGGATCTACAAGGACAAGTACATGGACGAGGAGTCCAGCTCGAACTCGCGTGGTCGGGGCCAGCCTGGCAGTACTCCCGAGAAGAAACAGCGCAGCAAATCCCGAACCCGCAGTCTTTTCCATCGCAAAAAGTCGGTTGCAACTGAAGCATAGACGGTTGTGCAGTACCCTCGTGGTCAACCCGAGGGCCTGTTTGCATCCGCCATCTTGTGCAGCAAAAAGAAAGGCGAAAGGCTTGTTCTGCATTTGGTCTTGGCATGATTTTCCCTTGACATTCCTGTCCTTCCTCGACCATTCAGTGTCTCTGGTCAGTATCACCACGCACATTGTGCTGCCGATTGAGGAAGACTTTTCTATTCTACTTCGTTTCATTCGTTTGAACCCATCCGTGGGTTGCCGCTCTTCCCTTTTCTTTACTTTTCCCTTTTCCCCTCGCATTTCGCGCTATTTATTCGCACCTTTCCTTTTTCTCCTTGAGCAGGCCTTGCTAGCTGCTCCACCCTTTGGATCACCGCGTCAAGTGGCTTCTCGCTTGACGTCTCGTCCCAATTTGCGGGCAGCGATATTCGTTTCTTGGATACCCATCATTTTCGAATCACTGTGTGATATTTCATTTTCTTCTCTTTTGGAATACAACCCTATTTTCACCCACCCTTCGTTCTGTGGTTCTTCCCTTCATAACCAATTTCATTTCTCCACTTGTTTTCTTTCTTACTTCTTTTTCCCGTGGACGCTCGTCCATGTTCGATCGTTGGGATTCTCTTCCATTCCTTTCTTTGACTCCTGTAATACCATTTCTTTCCCATTTCTTCTTAGAGATAGCCGTGTGTTTGTGTCGACCGAGATCATACCTGATGATACTCACGAGGAATTGCTACATAATCGGATGTTCATCCATCATTGATGGATAGAGTTTTGGACATGCTTCTGGATACCTCAGCCTCTGAGAAGTTAGTAGTGATTGCTGTTCCAGCGTGATCAAATTGAGTCCTCCAGTGGCGACGAACCACCGGGGGGAGAGAAGCGACAAAGACAATTAATTACCCGCAATTTAGTGTCCAGCTAGGGAAGAATAGCGTTTTGCTCTTGGTGGGTGAGATTATTGGGGGGAAAGGGTAAGCAAGTCCTGACTAGCACAACGGACTATTCAGTAGTTGGATCACCGGGTGGGCTTGGCTGGAGACCAACTAACCAACTAAGCGGGGAAACAGGCAAATACCTTCCCCCCTCCTTCCGGCCTCAGCTTGAACTCGAGAAAAGAAATTAGAGCAAGACGGAGTATGCAATAACAATATAGCACGAATGCACCAGAACTCCGGGCTGACCGCGACCGGCTCGGTTGATTGGTAGGCGATATTAAACCCCGGGAGTTCATTAGCTCAAGCCCAAGTCGGGCCATTGGCCGGTGCTCGAGCGCAGTCTACGGAGAATTGGCCCAAAGTAGAGAAAGAGTGGCGATGGGATGCAGACCTGATGACCCAAACAGGAAGAGAGCCAGCCTTAGCTCGACCTTCTGGCATCGCGCCGGCATTTGGTCCCACCCCAAAGCTGCCCTGATCGTCCGGGGGAAATTGGGGGGTTGCATTAGCCCTTCACACTTCAGCATGCTCCGGCTGTCCTCCTGCGCCCTCCTGCTCCTCCTTCTCCTCTTCCTTCTCGTGCTCCTCCTCCAATCACTCGCAGCGGGATGATGCGATGGCTCACCTCTTGCCTCGGTTCACGTACATCTTCAATCAGGATTTGCAGGTGCAAATCATCATTCATGAACAATGCCTGATCTAACCTACCCACTGTACGGCTGAGAAAAAAGTATGTGTGTGTAGCTCCACGCGATCTCAAGCTGGCCATGGTCCTTGCGCGGGGCCGGACCTAATGGATCTTGTTCTCATTATCTGGATCGTCCTCCCGCATACTGGGTCCTGGCATGGCGTCCCTCTGGTGGCTCGCCCCTCAACCTACGCCGTTACACTTCCTATCTACTAGGGCCAGTAGCGGCATGTTTCGTCCGCGCCGTCTCAAGCCTGGTTGTACACTAGTATGACCCGCGGTGTGCAGACCTGATCGACTATCGAGGTTGCTGAAATTGGACATGTGATGGTCTCAGCTTTTATTAGTGTTTTTTTCTCTTTCTTCCCGGGGACATCTAGAAGATATATCTAGCTACCTAGCGTTCGAGCAGGGGGGTTTAGACCCGGTTGTTTCCTTTTTCCTTCGTCCTGGCTGATTGTGGGTTTTTCTCCTCTCCTCTCCTCCCTTGCCTCCCTTGATTCGGTCTCCTGGGTTCCGTGGTCATTCTTCAACCCTATCAATCGTCGGTCTTGCATATCACTTGCCCGTCACTTGACCTCGACCAGACTGGTGGGTATGTATCTTAGCTGCTGTCGCACCTTGGTGGCCGAATATATAGCACTCCTCTTGGTATCCTCCAGTCCGTTGCTGACCTCATTGCAGCTTGTCTACTTCAATCAAGTCTCTTAAGTCCTTGGATCCGTCTCTGCGTAGAGACAATACTTGTGCTAGCCATCCCACATTCCTCGGTCCGGTCCTCACGGAAGGAGAAGCCCCCGCCATTGTCACACCGACATCATCGGTACATTGTGTCTGAGGAGAGGTTCAGTACGACCTGGAATAGCGGCGCATTATAACCAAGATGGCCGGTGACAGCAAGCCTGAAGTGTTCGAAAGTGCTAACGTGGCCGCGGCCACGGCCAAGCCCAGCTTTGGGGCTCGCGTGGCTAGGCACTTCAAGCGATGGTGGTGGGTGTACATCATCGCCTTGATCGTGATTGTTCTTGTAGTGGTGCTTCCTGTGTAAGTTTGCTCTCGCGGCAATAGATGCCTTCCCCCCATCCATATCCATTTCCTGGTCTCCGGCTTACATGACATGTTTCGGAAAACAGAGTCTATGTCGCATACCCCAAGGAGGCTCAACACATAGTCAATGACTCCAACCTGACTGTCACATCAATGATCATCAGTGACCCCTCACCTTCATCCTTCGACCTCCACCAACTACAGGTTATTGGATCCAACAGCTCTTTCCACCCGACCTTCTACTCCTTCTCGGCAGCCATCAGCCTGCTGGGATCCGCCGTCTTCACTCACGTTCAGGTTCCCCAGTTCAACGGCCACAATGGCGTTGTCATCGATGTCAACCAGCGTGCGAACCTGACCAACGCAACGGCATTTGCCGAGTTCTGCAAGGCCGCCATCATGAACGAGCAGTTCCCTCTCAACGTCTACGGCAAGCCCCAGCTAAAAGAGGGAAGTCTACCCAAGACAACTGTGACCTACAACAAGACCGCCATGGTAACAGGTGAGCTCACCTATTCCCCATATATTACAATTAACTCTCACAGCCCACTGACTCATACATTCCGGTCTAGGCCTCAACAAGCTCTCCGGCTTTGACCTCGTGGACATGTCAATTGGAACCAACAACACAGACGGCACCAACGCCAAAGGAACCGTCTACATCCCCAACCCCTCCGACATCAGCATCGCCGTGGTATGCAATTCTCCCATCTTCCCTCCAATTCGCCATACCAGTATCCCAACTAACCCCACATCCTACAGGGCAACCTAACCCTCAACCTGGAGGTCAACAACACCGGCATCGGCCAGGCCTTCATCTACGACCTCACCATCAACCCAGGCAACAACACCGTCCCCATGACCGCCAACGTCAGCACCCTCACCGTCGCCAGCATGCTAGGCAACTACCCGGACTACATGATCCCCATCGACATTACCGGCAACTCAAGCATCTACGACAACCAGCCGCTCCTCTACATCGAAGAAGCGCTGGCGTCGCTCAAACTGCAGGTTCAATTGAACGTGACGCAGGCATTGGGCGGTTAATTTAGCCAGTCAGTCTTGCCTTCAAACTAAAAGTCTGTATTTTTGCTTTTACGGACTGATGGATCTTGTATCCTCTCTTGTTGGGGATATAAAATGAGACATGTGTGTTATGCGGAGGGTTGATGGTTTGTTCTCTGTTTATATATGGCCTATTTACTGCTTACGATGATATTTGTGATTCCCATATGCCTTTTATGGATGGATGGATGAAGGGATGAGAGCTGGACTTGTGTCATCGTTGGTTTGGTCGAGGTAGGTAGGTAATTGTCACTTAGTATAGTATAGTATATTTAGTATATGTAATAATCTATGATATAATCTTCTACTTTAGTTTCGTAACTTTCATTTTCAGGATACGATGATTAGCAGAAATGATGGATGGAAATGTGAAACAAAGGATGCGATGGGTAGGTAGATAGGTAGGTAAACAAATAATAGTCGCGGATGCACAGACACTGCTTAGTTACTGCATATGGTGAAACCACCCCCCTATGAAAAGGGAGGGGCTTATCAATGAATGCAACGATTGTCTCATCTTCCCCAGCTGGGATGCTTAAGCGAGATATTATGTTTTGTTCCAAACACAAGCCATAAGAATGTCGTTCTTCTTTTTATTGTTCTCTTTTTCACTTGTTTTCTTTCTTCCGATCAATCAATCAGGATGACAATGGCTAAACAAACAGAATCTGTCACGTGTGCCTCCTTTTGGATGCCCTCCCCTGGTATAACTTTTTGGCCTTTGTTTTTCTTCGTCTTTACACTCTCGTGCTTTCCCTTGAACAAAAGAGCCTCCGACCTTAACTATACTGACAATGAGATAGAAAGGAAAACTACATATCATGCAATGTGTTATACCCCGTTTCAATCAGACTTCGCGGTCCCCGCGCGTCGCCTCCAATATGCCAATAGAATAGCCCACCCAGCTTCATTTTGGTGACGAATTTCGCCTTCTGCTGAACTGTTTGGGGCGTGTCGTATGTGACAAATCCGCCATCACCGCCTACGCAGTATGCTGCTCCCAGACTGCTGTCGTGATGCTCCTTGGCTCCCGGTCGCGGCAGCTGGCTATAGTCGAAGACGCCGTCTTCACCGCCACAGCCTACATACCGCTGACCAGCTCCACTGCTACCCAGGAACGAGCGGCCATACGCGGGGATCCCGAGAAGTAACTTCTTGGGATCGACGCCCTGGTTGAGTATGTAGGAGATGGAGTTTTGGCAAGAAATCGCTGCGGGATGCTTGCTGAAGAGCTGGGCTTGATGACCCGACTGGTTCTCCCAGGGGCCCGAGAAATCATACGCCATGATATTGATCAGGTCGAGATAGAGTTGCGCCTTGGAAAGATCGATGTTGCGGAGAGCCCATGGACCGGCCGGCAGACAAGAGGCCAGAACATAACGCGGGGCCGGGAGGACTTCGCGCAGTCGCGCCAGCAGACGGATATAGTCCGATCCTTCTTGTGGGTCGGAGGGGTATTCCCAGTCCACTGTTGGGCCAGCACACGGTTGGTTAGCCTTAGGGCATGCACACAATTTTACCTTATTTTCTGCAAAGTAGATACTGACATGACGCATCCATGATGATAAGGGGGGGAGGGGCTGGGATCCATCGCACGTACCGTCGATACCATCCAGACCAAACTGGTCCACCAGCGCCCTCGCGCTCCGAGCAAACGTCTCGGTGCGAGATTGACTGCGGGCCACTTGGGCGAAGTTCTCGCTGCCCTTGCCGCCTCCTCCGACTGAAAGAATGAGCTTCATTTTAGAATATTGCGGCTTCAGTTGCGCAAAGGCCCGCAGGCAGCCGTTAGTGCCGTCGACGGGCATTTGTGCATCGGCCCATTCGTCACTGAGCTGTTATTCAAGGCATGTCCTGTCAGCGAGATCAGCCCCTCACAATAAGGGGAGAGGACTGGTTACATAAACGGTACCATCTTCTTTAACCCTGTGAACGAAGAAAGCAGGCTGGTTAACAACTGTCTGTGTATGGACTGGGACCATCAGCATGGTGCCGACTTGAGGTTACTAGTACCATGCAAACGCGTAGAAGATATGAGAAATGAAGCCCAATCGAAGGGCCGACGGAGGCTGTTTCCGGTATATCCTCCAATTGGGATAATAGGCAGCATTCAAGAAGAAGGGCACTTCGTAGGAACTATTACTGGAGCGTTCGGCTGCTTTGCGCCGCCAGTGCGGAAAGAGGGAGGAGCCGGAGAACATGGCCAGCAGTGGTGGAGGAGGGGGAGGGAAACAAGGGTGCAATAGAACTAGAGGAAGGGGAAGATTGACTCTTCGAGGACCAGGATGTGAGGTCAAAATACAGGAAAATAAGCTTAAGATCGTGATGCGAGGATTAAAGATGGAACAAGCCCCAGAATGGCCAGCGTCACGTGTGGGAGTGCTTGTTGGTTTTGGTGATGCGAATTGGGGACTTTTTGATTTGCTCCCCCCACGCGAGTATGGAGAAGGTAAGGGATCGTACGATTAGTGTGGCAGTGGGTGTTTTCTTTTTTTCTTTTTGTTCTGCTGAGGTCTTGAGCAATTTAAACCCTCTGATCTGCAGAAGGAGCAGCAGGAGCACCGGGAGAGAGACACTGCAACGGAGCTGTTAATGGATGGACTGGCAGGAAGGAAAGAAGGCAACCAGGATGAACCAGCAGCATCAGCATCAGCATCAGCGACAGCAACAGCAACAACAATGACAACAACGAAAGCTGCTTCTTTCGTTCCTCCGGCCAAACCACGTACAACCACTTGAGTCGACCCGACGCAGTGGCTACATCAGTATCATCCCACTCTTTCCATGATCCAGGTACTTGGCTTTTTCTACAACTACCCTTCCCTGTACCCTACCACGTACTACTCACGTACGTATTCTCGTTTCTAGGGTTGCAATGCGGCCGATTTGCAGGCAACATCCTATGCAGCTTTGTCATGCAGGCTGCTAAGGTTAGGGGCCTATTTCGGTCGGTTCCCCCTCCTCCATCAGCAGTGACCTGGGCTAGTCAATCAGATCAACGTCCGACGATGGGAGCATCTGATGATGACCAGCCACAGACCCAGACACGGTCCAAACGTTGTCACCCCGCCTTTTGCTGTCCCAGGTTCCCAGGTCGGAGGAGCAGATCAAGCGATCGTGTTGATCATTGGCCGCCCCGGAACGTTCTCCCTCTTCATCTGGTGTACCAGCCAGAGGACGCGGCTGGCTAAGGTTTGTTTTTAAGGCCCGGGTCTTACCCTCTCGATACTCTCCGGTGAGATTCTGGTGCTTCGAGACCTCGCAAAAGTCCAATGACAGTGGCGTCTGTCACTAAGCCTTCTTTATCCAAAACCCGAGTAGCCCGCGATGAGATTATAGACTCGTCGCACGGGACTATTGATTCTGACTGAGGAGAGGTCAATTCAGCGATCGACTGCTGATGCAATATATCCAGAGCAATTGCCGGGATGTATCAGCATTGCAGTGATTGGCCACAATGGGGGAGATGCTCAGTAATCCTTATGAAGTATTCGCTCGGTTGTTCCGGATCGGACTGGGGGATCGACTGGGTTGGAAAATGCAGTTTTTGCCCACTATTTTCTTATGGCTGCAGTTAGAGTTCCCACCGTCGTTGCTTTTTTTTCTTATTTTTTTTTTTTCCCCTTCCCTTTTGCACCCTCGTTTGAGGGAAATGTTGGTTGTGGGGGAGATGCAGCCGCGGACGACTAACCTGTAGGACTAGTGACGCCCCATCCCCGCATGAAGGACCGCGACTCAATTACCTTGATGCTGAGTGGGAGAGCTTTTCACCCATACTGAATCTGCATTTGATCCCCGAGCGAATAGGCACCGAGAACGAGGAGGGGTGAGACAATCCTCGGGTTCTTAGCGTCAAGTACACTTTTTCTCCGGCGCGTTACTCGCCAGCGACAGGAGCCGCTCCGGAGCGCCGACAACCGCGGCGGTATTGTTGCTGAAGCTATTCACTACAAGAAAAGAAGAAGAAGTGAAAAAAAGGGAGGAGGAAGCATGTGAGCATTGAGGTTGTGCTGCTCACTGGAACTAGGTTACTGCCCGGGCTATTCCCCAGTTCCAAGTTACACCGTACAACATGCATCCTTTTCACAGTCGAGCAGGGAGTCGGGCGTCAGACCCATCGAGCAACGGACCATGTGATCTCGTAAGTCGTAGGAATGCTCGTATGCAGGGGCAGCCAGGCTTGCCTGCGCCTGGGAAACGTACCCATTGGCCTGCTGCAACTGGGCCCGGCGCTCCCCCAGGCTGCCGTCAACCATCTACGAAAGACGGGGTACGTCTCGCTGCAGCATGGATGGCTGACTGTGCCCAAACAAGGGCGGGGAATAAGCATCAACGAGGGATTCCGTTTTAACAACCCGATCTCACTGTAGAAGTAACTAGTAGATGCTACTCGAATTACGCTCTTCTGCTCTTCAGTTCTTCATGCGTTCTACCAATATTTACATGGGGTTCGATGGACTTCCACAATGGAATTGCTGAATAAGCATAATGTATTTGCCACCGCCTTCCTCTTTCAACATACTGCCCTTTCAAGGCTCGGAGTCGCTCGTCAGGACTCCTCCGATGCAGACTGATCATTCATCATTCTTCAAGTCTGCTCTCTTCCATATGCTAAGTGTCTGAGGGTGCCAAACACTTTGCAAGGCAATAGGGCACTAATTGGGTCTATATCCTAGCCCACCTCAGTCATCTGATTGACTGCAAACAAAGCAAGGACCTCCGCTCAAACGTGTCGACGAGCGAAAAGCTCCTGCTCTACCTCTCTATCCTCCCTAGTACCCTCTTGTCGTTCAACACTAAACCAATCAACATGACGGCAGACGTGAGCCATGCAGCATCACGCGTGCTCACCTCCAACAGCCCCCGCGACCCGAGCTTTGATGAATTCTCCTTCGTCCCCTTCCTCCGCCAGAGCTACGGCTTCGGCCTCGCCAGTGATGTACCCGTCTGCAAAGCCTACAGCGAAGGTCACTGCCCTCTGGGACCAGCCTGTCCCGATCGCCACCCGACCCCATCGCGTGTCACCACGTCGACCACCACCGCGTCGGGACTAGCACCGTCAACCACACATGGATCGCTGGTTTGCAAGCATTTCCTCAAGGGACTTTGCAAGAAGGGTCTCAAGTGCGAGTACCTTCATGAATACAACCTCCGCCGCATGCCGGAATGCCAGTCCTTCTCGCGGTCCGGCTACTGTCCCAATGGCGATGACTGCCTGTATCAGCACGTGCGGGAGCAGGCGCGTCTGCCCCCCTGTGAACACTACGACCGGGGATTCTGCGAGCTGGGACCTCTGTGTGCCAAGCGGCATGTTCGTCGGCGCTTGTGTCAATACTACTTGGCCGGGTTTTGTCCGGATGGCAAGGCCTGCGTGGATGCTCATCCCCGGTGGTCGGAGAACCTCCCCCGTCCGCAAATCCGGGTCGAGAAGACCGAAGAGGAGCTGGAGCGGGAACGGGCCTTGATCCGGGAGGAGCAGGAGAAGGAGAAGGAACGTGAGAGGGAGTGGAGGAGTGAGCGTGGTCGCGGTGGGGGCTTCATGCGGGGTCGGTATCGGGGGCGTGGACGCGGATAGAAGAAGAAGAAGAAGAAGAAGAAGAAGATGATGATGATGGTGGAAGGTGAAAGGGGTTGGTTGTATTTGTTTTGCAGATTTGAGTTTACAAAATCGTCGAGATACCCAGCTGAGAGGCATGTTTACACTTTTTATACATGGTTAGATCTATCAAGGTTGCATTTGGATTGTCTTTGTCGTGTATCTGAGGATACATAGTAGGGAGACAGATTTTTGAATGAAAGAATATGCGATAAGAATGATGATGAAGCAGAGCTGGTGCTTTAGCTCGATTAGGAATATGGTGTCTACTAGAGACATTGGGACAATCTAATATGGGGCTGGGTACGGGAGTCGATGGATGGTCTAGCCAGACCGTGCACGGATTTCCGCTACTCAATTTCCAACTAGGTTACTGTGTATCTAGTGTGTACACTGTAAATAGGGCCAAGTGAGCGTCAGCAGCAACCCCTAACAAACAAAGAGAGAGCAGCTATTCCACAGTAGGAATGTGAGAGACTCTCTATTAGTCGACAGTGATTAGGTGCTATCCAGATGACATCATGACTATCAGCTCACAGAACAAGCAGATACCCCTAGTTAATAAATGGAAGATGAGAAAGCAGATTGTCAGAATTCCCTAATCTTTATCCGGGGCCCTTCAATTCCCAAAAAGAGGAGGGATCAAACCCGTGCCGCCAAAGGTGTCTCCATTGCTTGTTCCCACGGGGAGGAAATGAGAGGAGGGGCTTATGAGATGGTGAATAAGAGATCGTTCAGCGCCAGTCGAGTCCATCCGAGCTCCATTTGTCAATGATCCGTAAGGCTCCACAATCAAGATTGATTGGATGGCATCACGCCGAGTGGCTCCGGAATTCCACTTTTAGGTACATCCAGACCAATCACCGTGCCAGAGAGAAAGGGTCCGTACGGGAACAGGCGAACGGTACTAGTAATCGATTACGGATGCTTGCCAAACGCTGAGTGAGAAGAAGCTGCTTTGAGTTGCGGAGCTCCTCGACCACAGTAGGTACCTTTCCCCCCCTCCCTCTCGAGGCTATAAAGTCTGGCCACCATGGCCGGTCCCATTCGCTTGTCTTCTTTTCCTCTTCATCAGAAGTAACCTCTTCCTCTGTGCCTTTCTTCTCTCCCAGGTTCACCCCACCACCCCCACCATCACCATGGCTCCCAAGATCGCTATCGTCTTCGTAAGTGATATCCCACCGTTTGGTGACATTTCAACATTCTGGAAATTCGCATGACTAATGGGCCAATTAACTACAGTACTCCATGTACGGCCACATCCTCAAGCTGGCCGAGGCTGAGAAGAAGGGTATTGAGGCTGCTGGCGGTTCCGCCGACATCTTCCAGTATGTCAATAGCTGCAACTGAAATTCTATCGCAATTGTCCCGGTGACTAACCTATACCGTCTAGGATCGCCGAGACCCTCTCCGACGATGTTCTGGCTAAGATGCACGCTCCCCCCAAGTCCAGCTACCCCATTGCTGAGGCCAACACCCTCCTTGAGTACGACGCCGTTCTCTTCGGTATCCCCACTCGCTACGGTAACTTCCCCGCTCAGTGGAAGGCCTTCTGGGACCGCACTGGTGGTATCTGGGCCTCCGGTGGCTACTGGGGCAAGTACGCTGGTCTCTTCGTTTCCACCGGTACCCAGGGTGGTGGTCAGGAGTCCACCTGCCTTGCTGCCATGAGCACTCTCGCTCACCACGGTTTCGTCTACGTCCCTCTCGGCTACAAGACCGTCTTCGCCCAGCTGTCCAACCTCAACGAGGTTCACGGTGGTAGCGCCTGGGGTGCTGGTACCTTTGCTGTAAGTTTTTCTCCCAAAAGCTGACACCGGACCGTTTCTATCAGCGACAATATACTGATGAGTTTTCTTTTCTACAGGGTGCCGACGGCTCCCGCCAGCCCAGCGCTCTCGAGCTCGAGGTTGCTGAGGCCCAGGGCAAGGCCTTCTACGAGCACGTTGCTGCCCACAACTTCGCTTGACTACATGGTAGCGAGCAGGCCAAGTCGGAGTCGCAGCCTGCGGCGGCCGCAGCAGCGTCGCAAAAACAGACGACTCAGACTCCGAAATCCCAGCCTGCGCCAGCCAAGAACGGTCAGGGCACTCAGGGAGCGAGTGATGCAGACAAGAGTAACGAGGGACCATGTGGTTTGCCTAAGAAGTGCACCATTATGTAAATCGATTTGCACTTGATACCCTGCAGTTTCATTCGTGCCTTGCTTTGCTTTGACCGGGTTGGATTGGATACTGGCGTTTAATTCGGAGGACTGGGTCTCTTGTTGTTGTGATGCTATTTCCATAATATAAATAGAACAGAGTCATAATAAATAAATATACATTTTTAACTTTATATAAATATACATCTCTTGACTTAGAAATATGTGTAGTCATGAATAAGCTATGGATGCGTTGACGAGGGAAGTATCTGGATTACCAAAGATACACCATTTGTCAGCGGAAAAGAGACGGCGGGGTGGTACCAGGCGGTAACGGCGTGCAATGACGATAGAGCTCCGCTGCCGCCTTAATCGGCTCTCCTCCAAGCTCTCTCAACTCTCTGTCTCTCTCTCGTTCAACTTCTCTTACCTCTCTTCCCACCCCGCCCACTGCCATGATCTGATGAGTTTGATGAGTTTGATGTGTTACTTAAGCTGCACAAACATTGATTCAACTCTACTATTCTGTCCAACCCCTTCTTGCTAGGGTGTCACCACTATGGCGTCACGCCCAATCGTACTGAGGTTCGAAAGCCGCAACGGCCAGTTCCGGTTGACGGTCAACCCGCAAGAACTGTTCCCGTCTCTGCAGCCACAGGTGTGTTCCCTATACCTTATGGCTTAATACTTAAAGCTCGAATGAGTGCTTATATGCCCTCTCTAGATCCTAGAACGCCTCCCTCCAAACGTCGATCCCTCATCTATCACTCTCTCTAACCGGCCCATCGGCACCGGTGGTGAAGAAAGACTTCTTAACAGCTTAGATGGCGTGGGTTTGGACAAAGTTGGTTTGAAGTGAGTTGAGACCCGCATGTTGGACAGATTCTGCGCCGATCCAGGTCACCTGTCATAGCTACTAACACTGCTCGGTTCTTTCCTGTCAGGCACGGCGATAAGCTCTTCATCGGGTACCAAGAAAACCAAGGACAACAGAATGGCACAGCCAACGGCCACGTAACCCCCAGCACAGGTGAAGCTTCGCGACGTCTAAATGGAGCTCCCGTGCCCCAAAGCGAAACGGTAACCTTCCGCCCTCCGCAGCCGACCTCGCCTACAGCCACGATCAAGAACCCTTGGGACGTGGTGCAACAATCGCCGCTAGATGATATGCTGGACAAGAAGGATGGGAAGATCAAGCGAGGCCTGGATACGAAGTTCTGCCGACACGGCCCCAAGGGAATGTGCGACTACTGTATGCCGCTCGAGCCCTACGACCCCAAGTATTTGGCGGAGAAGAAGATCAAACACCTCTCATTCCACTCGTACCTGCGGAAAATTAACGCCTCGACCAACAAAGCCGAACTCAACAGCTCGTTCATGCCCCCGCTTAGTGAGCCGTATTATCGGGTACGGCGAGACTGTCCCTCTGGACACCCGCAGTGGCCGGAGGGCATTTGCACCAAGTGCCAGCCGAGTGCGATCAGTCTGCAGCCTCAAGAGTTCCGGATGGTGGACCACGTGGAGTTCTCCTCGCCGGATCTCATTAACTCGTTGCTCGACTTTTGGCGGAAATCGGGCGCTCAGAGGTTAGGGTTTCTCTACGGTACCTATGAGGAGTATAAGGAGGTTCCGCTGGGTGTGAAAGCCGTGGTCCAGGCCATCTATGAGCCACCGCAAGTGGATGAGGTGGATGGAGTTACGCTCCATGAATGGCCCAACGAAAAGGAGGTGGACGAGGTTGCACATCTATGTGGTTTGGAGAGGATTGGCGTGATCTTTACGGACCTACTGGACGCAGGTCGTGGAGACGGTTCGGTGATCTGCAAACGACACATCGACTCCTACTATTTGTCCTCCTTGGAGATTGCTTTTGCGGCGCGGTTGCAGGCGCAACACCCGAAGGCCACGAAATGGAGCCGAACAGGCCGCTTCGGCTCGAATTTTGTCACCTGTGTGCTGAGTGGCGACGAGGAGGGCGCCATTGCAATCAGTGCTTACCAGGCGTCAGTAGCGGCCGTCGAGATGGTCCGCGCGGACATTGTTGAACCATCGGCAGAACCCTCTGTCATGCTGGTGCAATCCGAGGACGACGACACCGAGAACAAGTCGCGGTATATCCCCGAGGTCTTCTATCGCAAGATCAACGAGTACGGCATCAGCGCTCAGCAAAACGCGAAACCCAGCTTCCCCGTCGAGTACCTTCTGGTCACCTTGACACACGGTTTCCCAACGGACGCCTCCCCCCTATTCACCGACAGCAGCTTCCCCATCGAGAACCGCGAAGTCATCGGCGAGAGCCAGGAGCTCATCCACGTGGCGAAGAAGCTAGTAACCCACGGCGACCCGGACAAAGCAATCCGAGCCGTCTCGGACTTCCACATGCTGTGCTTCCTGCACTCCCTGTCGACATTCAACAAGGTAAACCCTCATCGCCTACATGACTTCCTTCCATTCAGGAGCAAACCGTCCTAACCAAACCCACCCACCTTCTTACAGGACGAAGAAGCCCTACTATGCCGCGTCGCGACGCAACGTGCCCCCGCAGATGGCCTGCAGCTGATCAACACCTCTGGATGGGCTACCCTGGTGACCATTCTTCAGGAAAGTGGTGAGCGCCCCCCTAAGCGCCCCTGGCTGCCCACACCCGAGCCTTACCCGCCACGTTCAGTGCCCTACAACCCCGGAAAACGTTCCCTCCCCTCCTCTACCTCTTCTTCCTCTCATCCCAGGCCCGAGTCTCCCAAATCTGAAAGTGAACGTCTTGCTAAGAGGTTTAAGGGAGCTAGTCTAGAATGAAATTCTTTTGTTGACTAGTCCGATGACCGAATCCCAACCTATCCCAAATCTCCGTCCGTCTATCTCTATATCCTACCTCTTTCTGCTTGTCCATTACTATGTCACCCTGTGTCTCGGGCTCCATCTCAATCTCAACCTCAACCGCAACGTCTCAGTCAGCACCCTTCTATATCGATCATCTCCTACTTCCAATACATATACAATCGTTTGTCCGTGCCGCACATGCGTGTACCTAAAGCGGAGGACGAGCCGGAGAAAAGGGCATGGAATAATAAGGGAAGGAAGCAAGGAATGGAAATTGGGGAAAGGGGGAAACCGGGGAAATCGGGGATTATATTTACAAAGTATAGCATGGTACATCCAAGCCACATGAATATGAACTATACTCCCATTTATCAATACGTGGGATACTTGCATTGATTTGCCTCTGCTACTTTCATTATCATATGTCAATGCTATATTCTCGGGGGTAGTTGGGTTACTTGGAAATAAAACAATGATGGAGCTGAGTACGTATCATATGGTACATATAGTACAGTATGGAAAAATAACAACATAATGTATCGTCAATTTCGTAAGATCGTGCAAGATTTCAAACACGTTATGTAGGAGATAAAAGTGACTAGATATGTGAAGAGACATGAATATCACGAGCCGAGAAAAGGAGGGAAAGCAAACACGAACACAATATGAAGGAAAAGGAAAGAAGAACAGAAGTGATATTAAAAGGAATACAATCCCTACTCATCCTTCTTGACCAACTCGCCCAATCTCTTCTCAATAACCCTCCTCCCCTCCACATCGCGCCAAACCTCATGTGGCGCCCCCTTCACAATATCAAAGTTCTTAAGGTTCTTCGTGATTTTTGTCAACTCCTCCTGTCTCTTCGCCCACTTCTCACTCTTCCGGACCTCAATACCCGAGCTGATCACCACGAGTGGCGTATCCGCCATCTGAACGTGTCTGGCCGTCTGGATCTCCGAGGAGGTCATCGACTCAGCGACAAGGTTCTCCTGTAATTTCGCCTTGACGATCTTCCCCGTTTGGTAGGAGCTGCGGCCGTAGACGCGGTCTTCGCGCGTGCGTCCCTTGAAAATGGCTCCGGCGATACGGTCCAGTCCTAGCGGGGTGAAGATGCCGCGAAGCCAGAGCGTGAAGCCGCGGCCCGGGGAGCCGATGTTACTGAGGTAGTCTTCGTGGAGGCTGTCGATCAGAACGATTCCAGAGATCTCGAGCAGGTGGCGACTGGCGAAGATGCGGCTGTAGATGCCACCAACGCTGGCCGAAACGAGGATCCAGGGGCCCTCTTCGCCGGCGAGAGCGAGTGCTTCAGATAGGGCATCTGCTGCCATGCCGGCGGAGAAGGGGGAGGGCGCGTTGTCGGACCAGCCGAAGCCGGGACGATCCCAGTAACAGTAACGAGGGACGAGGCCGGACTGGTATGCATCGTGGATGAAGGGCTGCAGGGTGTGTTCGACGGGCCAGTCGCCACCTTCGATGAGGATCGTCGGGGTGTCATTCTGAAGACTGTGGGTAGCGTTACCGACGCAGTGGAGGTGGACTTGGTAGCTGTCGCCGTTGACGTAGTATTTCTTGCCAGGGGCGGGGAGGGATGCATCGCGGGCACGAAGGATCAGGGTGGCGGTAAACAGGATGACGATGATAGCGAAAATGACCAGGAAGACGGTCTGAATGAGGACAGCGACCCATTCGCGCAGGGGACGGCGGGTTTCCGGCCGCCCTGTCAGGCGCTCCTCTTCTTCCCGCTTACCCCATGCCACGGAGTGGTTCTGGACAATTGTATAGAGAGAGATGAAAGCTGCCCAGACTACCGATGCGACTCCCACCCAGCCTTCTTCAAGCCGGATGCGAGGGACGGCTAGAGTAAGGATCATGTCGATGAGGAGGAAGATGGCAATGATGATACCAGACACGGACATGGGCTTGGACGGGATAGCGAAGAACAGGAGTCCGAGCAGGAGGTACCCGGTTGTCAGGGTCGTATAGGCGAAACTGAAGAATCCGGATCCGCGCGAGTGCATCATGGGTGGACTGACGAAGAGGGAGACGAGAAGGAATGTCCACCAGATGAAGCTGATGGCGAGGAAGAGGGAGGAGAGGCCTCGTAGGGCTCGAATGCCCCAGAGGTTGTAGGGAGAGACCTGGCGAGCTAGGTGTTAGCCATCTTGCGACTGAAGGGAGGTGTTTCTATGCGAAGCTCACAGCAGGGTCATCAGGGCTCAGATAGGCCGGAGGCTCGCGCGGGAGCAGTCGTGTGCGCTCATCTGGCTCATCGTGTCGTCGCTCATCCTCTCGATCGCGCTGCTGGCCGGTCCTGTCGGACTCGTCGCTTCGTCTAAATTTAAGGGACACCATTGTGCTTTTCTTCACCCTGGTGCGCTAAAGAACGATAGGGGCGGGGGCAGATGGGTCGTGATAAGAAACGAAGGCGCGACATGGATCGGGATGCCGATGGAGAGAGTCATGAGGCAGATGCTGACGTCACGGCATGGCAATTGCTGGATAGTGGAACCGGGAGGGCCCCAAAAGCACACAAGAAGGGGATCCATGATGGTTGCGAGCATCACCGGCTGGCATCTGGCTGGCGGCAATGCTCAGCCGTGACGTCACGGCAGGCTTATGTCACCGTCATGGACACAATATCATCACCGCTATTAGCTGGTGCAGGATGGAGAGTCAATGGTAAGGATGAGGAGGTGAGACAATAGATGGGCAGGATTGGAATTGCAAGGCATAGGTGCATGGTGGAGAAGACAATTCTCCTTGAATGTATAGTCGGAGGGAAAACATCAATAGATTAAGAACAAAGAGAAAAGCAAGAAGTACACAATTAGCGCGTCGATCCATCAGGCACACGCCTGGTCAGCTGACCTGCCGCACCGTGGGGAAACCATCCTGGTGCATACTTGATCTATATTATCTAGACCATAATCTAAAGTGTAATTGTGGATAGACAATCAATTGCACACTATACAGACCCCAGTTGATAAGATCGAAGACCCACTGGGAGAAGCATCCCTGAAAAAAATTGGTGATCTGCAAAATACCATCAAGTATCATCAGTCAATACGATACGGTATGTACGGTATCAGCCATCTTGGTATGCAGCAAAATCCAACCCTCCGTCAGCTTATCTTTCTATAAGACCTCTTATACTTCAGACACATATTCTACTGTGACATGAAAAAACTCCATATCCAATCTACAGATCCTACATCTGGACCATAGTGGTGCCAACAGCACATACGCCTATCATTCCCCTCCAGATCTACTCACCCGCCACTAAACATCCCCTCCATCAACCGCATGATCCACTCGCCAGCTCCAGCTCCAACTCCCGACTCAAGCTCCTCTCCAATGTCAACATCCACACCTCCAAACCTAGAGCTGATCCTATTCACCACCCCGTCTACCTATCTACCCAGTAAAGCTGCGCAGCCTTCATGAGCGAGCTGCAAAAATCCTTTGCCAAGTCCAGACTGGCCAAGCTGCCTCTCCAACCGCCAACCGGGCCGTCCATGCAACCCCTCGACGAGGAGGTCAGTCACGACGATGACTCTTCCTCGACCTCGTCCACAGGGACAATAGTCCCCTCACCCAGCAGACAACTGTTTGCAAGGCCAGGACGCGGGTACGTATATCCTCACACCGCCGCCCCTCCCCCCACAATTCACTATCTAGCGATCACCAAACTCACACACTTATCAGATCCGTCCAACAAACAACCCTTCCCTGGACAGACTACTTCACCCAGGAGCACTATCTCACACAAATAGACACATCCAACAACACCAAGATCACTCACCATGTCTACCTCACACCACCAGCAGACTCCTCCAGTCCCCTCTTCGTCATGCACCACGGCGCCGGCTCATCCGGTCTATCATTCGCCGCATGCGCCGGGGAGATCCGCAAAATCATCCCCAAAGCCGGCATCTTGTCCATAGATGCACGCGACCACGGCAGCACGGCAGTCACCCACGCCTCAGGCGAAGACGGGGACGAAGGCATCGAGCTAGATCTAAGCCTCGAGACGCTGAACCGAGACCTCGTATTCGTGGTCCGCGAAACCCAGACCCGAATGGGCTGGGAGAGTCTCCCCGATCTGGTCCTTGTTGGCCATAGTCTAGGTGGTGCGGTGATCACGGATGTAGCCAGACAGGGCGAGCTGGGAAGTAAAGTACTAGCATATGCAGTTTTGGATGTTGTAGAGGGTAAGCCAGCGCTCATCTCATCTCACCAAGCAGATTACAGGTAAAACAAAATAAAATACTAACAGAAAGAAACAGGATCCGCCATGGACGCCCTCCAAAGCATGGAAACCTATCTCATGACCCGTCCATCGCGCTTCCCATCCATCAGTTCAGGGATAGAATGGCAGTAAGTGATCAAGCAACAACCCCTTCCACACTCATTTACTTAATCCAACTGTAAAGCACCCGCTCGCGCACAATCCGCAACAAAAACTCCGCCCGCGTCTCCGTCCCCTCCCTCCTCTACGAAGACCCCAACTCCCCCGACCCCACCAAACCCTGGATCTGGCGGACTAATCTCTCCGCCACGAAACCCTTCTGGGAGAACTGGTTCGTCGGGCTAAGTCGCAAGTTCCTCGATGCTCGTGGTGGGAAGTTACTCCTCCTAGCGGGGACGGATCGTCTTGATAAGGAGTTGATGATTGGGCAGATGCAGGGTGCGTATATTCCCCCATCCTCTTCCTCTTATTTACTTAGGTTACTTTTGAAACTGTGTTGAGTGGATGATATGCTAATATCGATATCTGCAGGTAAATACCAACTACAAGTCCTGCCGGAAGCAGGCCATTTCATTCAGGAGGATCAACCGGCAAAGACGGCGCAGATTTTGGTAGATTTTTATAAGAGGAATGATCGCAGTGCGTTGGTTTTGCCGCCTAAGGTGGCGGATTTGCAGGCTTCGGCGGCGATGAAGAAGGGGGCTGGGAGCGGTACTGGTGCTGGTGCTGGTGCTGGTGCTGGGGGGTTGTTTAAGAAGATATAAATATGGTATACTATACTAGATCTTGAATATAGGTTTGAGTTTATTTCATGCTGTATCAAGTGGTGATGGACTAGGAGGTATGTGCTGTTTCAAAGTAGCTGTATTGAGTATTTGGAATAAAAATTGTAACTAGTAGTAGGATCTTTCCATCCTGGATTAAATACAATGCCGCCACCAACACCAATGCCCACCGTCAATGCCCCCAAAGACGCCACATGCTATCGAGTATCCTGCCCATGAATGTGGAATAAGAAGACAGGAAATCGTATTGAACGAAGAACAGAAAGATGATAAAGATCAATGCGGAAAAGAAGAAAAGGAATAGAGGGTATCTGGCGCTATTGCATACACGTCCCTCACTCAAGGAAGATAGGCGCCCCCGGCAATGATCAAATTCATATTCGTAAATTTCACCTTGTAGACCGGGCTCTTCTTCGTGGGAAAAGCGCTGATCTGGTCGGGCGTCACCACGACATCCTTGCCCTTCTTCTTGCCCATACCCGGGGCGACCGCACTTGAGGTTTGCGTAGTGCTGGGTGCTGGCTGGTTGCTGCCGTCGACCTTGGTGCCTGCGCCGCCCTCGCCGACGACACGGCCCTGGGAGGGATCCTGAGCCGGGCCCGTCACATCCCACACGCGGACGGTGCCATCAGCACCACCGGAGACTAGGACTGTTGATTCGACGCTCCAGCTCAGGGACCAGATTCCGCCCTTTCCGTGACCGCGCATGCGCTTCAGCAGTCGGCCAGGAGCAAGGTCCCACAGTAGGATGGATCCTTGGTCATCTGCCGATGCGAGGAGTTTTCCGTCGCGGCTGCATGCCAGAGCAGTGATGTTGCCAGTGTGTCCGGTGAACATGCGGACTGCATTTCCCGTGGTAACGGCCCACATGCGGACCGTGTGGTCGGAGCTACCGGTGAAGACGTACGCCGAGTTGGGGTGGAAGCAGATGCAGTCAACGTCTTGGTCGTGACCGACAAAGATACGCTGTTGGCGGATATGATCCGTAACCCACAGGCGGGCAGTCTTGTCGTGTCCGCCAGAAACGAAGTAATGACCGTAGGGGCCCCACTGAAGGTCCCAAACCGGCTGGTCATGGCCCTTGTAGACCACCATGCACTGCCAAAGGTCTAAGGACCAGAGACGGATGGTCTTATCTGCAGACGACGAAAGCAGCCAGCGAGCGTTCGTCGGGGCGACGGCATTGTCCGTCTTGGTAATCGATGGTGCAAATGCCACTGAATAGACCGGTCCGGAGTGTCCGATGAGACGACGGGAGTTCGAAGGTGGAGTATCATCCACGTTGTCGTAGGTCGATTGGATTTTCTTGCCATCCATGCTCCAGACCCGGATGTATGACTCTTGCATACCAGCTGCGACGAGCATAAGATCATCCGAGAAGTCCAAACAGTTGATTCTGTTGATTGTTAGTCAAGGCCTAGTACCAATGAGACCATGTTACCTACCCATCATAAGTGTTGTGGAAGGTGAACATGCAGACGCTCACAGCGGGACCCACGCCACCAGTCCTGCCCTCAATCCTGAACCTGTCGCGGTTCTCCTTGACCTTCTGAATCTCTATAGCCACATCTCGAGCAGTTGACGGAGGATAGGGGATATCAGCACGAGTTGGAGCTTCTTCATCCTCTTCCTTCTTGATCATCTGGTCAAACTCTTGGATCAGAGTGTTCTGACCTGGGCCTGGAGGGTTCTTCGCATCCTCATCCGCCAGCTCGCCCCTAACATCTGTCTCGAGGGCTTGCTCCAGAGGGAGCTTTCCTAGCTTAAGCCTGGGCAGAGTTCCCGCCATGTTCGGGTTGTCTCCAGTGTATGCAGAGCCGGGATGGTGACCAGGAATGCCTTCATCTTCACTGGGAAATGTCTGACCATCTGTTTGGCCCAGCATCGCAGCGAAACTGAATCTATCGTCCGCGGTACGCTCTTTGGTGATGATAGTACAATAACTGCTTAGAATTGCAGTCATATCTGAGCCACCCTCTTTCTGCTTGCTTTCCAGGAATTGCATGAGGTTCGAAAAGGCGGGGTTGCTGAGAACCAAACGATACTTGTTTGTACGATATAGCTTGGCGGTCGAATTGGCTTGCACATGCTCTGGCAAGCTGATTGGCTCCAATGCGCGCACATCTTCTGTGTGCTCAGGCAAGAAGAGGTTCTTGTTCAGATCAAAGAACTGCTTGGCATCCTGCGGCTTGAAGGAAGATACCATGTTGATGAAAGTGTATACGAACAGCGGCCAGAGGACACGTCTCAGTTCAGGCTTGAGAACGTAAGTATGGATCCGATACATGTGAGCAGGACTCTGCTTCTTACCTTGTAAAGATCCAAGTTGTCTTCAACCCAAACCTTGAGCAAGTCTACGTACTGTTAGCACTGTTTCGTATCATCAAAACCGAAAAGGACTTACCAAAACCCATCCTGTACTTGGGTCGTGCATCTTCGCCAAGAGGGGGCATAGGAGGACGGCCATCGATTTCTTGATGTGCCGACTCAATACGTAGCATAGCCTCCGTACGACTATAGCCCTTCTTTGCAAGATAATCGATGACCTAGAAAACATTAGTACAAGCGTTGACATACAATGTGACAGCATGATGCGCAGTAGTAGCAATATACGCTCGGCACGATGAAAGGCAATGTTAGATGACAAAGAGGAAGCCCGGACTAGCAAATGTAGGCATTCCCATACTCCTTTAGTGAAGATTGAATACAATCACAACTGACTCAGTTCATAATCATAACCAAGCCATGTGCGGAAAGCATACACCGGGGTAACACCACCCTATCACATCGCAGTCCAGGCACAGGCACATGACGCAATGGAACATAGTACACCCCAACAACAAACATAGACAGTTGAAGTTAAACTAATGACTTACTATTTGATTCAGATTCTGCTGCGACATCGGACCTCCGGGAGGCGGCGGAGGAGGCGCAGGAGGACCCGGAGTGACAGGCCCGGCGTTGGTCATGGGCTGCTGAGGAGGCATAGACATGCCACCACCGGGCCCCATGCTTCCACTTCGGGGAGCAGGGCTGGGGGCCCCGCCTGGCGCAGACATCGCGCTTAAACGATCAGATACAAATCAATCTGTAGCCTCAGACGTAGAGAGAGGAGAGCGAGCGGATGAGACGGGATAAATGGCGAGTCGCAAGTGCCAGCAGGGTGACGGCAGGACGAGGCGCGCAAGTATTCACGGGAGGTTTTGAAGTTCTGATATCGCACTATCGCGCTTCGGGTCTAGCGCGTCGGGCCCCGGCTGAGGTAAGCAGAGTTCCCCGGGTTGTGTGGGCACGTGACGGAGCTTGTTGGTTGAAGGTCCAGATCGAGTAGTTACTCCATCGCCAATTCTACCTGTCATTCCTACTTGACTACTTCCTTCTGCTGGCAGCCTGGAACATAAACAAAGAAATAAAACCAAGAGCAAACAAAATGACAGATGTCAAAGACACCCGCAAGCCAGACCAAGTCTTTACATCAGCGGATCGAATCCGGCAATTGAATGAAATAGACAAGGTAAGTTTAAGAGAAAAGAAATAGAGGCCCGGGATTATTCCCCGCGCGACACCCCCGAAATGCTACTTCCCTAGCGATGGATACTCAACATCCCCGCTACTACAATATTCATATTGTGTCATTGGCTTCATTCCACCCTCACTAATCGCCGCCAATCACTACAGGATGTGGCCAAGCTAATTCATTCCGCGGGTCTCGCAATTCAAGCCCTGACCAACGCTCGGTCGGGCGAGTCACCTTCGGACAATTCTCTCGCATCCCACCAAGCCCGCTTCAAGGAGGCCACATCGCAATACTTCGCCCTCCTTTCGTCTATTGATGTTCGACTCCGTCGTCAGGTGTATGCTCTGGAAGAGGCGTCTATTCTTGCGCCGGACACAGCGTCGAGAGCGGAGAATCTACCTGGTGCGAGCAGTGGTGGAGTAGCGGGCGCATCATCGAACCCGCTCGATGTTAGTTGGCTTAACAGTCGGAAGGATACGGTGGGCAAGGATAAGGAGGCAGAGCTGTGGGCTGCTGCGAGGGAGTTCGTGGAGCGGATTAGCAATCCGGCTTCTGTGAGCTCGGGAGCGAAGACAGAGGGCGAGCAGGAGAAGATGGAGGTCGATTAGACGCCATTGATGTTGGGATGATTTACGAAATTTTGATAAGGCTTGGTCGTTGAATTGGCGAATATGGTGATTGCTCTACTATCTGGAGTTCTGTACCATATCTTGTCATGTGGTTGCAGGTGGAGCTAAGCGGACAGCCTGTCTATGATACCCAAATTTATTGAATGTATTGGCAATTGATTTTGCATTATGCAATGAAGAGTTGCTCGTGGGAATGGCTAGCCAGGCCATCATAAAAAATGGTACTTACAACGCACAATCACATAACGCCTGCAGTTCATCGTATACGAGTAATATTGGGATCCCCAGGAACCTTGAGCTCGAAGTACATACAACAAATGTAAATGAATAACAGCCTCTAAAACGACGCTATAATGGCTTCCTTAACTGACAAACAGACGACTAGCTGTGCATAGACCGGATCATCTCCAGGTGGGTAGCCCGATCTCTGTTCGACTCGGACAAGGAGGGGAGACCTGTTCCGCTTATTAGCATGAAATTGCCCGCTAGCTAATTAGACCTGCACTTACTCCGAAGTTCACCCACAACATCCTTAGCCTTGCCGAAGTATACCTCCTCTGTAAGAACAGTTGGATTAGCAATTAGCCCAGTAAAGTAACAACACTCGCTTCACAGCCGCAAAGGAAAGACATACGCAGTAAGTTCCTCATCTTCAACTCCATGTCCTCAACAAGCCGACCAACATTGGCGACGTGGCTCGCATCCGACTCGACGGGCAGATCCACCTCCACCTGACGGGTCATGTTACCGCTCAGGTCCATCTCACCCAGGGACTCGGATTCATTAGCCAAGTGCAGGATGACGGTGCTAGTCAGCTTGTAGTGGGACATGCGCGCTCTGTCAGTAGCCTCGAAGACGTGGATACTGTCCCATTCTCCAGAGCTTTTAGCACCTGGCGTAACTCCTATATAAAAGCAGGATGTTAGGATGCATTTCCAGTCTGGAGTGTCAAGACAGCATTCGCTCACCCTTCTTCAACAATATAACACCGGCGAATCCGTCGTCCAAGTCCCAAAAGTACACGCTGCCTACTCCACCCTCGTAGTACAGCTCACGGTAGACATCGAATGCCTCGTTGGCGGCAACCTCGAGCTTTCTCACTCTCTCACTGGGCACGGTTCCATCTTCCAGCGGGGGGTCGAATTCATTGCTCCAGGGCGACCGGTAGCTATCTCCGTCGCGGTTGTAGTCACAGAGGAGGTAGTCGCGGTCTGTCTTGGGGCACTTGCGGATCTCTAGGGGCTGATCAACAGAAGAGAGGAGGTCCTCGGTCAGATCGGGGACAATGGAGGTGATTGCCTGGAGGTTTTGCTTCGTATCGCGGGGGTTGAGGCGCCGGAGCAGGTCCCTGGAAGCAGGTATGATGGTCAGCGGGTGACAGCAAGCGGGGTCGATGGCGTGGATCGGTCGCCTCCAGAGACTAGGCAGGCTTCATAGTTTTGGAGCAAAGCTAGAACTGCAGCACTTACAGCGCACTGTCAAATTGAGCGTCAGCCATGATGATGATATGCTGAAATTGTGTCTGATTGTGGTTGAGTCTGTCTACTGTTTAGGCACGGGTTCCGCCGTTCTCCAATGCGATCCGCCGCCCCCTAGGTTATTTCCCCATTGGGAATGTGGTGGGGCTACTGCCACATCAGGCCGCCCTCCCCGCCTGCCTATCAAGGTAAGTTGGACTCTATCGCTGGCAGATCATCACCGCCTTTTGAATCAGCTTACATTAGGAGGCTCATCTGACTATTCCTTACAGGCGTGGGGAATTCGAGGATTCGAGTGACTAACGCAGGTATTGCTTGGTTGTTCCCAAGAATGATGTTTTTGGCAATTCACACTGCCTTACGTTGACTTAAGGCTTGAGACGTCACCCACAAAGTTGGGTCACGTCACACCATCCACTATCATAAGGCCATCTAAGACTACGGAATATGTCCATTGAGTCTTGAATGTTTTGACAGTTGTATAGCCGATTTATGTGACATGGCTGTATGGGGGATGAGCAGAGTTAAGAAAAGCAGCAAGTTGATATGAGAGGTAGACCGGCAAACCCTCAGCTTGCACTCTCCGTAATGGGGTCCGGAATCTCCCCCTTGATGATCTGACGGGGGACATCTACATGAAGCACGCCGTCCGAGTCCACAAACTCAGGTCGGGTGAACAGCCGAATCATATCCGGCATACCCTCATCGACGCTGTTGAACAGCTGGAAAGAATCCGCAAATGATACACGCCACTTCCACCAGATATACTGGTCATCAACGTCCGCCTGGCCGGGAATTTGAAACTGCTCTTCAGCATCTTCCAATGCCTGAGCCCAGTTGGCTTTGATCTTGCGGTACTGTAGAACCACGGTCGAGTCATGCGGGGACCGCTCGTCAAGCTTAGCTAGCCACCCGGGAGATAGCCCGCCGGCCTTGCCTGCAGCCTTGAGTTGATCGATTCGATTTTGTGTGTAGAGGCGGAGAGTAGAATCAGGGGCATTTTTGAAGCCTGTTGTGAAGTCTTGCACGGGTAGTTCGGTGCCCCATTCATCGAATTGTTCCTGGTCAGGGGTGCGGACCAGACAAAATATATTTGGATCTTCGCTGGCTTCAGCGAACTCTGTCATGAATTGGTTGATCGTCTGATAGTGACAGTAGAAGTCAGTTATGCTTTGTAGTCTCACAAGACAGGGCTTTCATACGCTTGCTGGCACGTCGGAGGTGCAGAATAGGAAAATGCTCGTCATAATTGCTAGGTGGCAGTGGTAAACTGAAATTGGTATTGAATGCGAATGCGAGTTGGTTGAAGCAAGGCTGAGGGTCTGGAAATGAGAGGAGGCTCTTATAGTCAGTATTAGGCTCGTACATACTGGCGTGGGTCCGCCCACCTGCCTAACCAACCTCGTACTTTGTCAGATCTATGAGATCGTCCCTCCCGCCAAGGCTCAAGGAAATAGATCCCTTCTGGCTAATATTCTTTTGGTACCTATTGAAAATGGACCACGATTGAAGAGTATTTGATTGTTCTATATCATTTTTCTTTTGCCCATCCGCTGTCTCATCTATAGGCGCGAGAGTCATGTGCTGTGCGTGAGTGCCTGCTTATATACTCAGCTGACTGCAGAACTCAAAAAGCAGCTCAAAAAATCCCTCATTTTGACCGTTTAACTACCTGAAATAGAGATGGGGATAGACTGAGGCTCACAGACTGTCAGACTGACGTTCAGTGAAATAGTTGTGTTTGAGGCTGCTCACCCCGCTTCAGTGATTAGTAGAAGCTTCTTAGTGCCTGTGGCGGAGCGAGTCATCGCCATCTTCCAATGTAGGGCATATGCCGGTTTCTACTAATCCCCTCATTTTCGCCACAAGGGCTGAGCTATTAGCCTTTAGCCAGGGCCTCTTATGTAGGGGCCAGTACTGGCAGTACTTTGAGAAATAATTCATTCAGAACTATGATTGGCATCTATTATACCAACAAAGTAAGCAGCCTCTTACAAACGGGCATCAATCTGAGGATATTGACTTGGGACAGTTTAGTATTATCTAACCATCTATACTGACAGAACAATCAGATATCAAGGGCCGCCTAAGGCATTATGCCCTTGTCTCGTTTGAACCAACCCATCAGGCAAATCAATCTTGCTTCTGCAAGTACGCACTGAAGCTATCATGTCCATACATTGTACTTCGAATCGAGCATATATATCATGCTACAGCTCAATTCCACCCTCATCCCATCAAAGAGCACAATTTTTGATAAGCTGACTGCATATGCGCTTTTCCAACATCAACAATTCCCCCCAACATCAACAATTCCCCTGTCAATCACCAGACCATGATAAGGCCTCCAGCAGGGTCTCCGCCCCCCCAGACCACCACAGATTCCTGTCTCCATCCCCCATACGCATCAATAAAATCTCGTTCTAAGATAACATGTTCCACCCTCAAACAATCCAAGCAACGACCACACCCCAATCAACCATGAAGCATCTCACTATAGACCCAAATAAGGCCTCCCAAGATAGACAAAACCACAGTAGTATAGCCTCAATACCATCCCCTGAGCAGCATCCACAACATGATATAAAGATACCAAGTGGACGAGAAACAATGCACTCCAACACAGCATCACCAAGCCCTCAAATCCCTATCCCGCTGAACCACCAAACACCCAATTCAAAATGATTCTCTCATCAACCCTCCTCCCCATCTTCACCATCCTCCTCTCCCTCCCAAACACCCTCGCCCACCCAACAACCGACGACCTCTCCCTTCAGCTCCACCCGCGCTCCAACCCCGGCGACTCCAAATCCAACCCTATCAGAGCCGAGATCGAGATCCGCGGCGAAGATGCCCTCACCTACGACGTAGATTGCTGGGCGATGCTCTGCAAGGGCAAGTCCGCAGTGATGTATGCCTCTCCCTCACCCAGCCCCCTTCCCCATACAAACAACCAAACCAACAACAACCAGCTAATGTCAAACACAGGCAAAAAGTCGACACCGACGCCGCGGACGTAAACCGCCAAGTCGAAGCCGGCAGCGCAGCCAACAAGCAACCCTTCTAAAATCCCGCCAAGTACGGGATGAAAGCGTCTCCGGCCACCAATGCCTGGGGAGATCATAAGGGGTGGGTATCGGCGGAGGAGTTTCCGTTTGCGTCGACGAAGGAGGGGGGAAAGGAGTACGTTATACTCTATTTCTATCTACTATCTATCTCTCTATGGAGGGTCTATGTGGGGAAAGAAAGCTAACGATATATTCAATGATTACTGTGATGCAGCGCCATCCTCGTAGGCGTGACCATCAACTCGCAGGACGAACAAAAGCGTTCTCTACGGAGCTTCTACCAGAAGAATAAGGTCAAGTCGTATGATGCTAAGAATAACATGTCGGATGGGAGTTGGTTTGAGATTACGGGGTTTAAGGTGAAGAGTGGGAAGAGTGCGAAGGTTGGGTATGTATCAATCCCTCTTTCTCTGATATCTTTCTCTTTTGTGGCTTCTTGAGAGTAAATGATGCTGACGCTGGACAGGCCATATTGCCAGGCTTTCACCGATAAGAAGACTGGGAATGTGTGTAGTGCGAGTACCAAGGTTATTGGGGACTGGGGGTTTGATGTGGCTGAGTATGCGTATGTTTATAACCATTCGACGAAGAAGTTTGATTATGTGGGTAAGTGAGGCGCCAGGTTCATGCTTCGCTTGATTGGCTGGTGATGGAGATGGTTGTTTGGTGGTACTGGGACTGAGATGGGTTGGTTTAGGGGTTTGTTTTATGTGCAGTATGGGGTGGAAATCTATAGGCTTCTGCTTTGTGTATGAATACGTGTGTGGAATGGTTTCTTTCCGTCTAGACTAGATGATGTTAGAATTGAGTTACAGGGCGCTTTTTCATATGAGGTCTTACGCATGATGATATATAGTTTTAGAGATGAGGATCGAACCGAATTCCTGCGTTGGGTCTCGGTTACTTGAAGTCCTTCCACTCTAGAATAGCTTCTTATGGTGTTCGAGAATGTGTCTACGTGCGGGTATTTGTATGACATCAAGAAATAACTCCAACGTACTCATCTAAGTATATTGCTCAAGGGTATATGCAACCGAAAGTATCACCAATGCAGAATGTAACCAAGCTATGCGTTCATGTCCAAATCAGTCATCGCTGTCATCCAGAACAAACCGGCCCCGTTTCGGGGGCCTTTCCACACTCCTATCCAAAAGAGTAGAGACATCTGGAAGATCAAAATCATCACCTGTATCTCCGTCTTGAGTCCTTTGCGAGCAATAGAATGGTTCCACTTCAGCGTTAGTCGCTGATACCGAGTGCTTGGCCGGTGGGGTTCGTTGTACTTCAGACACATCTAGCTCTTCATGATTCTTTGGCTTGGATGATACCACCTTGGACGTGCGTCTAGGTTTGGTCCGGGAATGAACCTCCCCATGACCATTGGACTTCGGCGCTACTATCGAGGCCTCCGGCCTGGAGGCCGCCTCACGTGCTATGATTTCCTTGTAACGATCCCCACAGTTTGGAGTAATCTGGTCCATCTTTTGCAACGTTTGAATCATGCGACGAGTCAATGACCCGTGTCTAACAGCTTTCGTAGGTCTAGGCGCAAGCTGAAGGCGTGGGAAGGCGTCGCTTCTGGGATAACTGACCAGAAGCTCTTCACTGGGCCCAGCGTTGCTGTAGAGGAGTTCAAGTTCTTTTTGCTGCGCGGGGGTAAGCAGAACATCTTCAAGCGCCGGCAATTCTACGGGCTCTGGAGTCGACGTGCGAGCCTTACTTTTAGTTGGTGCTTTGCGCTTGGAGGTCCCGGTCAAGTTCGATGCCGTAGTAAATCCAGTCTCGACATTATCAGGCATATGGAACTTCTTTGGCGGCCTCTTCGGTGCCCGGCCTCGCCGTTTCGGCTCTGGAAGATCTCGCACAGTATTCTCCTCGGGGATTTCAATCGCTCGTTTATCAGCAACAGGCCGCACACCCGGAGGCAGGATCCGCGGAGACATATCATCGTGAAAAGTGAACCGGGTGCCACTCGCTATCATTTGCTGCATCTTTTCGTAATTGTCCTTAGCCTTTATGTAAGACTCCTCTTCCTTGCCTTGCATGAGTAAGAGCGTAATCTTTCCTGCCCTCTTTCGACCGGTACGTCCCATGCGCTGGAGCATACGAATAGGTGAAGCTGAAGAGTCGTAACACACGATAAGGTCCACTTCACCGATATCCAAACCTTCCTCACCGATGGAAGTCGCAACAATTGTGTTGTAGGTTCCTTTCTTGAACTTCTGCACAATGTCGAGTTGCGTTTTCTGTCCCATTCCTTCAGAGCCCTTGGCGCTACTCTGCCCGACGAAGACATGGGGCCGAATCATGGGCTCGTATCTTTTGAGTACTCTCGTGACTTCTTCTGCGCTATCACGGAAGTGTACGAATATCATCACGCGAGTGGCTGGTTGATCCTTGTTTTCGTCTGCACCAGAGCCTTCACCAGCGTCCATGAAATGATTCAACACCACCTGCTTCAGGTACTCCAATTTGGGGTGTCCAATAAACTCTGGATTCTTCGTCCACGGCTGCAGATGATTCATAAGCTTCTTGTAGCTCTCGTCCTGAACGACTTGCCGCTGGTACTTGCCACCCTTTTGTCCCTCGGTGTTGGATTGAAAGTGCAAGAGATGACGATAGAAAGGTGTTATCCCATGGTATTTGAGAAGATCAATACCATGAGCCAAACTGGCTAGAACCGTGAAGATTGCATTCATTTTGGCCTTGACGCCGAAATGGGCGTTTCTGCCGGAATCGGATAGCATCCATTGTTGTCTGGCTTTGGTGAGTCCGTATGCTGTGAGACCCATGGGGTCACGCCCCCAATAGGCATTTGTACTCCGTAGTTGATCGAGAAGTGGCTGTAGGGCTTTCGACATCAGGTCCATGCAAAGGACCATTTCCTCTGAATTCTGGAATGTCTGCACATCTGTGTCTTTGGAGTGGACATACTCTCTAATATCGAGTGACTGCTCTGTCCGTATCTCGACTCTCGATATGTCCAGTCCGTCAATGACAGCCTGGACAGATTCCACTGTTGAGCCTGGTGTAGCTGTTAAAGCCAGGACACGAAAGCTCTGATTGTACCGCCGCAGGAACTTGACAACTTCGACATATGCATAGCCACCGGTAGCACGATGGGCTTCATCAACAACGACCAAAACGATACGCTTCGGGTCTGCAATCCCAGTTTTAAGGTCGTTGATCAAGGTTTGAGGTGTCATGAAAAATACGCGTTTCGCCTTCCATTCCTCGGCTCGAATTCCTGGAGCAGCCTCTCCCGTGAGCATAGTGGTCTGGGATCTAGGGATGCCAGCGACTTCGAAGCATGCAGAAATCTGCTGAGCAACTAGCGGTTTTGTGGGCGCAACAAAGACAATCTGAGCATCTTTGGTCCACCGAAACCAGTTGAGCATGATGGTAGCTGCAATGAACGTTTTTCCGAGACCCGTAGGTAGAGCTACAAGCAGATTATGGAAAAGGCCTTTCTGCGCAATATTGAACTGATAATCTCGAGTTTTACCCAGGTTCGTAGGATAAACCCACGTACCCAAGGCTTCCTGGTTGAGTTTATGCTGAGTAGGTGGCTCGCTCTTCTCAGGCGGAGAGTACACTTGTTCACCGCGCGGTGGCTGATTTTCTGGGTGTCTGGCAACCATACCAAATAGCGTGGTTTGGCGAACACCTAATGGGCGATTCGTTGACTGTGTGAATGACTGAGCCGCCGGGCGAGGCTGAGGCGCAGGAGGTGGTGACATTGACAGGTCTGAGTCAAAGGCATCATCAGGTATATCGTCCAAAAGATCATTGGAGGCCGCGACGGTAGTGTTTTGCTGTCCAACAATGGGAGGAGCTGATGGGTGCGGGGGCTTTTGCGAGGGCACAGAGGGAGCTGGCCTTGATGTTTCCTCCTCGAACGATTGCAACGATGCCTCCATCGCTGCTTTCATCTCTTCGTCATCGTCATACTCATCATTTCCATCAAAATCAGCAGCGGAATCTCTGGTTTGAGTTGTTATTGGCAGCGGAGTGGCAGCAGTTCGGGAAGGCAAGCCAGGATCAGGCTTCTTCCAACGGGGACCACGAAGCATTTCCGGCGGAGAGGGAGGTTGCGTTAGCTGCGTCACAAAAATATTCTCCTGGATATTTGCGTTCTTGGGGGCGAAGACTTTGTATTTGGATCGTGCCTCTCGTTCACTATCGTCTTGGAAGTAGGGTGACTCTCGTTCGGGAGAGGGCACTTCGTCGTCATCATAGTCGATAAACGAGTCTGAGCTTAGCACTGTCCTAGCCCCATCGCGACGCTCTGCACGAGACTTTTGATGCGATTGCAATTCCGCGTTTGGGGTATCTTTACTAGCTTTCAGACGACGGCGCTTGGCTGGTCGGGGAGTGTCAGGATCAGTCGAGTCTGCCGCATTTGAAGGCCGGTCGACGCCAAAGTCGCCCAGATCATCGTCAAAATAGTCAGAGGAGCTACCATCGAGGCTGAACATAGCGAACCCGAGGTGCATCGTAGGATAAAACCCCGACCACCGTCGAAGATGCCTGGACGCGACGCGTTGAGAGCGATCACATGTCTTATCGATAAAGAAGCTTACATAAGTAGTGAGTAAGCGGTCTAGTCCGCTTTGATACGGAAACTACACTAGTCCTGATCTAGATTTGGATAGAATCAGTTCACACATTGGCTCAGAAAGAAAATATACATTGACATGAGATGACTGTGACATCATAACAAGCCATACCGATGGACAACTTCACTCAATGACCCTTCATATCGTGCTGTGGTGACATAGCATAAATCGATGGTCGAGCTGAAAGTTTCAAAGAAGAGTATAGCACTAATTTAACGAGAAGATAATGCCTAGACTCCATCTTACTTGCTGAAAGGAACTCTAATCGGTTCCATATTCTTGCGGGCAATGTGACAAAGAACCGCTGACAATTAAAGCTTCATGAAATCAAAGGAGTAAATAGGGGTAGACATGCATCCCATAGAGCCAGCTACTAGAAAATAGAAAAAGCAACTTAGTATTCAGTCGGTCTTTACAGTCTGCATCCTGCACTTACCTTGCCAGACAGGCACACTGCATATACAGCAAGCTGATTACCCAATTGCGGAACGCTTAAAGTGAAACCTCGCGAGTTTCAAATCGGCCGGGATTTTCTTGGCCTCCACATACTCTAGTTGGCTTTCGGTGCCTTTCGTAGATGCGGAAGGCCTGGGAGTGAAGTTCTTACAGGGATGTTGGTAACGAGATGCTTACTAGAAGGCACTCTCAAGCACGTGGCATGCTCTCTAGATCTCTAGGTAAATTCTCAGCTAGACTATAATTCCCCCCCAGTTAAACTATTCTGGCTAGAGATGCCCCATTCAACAACTATTGTGACTACGACCAAATATCTCTAAAACCCTAGGCCTCTCCACTCTGTGTTCTCCCGCGGAGAGTGAAATGTGCCGGACTATTTGAGTTGCTTTGATGGTAAAACAGCGCCGACAAGATTTGTAAGGGCTATTGACTTTTTACTGCGAGCTCAAACACCAATTAAACTCTATTAAAGCCAAGTCCAGTAGTAGCACACTGTTGGTGCAATGCCTCCCGATGGCTCCTATTCATATTTAGTGTCAGGCCTCATCACTAACTGTGGGCGTGATCGATAGTTACTGGTGACTCTTATTGTCGTCATCTAACACAGAATTTTTAGTAATATCTGGAGTATCGTGAATCAATATAATGGTAGATAACTCCACCCTTGAAGCTGGTCTCAAAGTTCAGGCTTTTCAAAGGATATCTATAGTCTAGGTGTTACTGAGTATTTGCTTTTTTATAAAAGGGGCAGCACATGCTAAAGGAAAGTAGTGCCAGTATAACAGCTGTTAGAATAAGGCCCATTAGTCGATCATTGAATAGGGATGGCATTGATGAGAATCTCCAACTCGGACAAGGTTTCCAGACTGTCAATAATTGAGCCTCGAAACCCTCCAAGAATGTTAAGGATGGCCACGAGATGGACAGGATGAAAGTCTTCCGGATTCTTTCCATCCCCAACTTTTGTTGCTGTACTGAGTAGTTCTTATTGAGCGGATAAAGAATGATTCGCCAGGACAGGCATGTCGGATCTGCCCGAGGCACACTAGGCCTGAAAAAGCAATGCCAGGGTCGATGAATCTGACAGAATAATCCCTTGATAGTCCGGCCCCTATTTCATGACCGTGGTGCCTACAAGACTTGCCAAAAGTCTCCAACCACCCTCTTTACCCTGATATCTATCTAGTGCATTCCAGTGTGTTCGCATGACACTTTCTGACAGATCAGCCCACCAATGACCGAGTGCTCTCCACCTCTTCGGATGCGCTGTCTCAACCCCATCCACTGATAAGACCGAATGGTGGACAGTGACGGACTAATATGGAATTAGTGGGAGACAGTCTAGCTCTTACTAGCTTAGCAGCAACCGGGTTAGCGTTGGAGTAGCGCTATTAGTGCCTTGAAATGACCCTTGGATTCCCTCTTATGTCTAGGGTTATTTTTAGCCGATCCTTTGCAGTCCCCAGATTTTCAGGGTCTGTGATTGTTGACTGGCTGCTCACTCTTCACCACTTTGGCTCGTCCTCGACCACCAAATTGAAGGACTGGGTCCAAAACCTGGACTGTGCTTCGCGCTGTTCTCTCTCTCTCCACCATTCTCTCGTAGGCACCTGCTTCAAACTAAAAATGATGCCAACTCCACGAATGGCGCCTCCACAAGTCCACATCCACCTTGTAAATGTCTCTTCCCGATGTTATTGAGTTGCCACCAAATGTAAGGGTGTGGACTACTAGCTCCGGCCCAGTGAATCCACTTATCCAGACGCTTCTTGAGGAATCCAGCGCACTAGCCTGTGCGACTCTGACGGCTTGCTGAAACCCCGCTAATCGCAACTGGCGAACCGACAGCTGGATGACCCTAATTTGGTGCCAGGCGCGGTGAATCCCAGCATATCGCCTGATACGCTTGGGCAACTTTCCCCCGGTCCATTGTTTTCGCCTCGCCATCCTTGGCCCCGTTATTTACAGCCCGTCTTTTTTCCCTTTCATAACCTCGTCTGCCCTTTCCCCCTCTTCCTTTAGGTTTCTTTCTTCCTCTTCTCTTCTTCCTTTCCTCCCTTACAGTCCTTCGTTTCGTGCTACTCTGTCGCGCTCGTTTCGCTACTTACTTCTACACTTCAGTCAATCTCAAACGTCTGTCGTTTCCTCGATCCATTCGTCAAGATGAAGTTCAACAGCGCTATCGCTCTCTCCTCCCTCCTGGCTCTGGCCGTCGCCCAGGACTCTTCCTCCACTACCAGTGCCGCGACGACCACTGCTAGCTTGTCTCCTCAGGCTTCCTGCGCTGCCAAGTGTAAGTTCCTTTCTTCTCTCCAATGCTGTTATACCCACACCACTTCTGCATCCTGGATATTTTCCTCAATCCCTTCCGCAAAAACCAACCACCTGCATCTTCTACACTCCATCTACCTACCACAACAAAGAAATCTCCCAAGAGCAAACCAACTAACAATCTTCAGGCGCTGAAACCGAGATCTGCTGCATCGCCAACTGCTACAGCGTGCCCTGCCCCGACAACGCCCAAGCCAACGACACCACCAGCTGCGTTGCCGCCTGTCCCCAGGGTTCCGGCTCCCCCAGCGACCAGAAAGCCTACGCCAGTTGCCAGAGCAGCTGCTACAGCAGCTACTTCTTCCCCGCCAGTGCCACGGGGGCGTCGGGCTCTTCCGCTACCACTGCCGGCTCCAACGACGCCAGCACCACCAAGAGCGGAAGCTCCTCTTCGTCGACCGGCTCTGGTACGTCCATTTTTGACCTCCCCATACATCTCTACTTCCTGACTAACCATTATATTCAACAACACAGGCTCCGACTCCAAGTCTGGCTCCTCCGGAACTAGCACCGCGACTGGTGCTCATGCCAGCAGCACCGAGAACGCCGCTGCTATCACGCAGCTCAAGCTGGGCGTTTCCGCAGCCGGTGTTCTTGGCTTCGTCTTGGCTGCTTGGGCTCTGTAAATGAGCTGAACGCTATACCTTGATCGATGATTACAGTATGAAGGGGAAAAGGGAAGGGGGGAAGCTATCTGTCTACTTGCACACTTAATCCAGCGCTTTGTGTTAATATGATTGATTGATTACGGGAAACTAAGGAAATTAGCTAATATGGGAACTTGTCACTACTACCACTGCCTGTTTATCTTATATCACTCGTGGATTAATAATTAACTTGATTGCTATTTGCATTGCTTTTGCTTAATGCTTTATAACTCACTATACCTACTAACTAATTTCAGATTGATTTGTCACTATCCCCTTCCATCATTCATACCAGGCTAATCTTACTACTAGTACTTATGACCTTCCCTCAAGCCGAGAATTGACCCCAGTCCCCAATAAACCCCAATATAGCAGCTCTGTAAATGCTGAGCCTAGTACACAATTCAATAGAATACTGACATACACGAATCACTTCCTGTACGTAGTAAATATACACGGTATTAATTATCGTGATAGTACTTGATATCTGGTGTGTCAAGTACTCAAACCCCGCATATCCACTGATATTCCTCACCCCTCGGTGGGTCTCGGGCTCGGGTTCGGTAGTGACTGTTGATGATCATCGTGCACTGCAGATCTATTATTTTGTTTTGTTGTTGATGATCAAGGATTGATATGTTGTATTATATCCTTCATGGTAGCTATTGAAGGGATAGGAATTGAATTTGACAGGATGGCTATGAACCCAATAGAAGGTTTCTTAAGTTACCAGTTAGTAGCAAATATTCCGATAACTCCTTCTAGTTCATGTAAACTGCGTTCATCATATCTATCACTCAAGCACATGTCTATTTCACCTATATATATATGTACTTTACGATTAACGCCCACATGGTTTCATCTATCTGGCTCACAGAACAGCACTGGGTATGTAACATCAATTGTAACATCGAATGGCCACGGAAATATGCATCGAAATACAGCGGTGCGGGCAGAAAGAGAACGAGTGAGCGCATATCCGACATGTACGCAGCGAACACAAAGTTGGCATCAGGACAACAGATAGCGAGTGCAGTCAAATAGTGCCGATGTGAGGAAGAGAAAATTCCCAATGTCATTGACCTCTGACGTGCAGAACGAAATGACGATATCTTCGCCTCTGTCTCTGCTTTGACTAGGAGGCGCCTAGATGCATGTTGAAAATCATTTGGCATGAGACACTCGGACATATTGCGTCAAGCCATAAATCATGCGAAGCAGTAATGCATGCCAGAAAGAGGTTCGTGTGGAGTCACAACCAAAGCAAGAGCGGAAATGAGCGAGCCTAAATCCCAATCGCACCAACGCCATACCAATGTAAGTCTAGAATGTGACATATTAGTTTAAATCTTATAGAGCCCCGCCAGCGGCATGGTAATTGTGGTTATCGCAATTAGACTCGGTCCCGAGCGAAGTCCAAAACCTCGCAGTCATCTTCAAAGAAACCGTCATCGACCCCGCCACCGAGAGCCATGGCTGAAGCCTGCTTCTTCTTTCTGCGTGTGGTAATGACCACCTCTTCCACATTGCCCGTACTATTTCCCAGGCTGATTAGATTCTCCATTTCAGCTCCAAAACCATGGTGTTGTTCATGTACCATATCATCGTCTTCTTCACTGGAGGCGCTGAATGGTCGCACGTGAAGCTTCGTTGTGGCTAGAGAGCCGCCGAAGGTCCATTGACCCGTCGGAACTGAACCCACGGAGTCGTCTGCCTCACTGTACACGAATAGGTTTACCCTCTGGTCAGTGTGGAAGGGTTGATATGGTGTGTTTGTCTCGATCTCCGCCTGCGAAAGAGGCTGGCATTTGAGCTTCGACGCTGGTGGCGGTCGTAGAGCCGCGGATGGCAGAGCCAACGTTGCAGAGACCGTTGTTTCTGTGGTGGCGGCGGGACCCACGGTCATGGGACCGCAAGGTGTCTGCATATGGGGAGGCAAGCGGAACTCAAGTTCTTTGTTTCCGATCACCGACTGCACCTGCCTGCTTTTACTGGGCGAGGTGGAACGTTTAATTCTGTACAGACGGAAGTAACCCCCATCTATCAGGCCCAAGAATGGCATTCCTTTATGGATGATCCACGTCACACGAGCCGCAACGGGGTCCCGAGACAGATTGGAAAGGTGCAGGCGGTGTTCACCACCATGTCGGATGGTGTTGACCGTTTTGACAGTGCCGGTGGCGGCGGCTCCCATTGATTTACTAAGACCAGCAGCAACCGCCTTGCCTCCTCTCACTCCAGCTGCAGAAGGCATTGCAAAACCACCCACGGAGGGGAAAGCAGCTCCGGTGGAGGGAGTACGCCCCCTGACTGCAGCAAGAATGGGCTGTGTCTTACCGCCGACCATCTTGAAGGCCGCCGACAATGGATTTGCAGCCGGCCCCCGGTCGGGAAGCTCTTCTGCCGGAGCATCAGCAGTAGGCGGTTTCGCAGGCTTTGGTAGCGACCGTCGAAAAGGAGGCCATTGGAAGGCGCTCCGAGGCAGATCAAAGACATGCACCGTCGGTTTACCCGTAATCACTGCGAGCTTGTCTCCAGAAGGCGGACACCAAACCACGTCAACTATATGGGATGTGGTCAATCGCGGGTACCGGGCAACTTGCCGCACGCTCGGCTGCACAGACGCTGGGTCGTCCGAGAGGAAAGCCCCGGCTCGACAGTATTTGGCCTGCATAACATCCCAAACATACTGGACGTCCCCTTTTTTACTCGCAGTAAATAGCATGAGGCCATTGGGCGAAAATGAAAGGAAGCTGCAGCCATTCGGTACCTGGAAAGTGGCCACTGGATTGAACAAAGAGCTCTTGGCTTCGCCCTCGTCTAGCTTTCGCAGATCGAAGATTGATACCAAATCAGGTTCGGCAGTGGACACAGACTGGGTGTCCTGGGCATGAGTGGGAGGAAAAAGATTGTACCCCTGAGGTGGGAACTCCGTCAAATTAGGAGACCGGCGGGCTGGCATGCTTTGAGCCTGCTCCTTATTCCAGTAATTATTCCATGCTTGTAGTCCCTGATCACCCATCCAGCGTGCACCTCGCATGAGCTCCTGCGTAACACCCCGGGCTACTTTGCCGAAAAAGCTTTCGCCTTCTCCGACGTCAGTAGCGCAGGTTATAGCTGGACGCGACGGAGGACTTCGAGTCTCAAGCCCGAAGGCCTTTCCTTGCAACAAGGACGTCGGTACGACCGCACGGAGAGTAGCCCTGTAAGTTGCGGATGGTGGGACAATAGCTAGCCACCTCCCCTTCAATGCCACGATAGGGCTGTCAGAGCTGAGAGATCCATGAGGAGAATCAGACTGAGATCCATCTGGGTCGGTGGAGCTAGAAGACGTGGAGTATCGCCGAGATTCTTTCGACTTGATACTGGTCCATGCTTTTCCTAAGAACTGATATTTGCTCATGCTGTACATGTAGACTTCCCCACTGGAACCTGACGCTACGACAACGTAGCTTCCGCTCACCAAGAGCTTCAGATTCCCGGCCGGTGAAGGAGCCAAGGCTGGAAGACCAGGTATATTGCCAAAGCATGGAGTGGGCGGCGTGGACAGAAGCGTGCTGATGTGTTCTCCTGTCCTCAAAGAATACACCTCGACCCGTGTCTGATAGTATCTGGTCTCTTCTTTCGGACGCCCTCCGGCAGCCGACTGTCTCCCAGTGGGAATGTCGTTTGCTTCCGAGCTATTTGAAGATGCATGACCCTCATCATCTGGTTGAGTAGTGGGGCCGTGAATGATGACAGCGACATGAGGTTGGTCATTAGTTGAAGTGTTGCTCAGCAACTTTGCTTCGATTACGCGGCCATTGAGACCTGCCAACTTCCCTACAGGACGTGTTTTTCGATCTTCAATGGCAAGAACATCCAAGCCGCCATCCGTGCCGACCAGGAGAACGCTACTCCCCATTCTGGAGGCTTTGGATGAAGGGCTGATGATCGTATCGAACGCACAGAATGAATAACTGCCGTCCGTTGCGGCCCTATTCTGGCCAGAGAACAGAGGCAAATCGATATCCGGCGCTCCATAGAAATGGGCCTGCGGCAGATGCGGCAGAGGTACCTGGTTATTGAATGGACTACTGACGGAGTTGCTCTTTTGTCGGTCCACTGAGTGCTGTCTAGACACACTGCTGGTAGCGTAACCCCGCCCATAGCTCAACGGCCTCGCTCCCGGAGGGGGAGACGTCGAAGAGGGGTGGCTGAATCCGCCTTTGTCTTGACTAGTGAGGAAACCGAAAGGAGATCCGCTGTTGAACTCGCCATCAACGGCATCATTCGGGGGACTTTTGCCATACGGGATGGACTTGGCCCATGTACCGGTGCGGTAAGCAATGTCATTCTCCGGAGAATCCCCCAGAGTGCCAAGGGCATCAAGCACCGGTGACACGATATTGTTGCTAGGTGGCGGCTCCAATGTTGGATTGGGGCAGGACGATGGTTCAGCCTGCAGAGGCGGTGACGGTGACGGTGCTTCTACTTCTAGACTGCATACGACGCGTCAACCCAAGTCAGCCAACTGTCCACATAGAGCCAAGATCCTTCTAGACACGTGGAAGGGATTCAAACTTACAGGTCGTCAGGTGTAGACTTCGGAACTGCTTTGGCTGCTTTATTCTTCCCCTTGGTTCCGGTTTTCCCCTTTTTCTTGGTCTTTCCACCGAGATCATGCTCCAAGGTGGCTCGGCTGGGATCTTCAGGAAAGGGGCTAGTGTCACCTAAGGACCGGCTCTGCTGGCGAAACAAATCGTCCGAAGCTGCCGGTGGCATTCAAAGGGATTGCCTCTCAGAGGCAATATGAGCTCAGTTGGGACAGCCGCTCTCAGAACCCTTGGTGCGGGCTGAGAACGGAGGTTCTGACGGTGTGGTCGACCGGCAACGACACTCGCAAGGGAAGTATGGATTCACTGCCGGAGGAATCCCGTGGAGTTATGGTCTATCGTCGAGCAAGGCTTTATCAGTAGGAGTCATAGGATAGCGGGTAACTGATGCTCCAGGAGGGGGAGTTACAGTAGGTTCCAGTGCTACAGATGCCGAGGAACAGGTGTAGCAAGAAGTTTAGATACAACGGCCGTGCCGGATGAACGGAGAGAACAGCGTATCTGGAGCGGAGATCCGTGGACACGCCGGAGGGTGGGAGTGTAAACACGACAGGTCGGAAGCACTGCTTATACCGCCTGTCTGGATTGTAGACCACTTATAGTAGTCGGGACAGATAGATACAGTGACGGATCAACAGACGCGTCTAGATTTGAAATAACAGGCAACCGGGAAGTGGTTGAAGTGAAGTAGAAGTTGTTATGGCGACAGAACAAGCAAAGGGAAGAAGAGGGAAGAAGAAAGAGGGAGGGGGAGGGGAACCGGATCAGGTCAGGAGCATGGATGACATCTCCATGGGTAGGCTGACTACGACGCCGGACTTATCTCCTATCAGTCACTTTTCCCCCCCAAATGTCCATGGTAGTTTCCCCTAGTAGTTTCCCACCCCCCCGTCGTTCCTTCCCATAAGGTTCCAGGGCCACCACATGACGGGGCTCCAGTGATCATTGGCTACTAGTGGGGGATGCGGCCAGGCGTGACCGTCATAACATGACGCAGTCGGGTAAGGTTCCTACATGATACATGGTCTCTAGTAACTAGATTGCAGATGGGATGGATCCATTTCCCCTCTTTGCAGTGTCTCTTCTCCCACTTCCGACTCCCACGTCTGCCCGTCCAGGCAGGTGGGTTGGGACCTGGAATTAGGAGGCATCCGATGATCTGCACTTACCGTACCGTATTGGCTATTACCCCGTAAGGCGGAGAACCTACAATTCTTACACACGCCATGGGCGCCTTTCCCCATTGGTGCTGAACTGCCCGCATGAGGGGTATCCTTTCAACAAACACTGCAAACTATCGATGTCCAAAACACGGCTCACTCCCATCACGTGAGGGCCCTGGGCACGGCAGCCAGACAGCCACCACCACCGGAATTAACAAAACATGTGTGTCCCAGGGCCAGCTGGAACTGAAACTGGAGCAAGTTAGTTGGGCCGGACCTTCTATTCATGGCTGGCCGTTTCCCTGGATGGGTCTCTCCCCAACGGTCTAGCCGCCAATAGTCTCAGACCAATCACATAGTTTCAAGCCCGGAATGCGGTAGAACCGAGGCCAGATGTGGCTGGTCGCCGGAAGTTGAGTCACGGGGCTGCATGGCGAAAGAGCACTGCCATCGTCTGTAGTCTGTAAGGTCCCCCTCAATCGTCATCGGTTGAGACCTGGCCCGTGACTGAAAGATTACATAGTGGCCATGGCCCCCATTTGGAAGGGTAACGCATAGACTCGGCTAAGCATGTATCTTGTTGCCCTGGGTAAGGCACAAGAGAAACCAGGAACGCTTCACCCAGTGACCGGGCAGCATCTGGGCCTACACTCGTCATTTGCCGTCGCCTCCCCCTTCCTACCTCACCACGCGGCACGCTTGCAGAATGCGAGGAATGCGGATGGTGTAATTGAACGCTGTGATGACAGAACAACCCAATCAAGGGGAAAGCTTGAAAAGAACAAGGACAGAAAATAGTAATGTTACATGCAGAATAAGATGAGGCCACCTGTTTCGAGTCGCCATGTTTACCACCCAACTCATCCTCCAAACGCCACGTCGGTTTTCTTTTTGTTTGGGAGCTTAGGTCTTCTTCTTGGCCGCGGCCTTAGCCTTAGCTGCCTTCTTCTTGTTGCTGTTGATCATCACAATTCCTATGAACGTGCCAACCACGGCGGAACCGAGCAGAGTAAGGAAAACGGGGATACGGATGGCCCAGACACGGGGAGGGAAGAGATCGTGGAGAGGGTGACCCGGGTCGACGAAGGGCTAGCGAAAACAAATATTAGCAGGTGTTGTAGAAAAGCAAATATATCCAAGCGCGAAGACGTACCATCAACAGAGTCCAGGTGGTGTAGTAGAGAAAGATCGCAGTAGCGACCAGGAGCATGGCGGATCCGACGATAGAGCCCAGCTACGGCGCAATTCAAGTCAGCGTTTCAAACATTTCCAGATGCTGTAGGGCAGGATGCGAAAAGTATACCATAATGATGATGCGCTACCAGGAGAGTTTTGCGTGACAATTGCTGCGATGATGGCGGCTGGTCTGTTTAGCACTTCCTCATCCCATGGCGATAGTAGAGAGCGGCCGGCGCCAGCCTGGCGACTAAGCTCTCACGTGACCGACGACGCGCTAAGACCTTTCTTCGCCGCCTCACGCCTCATCCCGATGGAGCTTCAGTTCAACGTCGTGTTCTCTGCGGACGTCACGACTGACAGTCATTTCTTTCCGGTGGACTGCAAAGGAATATGACGGACCCTGTTGTCTTGCAGTCGGCGGTGCGAGTGCCTACTCCGCCCCCAGGCACTTCCTACTCTCCTCAGGCCTCGGGTTCCCGCAAACGCTCACCTCCCTCTCGGTCTCCTTCGCCGAATCGTCGTCGCTCGCCCCCGGGTGATTCACTTAAAGACGGTGCGGATGCGCCGCGCATCGATCCTGAACGCGCGATTGAAAGAGAGCGACAGCTCGCGGAGCGCCTCCGCCAACATGAGAAGCAGGAGGCTGCTCGAAAGCCGATGACGGAGGAGGAAAAGCAAGCTGCGGCCAAAGCAGAATATGAGAAGCTTTTAAACATGCGATCGGGTGGTACCTATATTCCTCCCGCGCGACTACGGGCGCTGCAGGCGCAGATTACGGACAAGACCAGCAAGGAGTACCAGCGGATGGCGTGGGAGGCTCTCAAGAAGTCGATCAACGGTCTCATCAACAAGGTCAACGTTTCCAACATCAAGTTTATCGTCCCGGAGCTCTTTGGTGAGAACTTGGTGCGCGGTCGCGGTCTGTTTTGCAGAAGTATCATGAAAGCCCAGGCGGCCAGTTTGCCCTTCACACCTATCTACGCTGCGATGGCGGCTATTGTCAACACTAAATTGCCCCAAGTCGGCGAGCTGCTGCTCAACCGTCTCATTGTCCAGTTCCGAAAGGCGTTCAAGAGAAACGACAAGGCAGTCTGCATATCTTCTACGACGTTCATTGCCCATCTGTGCAACCAGCAAGTCGCGCACGAGATGCTGGCCGCGCAGATTCTTCTGTTGCTGCTTCACAAGCCCACAGATGACAGTGTTGAAATCGCCGTCGGCCTGACTCGAGAGGTTGGTCAGCATCTAGAGGAGATGAGCGGTCCTATTGCCCTGGCGGTGTTTGACCAATTCCGGAATATCCTTCACGAAGCCGACATCGATAAGCGAGTACAATATATGATCGAGGTGTTGTTCCAGGTCCGGAAGGATAGGTACAAGGACAATCCGGCGATCAAGGAAGAGTTGGACCTGATCGAGGAAGAGGACCAAATCACACACCAGATCGGACTTGATGACGAAATTGAGACGCAAGATTCCCTCAACATCTTCAAGTACGATGCCGAATGGGAGGAGCACGAGGAGGCCTACAAAAAGCTGAAGGCAGAGATTCTGGGTGAGGGCAGTGATGACGAGGAGGACGATGAAGACGAGTCAGATGAGAGCTCCGATGAAGAGTCGGAGGAAGAGCGGAAGATGGATATCAAGGATCAGACCAACACAGACCTTGTGAACCTGCGGAGGACGATATACCTGACGATAATGTCGAGTATCGACTTCGAAGAATGCTGTCACAAGTTGATGAAGATCTCGTTGCCCGCTGGCCTCGAGCCCGAGCTCCCATCGATGATCATCGAATGTTGCTCCCAGGAGCGCACGTATTCGAAGTTCTACGGCTTGATCGGTGAACGATTCGCAAAGATCAACCGCCTTTGGTCTGACCTCTTCGAAGCTGCATTCGCCAAGTACTATGACACAATCCACCGCTACGAGACAAACCGACTCCGCAACATTGCTCGCTTCTTCGGCCACATGATCAGCACCGACGCGATTGGCTGGCATGTCATGTCGATCATCCACATGAACGAGGAGGAGACGACATCCAGCAGCCGTATCTTCATCAAGATCCTCTTCCAAGACCTCGGAGAGCACATGGGCCTGCCGAAGCTGCAGGAACGCATGCGGGACGAGATCCTGCGCCCCAGCTTCGAGGGCCTCTTCCCACTGGACAACCCCCGCAACACGCGCTTCTCGATCAACTACTTCACCAGCATCGGCATGGGTATGCTAACCGAGGACATGCGCGAGCATCTGAAGAACCTCCCCAAGCCCACCATGCCCGCATTGCCCCAACGCGATGCCGGCGCCGACTCCGACTCCGCGTCCGTGGTATCCCACCCGACCAGCTGCTCAACCTGCACTCCTCGCTCTCGCTCCCGCTCCCGCTCCCGCTCCTACTCCTACTCCCGCTCTCCCTCCCCCGGCCGTGGCCGCAGACGCTCCGTCAGTCGCGGCCGATCCTACAGCCGGTCCGTCTCCGGATCCTCTCGCCGCAGCTACAGCTACACTCCTTCGCGCTCCAGATCCCGATCCCCGGCGCCCAAATCCCGCCGACGCTCCGTCTCATACAGTCGGTCTCCCACACCCCCTCCTCGTCGGACACGCGATCGCTCCTACGATTCCCGCTCTCCCAGACGCTCGCTCTCCCGCTCCGTTACCCCTCCGCCTCGCAGCAAACGGGACACCCACGCCCGCAGAGACAGAAGCTACTCCAGATCCGTCTCTCGATCTGTCTCCCCTCCTCCACGTCGCGCGGCCGGAGGAGCCGCTCGGTACTCCGAGTCTCGGTCGCCTCCTCCCCGCCGGCGGGTCGAAAGGAGTGTCTCCGGGTCTCGATCCCGTTCTCGTACTCCTGAACGTCGTGCCCCGCCTAGTCGTCGTGCCCCTCGTGACGCTTCTGTCTCGCGCTCACGCTCCCCTACCCCGCCGCGCGGTGGTGGCGGTGGTAGCCGTGGCGATACTGCCCCTCGTCGTCGGAAATACTCTGAATCGTTGTCCCCGTCGAGGTCTCCGCCGCCCAGACGGCGTAGGTCTCCGTCTAGGACACCTCCCCGTCGGGTGCGTGATTAGGGCGAGAAAAAGTTGTATGTAATAGGTGATAGGAAGCGAGAAAGGTGGAATTAGATGAACTTTATTCGCAGGGTAAATGTTTAAGGCTTGGCATTGGTTTGTTCTATACCGGGTTGAAATCAAGATTTGAAATTTCAAGGAAGGGTTTCTTTATCTTATATTACATTATGGATGTATTGATAAATAAGTACTTATTGCATTGATGCATGGTATTCGGACATAAACTATATCGTACACTGAACAAGTAGAGACTTGGATTTCCAACTATTATACTATATGATTTGTTGGTAAGTAGTACACGGATTGCTGGTTGGTACATATACAGGCTGTTACTACTTGGTAGTATTTATCAGGTAGTATGAGGAGGGAGACATGGGCTTATCGTTGCTTCCAGGTTAACCTCGCATATAGTTTGATTCTTTTGGTAAGACATAATGATAACATCCACTTCAATTCTTCTCCCCTGTCCTATATATCAACCTGGGTATCTGTATCTATGTATCCATCTCTATCTATCACCACCACTATATGAACCTCTATTTTCATCCAACCCCAAACCCAACTCCTCTATCAACACCCATCCTTATTGTGTACCAAACCCCAAACCAAAAGGAAAATTACTTCTCCCCCGCCTCCCAAACACACCTCTCACACAAACACCAACCTCCCAACGCGCCCCTAGCCCACTCCCTCCTCTCCTTAACATCCAACCCAATATCACAATAATGATTAAGAATCTCCTCATCCTTCTTAATCCCTGCCTCCTGTCTCCTTCTTCCTCCAGGCACACTCTCACTCTCACCCTTAACCCTCTTCCAAACCGCCCGTTCACTCTCCTCCCTAGCCCGGAACGTAATCTCACCACCCCACTCCCACCTCACATTCGGATCACAAGAATGATTCGCCAGACACCAAAGCGGATGCACAGCACAAAGCTCCGGACCACCGTCCCACGTCGAGAGCCGGCCCGACGCAGTACCCCGGAACTTAGCGTAGAGGGTATTCAAGACCCAGGTGTCGAAGCGGGGGAGGGCAGCGTAGGGGTCTATTTCCATTTCTTCGAGGAGACGCATCGGTTGGAGGATGTTGAGCTGGAAGGAGAAGGGGAGGGTTGCTGTTGGGTCTTCACTAGTGTTATTGGTGTCGTTGAGGTCGAGGTCATGGAAATCGCCCCAGATGTATTTCACTTCGGGGAGATCGAGCGGGTGCAGTTCCTGGGTAGCGGCCATGGCGAGCGTGCGGCCCAGAAGAAGGAGGTAGAGGTAATCGGCCTTGTCCTTGGGGTCGGGGATGTCTTTGCCGATGGATTCGAGGTTCTCCATCAGGCCGCAGACGGCGCCGTGGTAGATGCGCTGTGCGTCGTCGTGGCAGGCCTGCGAGCAGAAGATGGTGTCTGCGCAGCCGTCGCACGCGACGGGGGGATTGGGGGAGGAGAGATCGGGGAGCGGGGCGTTGCAGGCGTCGCAGAGGTCGTCGTGCAGGCGGTTGGTGGCGGTGAGGAGGGAGGATTCGCGGAGGATGATTTCATTGGGGGCGATGTCTTCTTTGGCGAAGAGGCCGAGTTGGACGGAGACTTCGTCCTCGGTGGTGGTGGTGCCGTGTAAAGCGGGCAAGGCGACGGCGCGGACTTCGCATTTGGGCGCAACGGTTTTGAGGCGCTCGTTCAGGAGCTGCAGCGTCTCGGGGGACTTGCGGTCCGGTTCGTGCTCGTTCCAGGGGTAGAGGACTCGGCGGGCGAAGCCTTGGGCGTTCAGAGCGCTGGGGTTGATGTTGGCGTCTCCGGTGGTGGTCCCTTGACGGGCTTCGTAGTTCTTCCGGATGATGGCCAGTTGGTCCTTGAGCACGGCTTGGGCGGAGGCGTTGCGCTCGTTCTGTGGCATGTCCTCTAGAAGACCCTGTCCACGCACGCAAAATTCGAAGGCGTCCCGGAAACAGCCACAGTCGACTAGGCTACGCACGAGAAGGGCGTAGACGTCCCCGATTATGGAGTCGTACTCGTCTTGTGTGATGGGAGTGAAATTATCTTCCTCATCATCGTCGTCCTCCTCAGTTGCCGCAGGAGCATCTGGTGCGTCTTGGATGCGCCGTGTGGCGTGAAACTCGCAGCCATCGGGATCGACGACTGAGTCAAGTAGGGAGAGGGCGCGGTATGCGTCGGCGGATGCGAGATCGGGAAAGCCCAGGGTTTGGTGGACAAGGCCTCGTTTGTAGTACAGATGTGGGTTGTGAGGGTCAGCAAAGAGACGAGCGGTAATGTCCGCTCGATCCTGTAGGGCCTGCATTTTCAATTGCGAGTAGCAATCGAGTTGGATGTTGAGAATTAAGACGCAAGATGGGAAGAAGGCAAAGTGAAAAAAAGCCAAAAATTGGAGGGACAAATGCGGGGGAATCGATAAGGGTCACGTGGTGATAAGCTATGAAATACTAGATTTGAAGCCCTAGTCAGGAAGATGATTTGAACTAAGATGACCTGCTACGCTGCTCTGCTGCTATACATTTGGTAAGAGTATCCGATAGTTTCAATCAATTGCTTTGCTTTTGCCCTCAGAAAACGCCGGCTCATTGCTCCAAAACCGAGATGCACGGGCTGTGACCAGAACTGCTGGAAAGCGACCGCGAAACAGACACAAGATGATGACGCGGGGGCTAGAATCTATTATTAATAACAACGACGAAGGTAAAGCTGGAGGTTAGAGGAAGAGAAAAAAAATACGAATCCTGTCAACGGGTGCAGCTCGGGTAGTAGGCAGCCCGAGACACCCTCCCATAAGTCCAGTCAAAGAGGTCAGATCACATCACCTGGATCCCAATTAGTTAGCCGAGAGGGGAGCTGTTAGAGATGGTTGGATCCATATTGCACATACATTGCAGCTGTTATCATCCAAAACAAGCGTAGCATGTTCGCCTCCTTCGCCCACCGTTACACCGTGCCGTTGGTCTCGCAAGGTTGCCGCCAGGCGGGCCAGCATGTGCCTCTGTTTTGTTCGTTAACATTAGCCCAATGCTCTGTCGTAGCTGAAATACCGAATCAGGTAGACCTACAGTAATGTATGCTTCGCTCATTCCGCCTTGTCGGTCTACATCGTTCTGGCTCATGATCCGATAACTATCATGCAAGCGCTTGCGACTCCCCAGACCACCGATGGTGCTGACATTCGGTCCAAATCCAAGCGTGTTGGCCGGATTGTCAGGATCCAAGATGTTGATACCACGCCGAGCATCTTCCTGAGCACGTCGGTCGGACGAGAAGACCTTAATGGTGTTGTCGATTCCAGAGGCTGCAATGGTAGGTTCATACGGGTGACCTGCAAAAGCACCGTTGGCTTAAATACCCTCAAAAGAGCAACTGATATACCCATGGTTGGGGAAATTCTTACCTTGCACAACATTGACTACTTCACTATCACCCTCGAGGATGTTGACTAGCTTGCAGGTTTTCCGGTCCCAAATGAAAATGTGGCCAGAGTCGCTGCCGCTCACTACGTACTCGTCGTCCAGTCCAAAGTAATTGACGTCCTTGACGGTCTTGATGTTGCAGTGGCCCATGTAGACTCGGGTGTGCGAGGAACAGGGAACATCAACGTCCACGTACTCCCTTTCTCGGGGCTGAAGGCCATACTCCCTGAATATATGATCGGCAGCCTCGGAGTCGTCACTGTCATCGGCAGAACTGCTCAGGTCTAGATCGAGCTCTTCTTCATCATCATCTTCATCGTCATCTTCCTCGTCTTCATCTTCGTCCTCCTCCTCTGCAACGGGGAAGCCGACATCATTCTCACTGTCATCATCGATATCTGGCAATGCCAAAGCATCTTCTTCGCCGTCATCATCGGACAACGGGGTCTGGATGCCCGATGAATCGCCTGTCTCTACCTCCGAGCTCTCTCGAGTGGCAAGATGCGACCTCCGCAGTATCTTCAGGTTGACATCGCGGATGGGCTCTTCCTCCACGTTAGCTTCGAGATCATTTTGGGATCTCTCTGGCTCCACTTCGGATTCGGAGTCACTTTCCACCCTCGTCCGAAAGCCTCCAAAAGCCCGGTTTAAAAAGGCATAATCTACCCCGGTTCCGGTCTCCAGAAGGACACCACGGGCCACCTTGAAGACCCAGTAATGAGTTAACAAAAACAAGTCGTGGGTACGGCTAGAGGGTTCAGTTGATGTCCCATTGCGCAGGGTGGGGTCCGTATCTACGAGGGTTTCAACTGGATATTTGACAACATTTGCGAAGGCGGCCACGGCGTGGCGCTGAGTAGGAAAGAGGATACGAGCGTCATCATGTTCAAAGCGCGAGGCGTCCACGTTCACAACAGGCACATCCCCCGCCAGCCTCTGCAGGTAGGGAATCAAGACGGACTCAATCGCATCTTCATCCGCATTCTCGGCTATCGGAAACCTGGACAGGTTCCCTCGGGACGCTGCATCTTTCTTGAACCCTGCCAGAAGAGCTTGCCGACCACCTTCTACAAAGAGAAGTATAGCCTTGATGAACTCGTAACCGAACTGCTCCTTATGATCGACCGTGCGTTCAAGCGAGGGCGAGTGTATCTGTTGAAAAGGTTCCATGTCACGATCTACATCTCCGGGGGTGTATTGGACTTCACCCCCTAGAACTCGTGCGACTGTGCCTGCAGCTTGAATGAACCGCCAGGAGGTCTGTCGGTTTCGACGCAAGGTTTGCTGGAAGCGCACAATATCGGGAGTAGGGTTGACAGGGTATCGCCAGGTACGCATAATCTCATCCATCTGCGGGAGACAGATGGAGGCAAGGGTTAGTACAGTCGAAAAGGACTCGGTGAACGGTGTCAGGTCAGCTTGATTGGAGGTTTCATATTCTTCGCGCAAGGACGTCTCCAGTGAAAACATTGCCTTACGGAGCTTGACCATGTCTTTGGCGATGCGCATGCTGAGCTTCTGCGCTTCATTAAGCACAGAAAATCGGGACTGCTCCAGCAGTCTTTGGGGGACCTCAGCATGGTGTTCCGTGAGAGACGGGAGGGGAATGTCCTCTGACTCGCCATTGCCATAGCGGACTCGGAAGGCCAGCTCGCCTTCATCGGGACGCTCTCTGGGTCGACGACGAGGTCGGGTTTGATTTCCGCTGGACTGCGAGGACATCGAAGTCCCATTCTGTCGCTTACGCTTCCTAGTCTTAGAGCCTCGGCGCCGACGCGGGACCGGTGTCGTCCGGGCGGAGGATTGGCGCTTGGACGCATCTTCCTTTGCATCCGGGCTCCGAATCAAATCGAAACTATATATGTGATCGCCGGACCAGCTGACAACCATCTCATTTGGGTTGGCGTCGCTAATCTTACAGGCCGTGATATGTCCGTCATCACGCGTTTTCATTCGTTGCTGGCCGTTAGGGGCGAACCTCCGCACACACCGCGTCGCCTGATCCATCAGCTGCTCACCGTGACTACTACTGCCAGGCGAGGCACCCGGATCACCCCTCTCCGTCATCAAGTCGCGACCTAGCATGCGCCTGTCATGCAGGAAGCAGTGAAGATGGGCCCCGCCTAGCGCGATGTAATGGGGTTGGCTCGGAGAGCACGAGATGGTGTTGAGGTCGAGTCGGTGCTTCTTGTAAGAAATCAGCGGAGGTGGTACATTGGAGTCGTCATGTTCCTGTCCTGGTCGAAAAGCCATGTATCCTTGGCCGCCTCGTGGCTTTGGGTAGGCGGACGATGGTTGACGCAAGTCCCATTGACGAACCTCGCCATCTTCCGAGCACGTCAGAAAGAGGTAGGGCGACGATTCGGTAACGATCCGCTTGACCCGATCGGCATGACTGCGATAAACTCTGACGTTGGTATTCCCCGCATTCAAGTAGCGTGCATTGTTGAAAAAGTTGTTAAACCTTCGGCTCCGTGCAGATGCAGAAAAGGCAGACGTGGCGTCGACGCTGTTGCTGCTATTGCTGGAATATTCGATGTCAAAGATACGAACCTGGGAATCACCGGCGCAAGTCACCAAAGTTCGATCGTTGGAGTGTGGCATAAATTTAACCGAGAAGATGTTCGCGCTGTGGCCCGTCGCGACGGTTGTATTTAAGGAGAATGGTGCGGTGGAAGAATCGGGTTGATAGGAATAGATGTTCAGGTGCTGGTCGTCCGAGCCCGAAGCTAGAAGCTGGCCTGACCGCGACCAACTACGCAGCGTCAGAAGCGATGCATTTCGCCAGACAGGGTTTCCCACTACAAAACGATTCCTCCAAAAGACACTTCAAAAACGTAGCGCAATAATATCATACCTCAAGGCATTCACACAGCCCGAATGCCCACCCAGTTCGTTCACGATATCCAGGTTTTCCACCCAATCCTTGGATCCATAAAGGCCATGAATGCTCGCGAACCGGGAGTCCTCCCCCAATTCCCGGCGCCAGATGCGATCATAAAGCGACTCCTTCATGGCTAAGTCGATGAATAGGCGACAGATAGTGGACAATCAGGCGACACGAGATCGAAGCATTGCGCGCCGTGGAAGTTTGCTGCTGCCACACCTTCAATGACGTCAGACTCGAACGTGCGCAAATCGCGTTGGCGCAAAGCTCACAAACGAAAAGGTAGACATAGGCTGGTCAGGAAGGGGAAGGAGAATCACAGTGTCAGATGAGAAGAAAGCAAGAGGAAGAAGAATAGCCAGTGGAGTAGAGAGAGTAGCGTGAGGGATTTCAAGAGGGAAAGAAGAAAGCGAGACGAAAAAGGAGAGGAGAAGAAAAAAGGCTAAGGTGGTGTGGGTGGTGGTGGTGACGGGAGGATGGCGAACGGTCCAGACATTCATTCCCTCGGGATTGATAAGTCAAAAGGATCCTTCCCCAACACAACACATTAAAATCAACACCGTTCAGCTCGCGAAAAGATCTAGGGTTGACAACCGTGACAAATAGTGACCATCAAAACAGAAAATAAACGGGAAGGAAAACAATTTGAAAGTGGGGTGTTTCATACCAGCAGTAGATGGGTTTTGTTGGGGGTGGGAAAGATGAAGACGTTCTATGGTAATTGGCGCTACTTGGCACTTCGTACTTTGTCCCGTTAGTTGGAGGGGAAGCCAAAGAACAAAATGGAAGAGGACAGAGAAAGACGGCAAGAAAGTGAGAGACAGACAGACAGACAGACAGACAGACAGACACTGGCGGGAAGAACAAGCAAGCAAGCAAGCCAGCCAGCAAGAGGGGAAAAGGAACCAGCACCAGCTCAGCTCCACCGGGCCCAGGCTATCGGGGGGAAGAATAGAGGAAGAGAGGAGAAATGCACCCAAGGCACCACCAGCTCAGGTCACAACCACGTCAAACACCGCATAAACTTTGGGACCCATCACTGTTGGTACACTAAATACTATCTTTTGAGTCAAGAAAAAAATAAAAGAAAAAAAAAAAAGAAAGAAAGAAAGACACAGACAAATAGATAGTAAGTCCCGAACTAGTACTTTGCAGGATACATGTAGGAAAATGTCTCCAATTTTGGGGGGAAGAGGGAAGGGAGAGGGGGAAAGAATTCCGGACGATACAGGACTCGACTTATATAGTAGGTAGGTAGGTAGTAAGTAGTAGTAGCAGTAGTAGTAAACTACTAACTACGGCTCCTACAGAGAAAACTAATTGACTAGTAACTGACAACCTACTCCTCCATCCTACAGGAAGACTCATCCAATGGTCCTCGTTCCCTCCCTCCCCCCATTCTTTCACAGGATTTCCGAGCACATCTAGTCTTACCCATTCAGGAGAGTCCCCGATCGTCGATGGACTGAGTCGAGAGGAATCCAATACACAAGGGGGGGGAGGAGGAGGGCCAGCGCCAGGAGGTGCATTAGATCCCACAGTAGTCTGTTGGGCTCCAGCTGCGAAGGTGTGTAGCTGAAGCAATAGGCATCGTTGACCAGAAGGAGTTACACCGCTGAGGTGGAGCCTAGTTTAGTTGGACGGGGAGTGGATTATTCTTAGAGGAAGGACTGAAGGAGCCGTTACGGTTGGCTCTGGGTGAAGCTTAATCGGGTTGACTAGGGTAGATACCACCCGAGGGTGTCACTCCAAAAAGTTCGTTCGAGATCCAGACAGAATCCCGTTCCAGTTGTGGTGTTGCTTCGGAAAGACCAACGTCAATGACGACACCTCTCCCCACGTTGCTTAGTCACTGGCCGCGCTAAAATAAGGAGTTTGGCGGATGGCAGGATTGTATATAAACTAAACCTCGGTCAGAGAGCCACACATCCTATAGTCTACCTCCTACTCCCTGGTCGGGAGCAGTTTACGTGTACACTCCCTGTTCTCCTTCCTACGCTTCAGGGATTCGGTAGTCATTTACCCCTCCTCGTCTCCGGGGTGTAACCAAGGTCATTCATTACTATTTGCCTCGACAGTATCTATACGCACGGGTTGAGCCTACATCGGAGCACTCCAATTTGAGCTCTGGAAATCCGCTCTGGAAATAGCCAGAGAAGAACCTGTTTGTTTCCTCCCCTTCTCCTTTAGTACGTTGGGCTCATCATCAGACATTCGAGGGTTCCACATTTACCCAAGCGATCTGCACGGATGTGCACAACGTCCGCGGAAACACACAAGGCAGAGCTTGATGTAGCCAGCGGTCAAATTTATCATGCTTGTCGCAAGCCGAGGCCTGCACTGCTGTAGACCTTTCCGCGGTGAAACATGGCCATTGGTAGCACAGATTCACAAACAGCGCAGACCGATTCTTTGGAGGGGAAAGAACAGCTTAGACTCTCACGGAACATGCAAGAGAACGGACACCCTGAGCATCGGACAAGGGGATCTAAACCCAGGCCATCGCACGCTCCCTCTCCTCCCTTTCTCCCTTTTAGTCACAAGCGCGCGAGAGGTCGCTGGTCGGGTGAACAGGTTTGCTCCAGCCGTCTCCCCAAAATCAAGAATTAAAGTGGGATGGTTGAGCTTCTAGAATCTCAAGAGGCTATGATAACCGGCCGTAGTATCGTTAAGCACCCCGAATGTTGTCCGGCCGCTGGCCAGAAGCCCGCCTAGGAAGGGCTAGCGCAGAATTCTGGCGAATGATTTTGCTCTCTCGTTGAAAACAGGACTTCTGCGAGAACCGGTTTTTGGGGTCCTTGGATGACACATGCATGCCTGGCTATGCAGACGGTGCCTGCGAATCGGTCCCATGGTTCGATTCCGCTTACGCTAGTAGATCCGGCAGAAGCAGTAAACTGCATGCTATACCCCTGGGGAAGATAGGGTTCGATAACGGAACAGGTTGACCGTAACAGGTTCCTTCCAGTTTGACCTTCGCCCCAATTCTTCGGCGTACAGCGAAATTCACGAGTTCAACGACGGCCGTCTCCACATTCCAACTGCTGGAACCTTCCGATCATGTGCCGGATTTGCAGTCAATTGCCGGGCCAGCTGACTAACCCACTCGCGTTCTGACTTTACGACGTCGCTTTCAATCTTACGGATCGTGTTCAGTTCCTCAACCATCATGCTGGCCATTTCTTCTAGCCCCTTGGCTGTCCGAAACAGCGCGGAGTCGCCTAAAGGACCCGGATCGCCATATCCAAGAATGTCCAGGCTCTGCAGTTGTCTCAGGCACAGTTCAAGCTTCATGACCAAGGCAGATGTCTCGTCCCGCCAACCATGGTTCAAGGGATCGACAAAAACTACCTGGTCCAAGTTGCGACCATGATGAAGACGAAATGTCCGTATCTCCTCAACTCTTTGAAACCAGGCTTCGAAATCCTGGACAGCCACTGTGTGCCGTCCTTCCAAGTTGTCAGAGAGATTGTAGACTTCCTCTGCTACTTGAGAAAGTATCCGTATCTGCTCTGCAAACCCTCGTTGCTCATTGCGCTCACGCGTGTTCTCAAGCCAGTGATGCAACGCATGCCCGTTGAGCTGTCTCTGGTACTCTTTCTCATCGCCCAGGGCCGCTCGATAGTCGCTTGCCACTGAATTATAATCGCTCCGTAGTCGTGCTTCAACGGTAGTCTCCCATTCAATGTGTTGTTTGCACGAAGACAAGTGCACCAAGCTCAATTGTAAGAGTTCAGTTTGTAGCACTGCAACCTCCGGCCAAGACGAAGGAAGTAACGAGGAATCTGCGTCCACGGCGGGCGACTCTGCCGCTTGTGTTGCAGTCGTTGGCTTAGCCACCTTCTTTGGGGAGAGCGGTTGTTGGTAGGTCGAGAGCTGAGCCCGTGACCGTACAGTGGCGGAGGTAGGAAATGGCGAAGGAGGGTCAACTTTCCTCGGAGATTGAGGCCCCGAAGGTAGCCCGATTCCCTGGCTGCGATGCCGCGCATGACCTCTAGTCACGGATGGCGTGCTCGAGCTCGAGGAAGCAGGCTGTCTGAGAGAAGCCGACCGGGCAAGTCGCGGAGGCGGAGGCATATCGGTTTTCTTCGGGGACAAAGGCCGTCCATTTTGTCTCCCGGATGTCTCGATTTTCTTCGGCGATAAAGGTCGTCCATTCTGTCTGGAGGGTATCTCTTGTTTAATCGGCGATGACAGACTTGGAGCAACGGTAGGCCTTCTGGACGAGGTAGAGGTAGGCTTCAGAGGTGCCGAAGGCTTCAGCGGGCTCGGTCTGATCAGGCTTTGGCGACGGGTGATACCGGTATTCTCTTGAGCGGGCTGCTGCGATTGCGGGACCTTATCTGAAGGCTTGCTAGGCCGCTGGGATACGCGGGGCTCAGACGGTGGTTGTAGACGAGAGGATCTTGTCGCACGTCCCTCATCGCGAATAGGCAGGAGGCTCTTGCTCCGCGTCACGAGGTTCTCGGTGCTGGTCGCAGCGCTGGAAGATGTGCTGGTTGCTGATGTCGAAGTCGTTGATGCTGGCTTACCCGTCGTTGTTGTGCGCACTGTAGTAGAGTTCTTTTTGATGATAACAGACGTCAGTAGTGTTGGTGGAGAGCAAAAGCATGCGAGGGATGGGTAGCTCTCATGGGCGCTAGGGGGAAGGGATGGTGGAATGGGCTACTAGCAGATGCGACACTAACTTGTTTGCGGGGCTCACGAAGCGAAAGGGAACGCGTTGGAATTGGCATGATTGCTGAAGATCAAATCATATGTGTGACATTCGACTGATTGCAATCAGATCAGTCCAAGACGGGGCTTTGCCGGAGGGAATAGATACGCTGCCCGGAAACCGTCGTTGTAAATAGACGAGGCCTGAGCTCAGCTGAGGACGGCAGGTCCGTGGTTGCCCGTCTTGCGGTGAAGTTCCGCTTTCCCCCAGGGCAAAGCTTGGCACCGCGTCAGGTGGATCGAGCCCATCTGCATGGACAGCTATCATTCATTCATTCCCGATGCATGTCTACATCGATACTCCGGGCATAGGTGGAATTTCTTTCTACTATTTAGTAATAGAGACAGACAGCTCGAATACAATTAGAAAGTCATCCTCATTCATTCAATTAAGACCTGTCTGTGATATCAGAAGGATAACGATAACACAAACTTTTGGCAAGTCTAAGAAGAAACCCTCCAACAGCTAGAAGATAAGAGGCAATGAACAGTTCATCCAGCCTTGAACATACGTGATCCTAAGCCGTCCCCCTTGCTCTGGTAATACAGGTGGTCGAATAATAGTAAAGCTCAGGGGGCCATTTTGAGATTAGTTGAATCCTTCCGTAGCCTCGCCATGACTCTCTCCCTCTTATCCTTCACCCCAGCCATCATATCAAAGCAGTTTCGTACCAGTCCCACTCATAAATTACAGGCTTCCACGTCGGGGGAAAGCGACACCCTCCACGGCTGCATTATCGGTGAACCAGCTCACCTTCTCACCACCACCCTGGTTGACGAGAGCGGAGGGCAGGTCTCTCCCCTCCTCAGCGTCGAAGATCTGCTTCATGATGTCCTTCTTTCCACCGCCAGTAGCAACAAAAGCGACGTTGAGGGCGTGAGTCACCACGGGCAAAGTCAGAGTAATGCGCTTCGGGGGCGGCTTAGGAGAGTCGCTGATGGCAGCCACCCAGGAATCCTTCTCCCGCAGCAATTCGTGTCCGGGGAAGAGACTGCAAGTGTGGCCGTCGGGGCCACATCCCAGTAGGATCAGATCGAAAACGGGCAGCTTGACGCTATCCTTGGCGGCAAAGGAACGCATCAGCTCTTCCTGGTACAGATCCGCCAGCTCCTGCGGGTCGTCATCGTTGACGTGATCGGCGTCGATCGTGTGCACGGTCGGGGCACCCAGTTCCGAGGGGATCTTGTTCAGTAGCTCTTCCTTCAGCAGGCGGTAGTTGCTGTCTTCGTGATTGAGGGGCACGGCGCGCTCATCGGCAAAAAAGATGTCCCACTTGGAGAACTGAGCGGTATCCTCGGGGGAGCCATTTCCAGGGGCCAGCAGAGCTTGGGCGAGGACTTTCGGAAGGGAGCCACCAGAGACTGCGACGCGGAATGTGCTGTGACGGCTGAGGGCCGAGTTCTGACACCGCAAGACGTAGGGCCTCAATTGCTGGGCCAAAGCGTCGTTGTTAGGGAAACTGTAGAGGTTGGGAGCAGATCCGGCCATTGTTACGGCTAGATAAGACGCGGGTGAGATGGGGGGTGGGGAGAGAAGTAAGATGGGAAAATTCACGAGGTGGAAGAAGAGAAGAAAGGGTAGTATTCTCGGTCGCTGGTTACTTGGTAGTTGGTAGGTAGTTGGTGGTGGTGGTGGTGGTGGTGGTGGTGGTTTTCGGTCAACAGCTTCAGGCGGGGTGTGGCGGGGCAGCAGAGGAGACACTGGAAAGACTCCGTACCTGCCGAAAGCGAATCACAACCCGGGCGCAATCTGGGAACACGTTCCTGCGCCATCCACAAGCCAGTCCAGGAAACCCCCCATCATCATTATTATTGTTTTTCTCTTACAGCATCATGATGTGGATAGCATTATTGCCTGGGAGATAGGGAAAAGAAGGGAAAGAGGAGGGGGGCCACCCAATCTTCGTCAGAAAGACGCTAGTGACGGTCGCTTCCCATGGATTGACGAGTCACTGGTTACAATGTCGGGTTGTCAGTTGATACTGGTGTGTAGGACTAGATCATCTAGAATTGCGCGATGGTCAGTCGGGAAGGAAGATGTGGCAGTCCCAGACCCTAACCATGACGTCGTTGTTGATGCCATCACCAAGGGAGGGGAAGGGAGGGAACTGGAAGGGAAGCTCTTTTGCAGGAACGAGTTTAATGGATTGTGACCCGCTCGATAAGAGAAGAGTTCCTATCTCGACTTCTCAGACTCGGATATTCGGCGAGGTTCTCTCTCGCTCGTCTTATGCTCTCATCCCACCTCGGAAGCTTTGAAGAGACGGGAATACTGAATAAACACCATTGTTCGTGAATTGCGAATTTTCCCTGTTTTGATGCCTCGTCGGTTCCTGGTCGTTCAATGGAGGGGAAGGGAACACGAAAGAGAAACCGATGCATGTGAGATGATGTCACCGTAACGTCTCGCTGTCTGTAGTGGGAGGAACTGGGAAGCTTCAACCTACTGACTTACAACTATCCACTGACTAACTAACTAGTTGGTACAGAATGCTGCTAACTAACTCATAAAATTACCGCTGCATTGTGACTAAAGCATTACCGATGATGATTGGCAGTGTTGGACCCTCGGCGGTTGAACACCACCACTCAAATGATGGGAAAGAACGATACAAAGTCGATAGGACAAGTCGTAGGCACTGACGTTTTAGTCCTCGTGCATTACCGCCAACGGGGTGCGGACCGGATGCTCACGCGCGATTACACCATCCTGCAGATGCCAGAGAAGAATCCAGCAGTAGGATGACCTCCATAAGGCAATGCTGGCACCCGGTGACTGTCCTAAACTAGCGGTATCAGTGCATCGGTGCAGGTCGGCACCATCATCGCAATGGCCCTATTTTGCCCCGTAAGAGCCTGAAGAAGTTGTGGAAAAGCCCGGAAGTCAAGCAGGCCATCCTCTGAATCGCTATGGAGACGAGAAGGAAAAAGCGGCACTGTTGAGAAAGAAAATAAAATACATGTGCCTGACTTCCGCAACTCCCGTAGCCATCGTGAGTATGGTATCAACCTCGATACATACATCGTTTCCATACGGCCAATGCATGGATCTGGGGTGTTAATTTTACGCACGGTAAAGTATGCAGGTCTACTTCCTTTTTCTGAGGCCGTGATCCCAGTCCTAGAGTACGTCAAAAATTTCCATAGGCCATGACTCGTGGCTATGCCCGTTTGACAGAAAATGATGCATGGGCAAGGCATATCAGGTGACACGGACCTGCCGTGCATCCTTCCCTCTGCACCAGACGACCTGTCTTTTCCAGTCCCCCGTATGCAGAATAGGAAGACTATAGGATGTGGCTACAGGTTATACTGCTGCACCTGGAGCAGCAGCCAGCATTATCCTTTTTCAAAGTGGGGTTGAAGAGGGGAATGAAGTACAGATGGGGTGCTGTATGGATTGCTAGGTACAGCGAAGCGTTCCGGTATGGTGGTTGGTGGTTGGTGTTACCAAAATGAACATCCGAACTAAAGTCCATAGCTGTCATCATTCCCATTCTTGGCAATTAGCCGTGATGCTGGGATGAAAAGGCATCTAGTCTGTAGTTGCAGGGCCATTGCGGATCGGCGAATTACCGGACACTACGAAGCAAGAGAGTGAGAGATCAACAAAAATAGCACAAGGATCCTACCCCGTACATAAGCAGAAAATGCCTCAAGGATCTCACGGCCCTCAGAATGCACACGCACGAAGGAAAAAGGAGTCAAGCATCTGCGGTGCTGGACACCGTAGGCATGGATCTCAGGCCAACTAGCTCACTCCGTCCCATCCCCCAATAATGCATGGCAGGGTAGGGGAACGGGAGTAGGGATTCGGGTTTTCGGCTAGGTTTCCCTTTCCCCACTGTGAAAGAAGAAGAAATCGACTGCAGCTAGCTCGCTAGCCACACTTACCAAGACAAGCCGGCTTTGGCTGGGTTCCCAAGCGCAATTCGAGATACGAAATGAATCAGGTATTTTTGGTCCAGCAGACAGCCTGCTGAGGGAAAAAATGGATCAGACCATCCGCTAGCCCCTGGGGTGCAGCAACGACAATGAGGGCGCAGAGTGAGAGCACGGAAACGGGTTCCGTTGAAAGCCGAATGACGGGCGATCAAGGAATGTCCACTGCGCCCGGATGGATAACTCAGGATAGTGGTGCTGCTACTGGATAGTTAGGCAGCTGGGAAAGGCCCGAGCCGGTAGAACATTCCTATGGTCCGTATATGCCTACGCCGATATTGCATCAGGAGGTATGAAACTGTCCAAATGCCTTAAACCGGACAGCATGGATCGACTGCCCGATAAAACCTGCGAGGAATGGACATGGCATGGCGACTGGAGGGGGGATCCTTTCAATGTCTGACAGAAGAGTCTGAAACGCCCGGGGTGGAGCCCGTAACCGCCTCGCGAGTCACGGTATGCAACACAGCCGCAGGTCTTTGCACGAGGCTGAGGTAATATTGGCAAATGATGGGTTCATGCCTGACCTTTGTACGGAGTACTTTGATGGCAATAATTTGACCATAAGGAACTTTTTTGAATGATGAATAATCGACAGGGTTCTGGTTGTCATGGAGAGATCATGATGATGATAGCTACGATCCATGGTCTACCAATCGCAGACTGCAATCGAGCAGCTGAGGCTTACTTTTTCCGGAAACATGACCATGGTCGATTCCTGGTAGCGCCGTACTTCCGACAGCCTGGGAGACCCGTAGAATGGTATCATGGTTCACCCACTCAGCAGCGTGTTTGGGACTGACACTTGTTCAATGGAGGTTTAGTTGGGTTCAGCAGTGACAGGCAGCCACTGAAAGACATAAAATAGGGCAAAAAAAGACACCAGGGCACCAGGGTACCCCATGCTCCGCCAAGGTGTAATGGTCCACTTAATATTCTCATTCTCATTTTTCACCATTTTCATATGCCCTTGCAAAAATTCCAATAGCCCCATATCTCGTGCGTTGGACTGACTTAGCATGACTAAGGCACAAAAGATAGTGGGAACGGAACGGTGGAGGTGGTGGAGGTGACCAGCGAGGGCGAACCGATACGCCGATTACCGGCCCTTCGGGCTCTCATTTGTCGAACCACAAGTACAGCAAGACCACGAGTGTTCCTGAGGGAAGAGGAGAATGGCAGATCGAAACCAGTACCCAACACTAACAGTCCAGGCGATCGCCCCGGACGACTCCATCCACCAGGATCAGTCATGACGACACGACCCTCGGCTTTGGGAGCGAAGCACCAACGAGAGGAGAAAAAGCCACGATGTGCGGACGAGGGGTGGTTGACGCAGCCAAACCAAGCCTCGCTGGCCTGCATGTGAGGTAGAAGGCAAGCAAGCGTAAGTAAAAGTACAGTTATGTTATAGGTTGATGATTATCTAGTAATTAGGTCAGTCAGTCAGTCCTGTGGCAGCTGCACTTTTAACAGAGCAAGAATATAACCAGAACCCTAGCACTACATACGTAAGTAGTGGCTTGTAATCTATGCAGGATACTGGCATTGCTTGAAAAGTGACCGACAGGACAGTTGAAAGTCAAAATTAAAAAGAGAATTATAATAAAAAGACAATGAATTAAGATCACATCATTATTGTCGACCGATCTCTAATCGATCGACTCTACTGGTCCCCGAAGAACCATAATGCGACCGGGGAGGGCAGAAAACTCAAGGCAGGAAAAGGAAACGGTCAGTCAACGCACCAGTGGATGGTGTCGGTAACCGTCTGGTAACTTCCAGCATGCCCTGGTACCTCCAGACGACCCGGAACTAAAATTACGGGCAAGCCTGTGAGACAAACCCGACCAGAGCATAACAGGACAGGACAGGACAAGACAAGACAAGACCACTCAACTTTCCCCCCTCAACAGGTTCAAGTCATAAGAATCGGCCACCTCTCATGTCATGGCATGTCGTCGTTCTACACACAACCTGAGACCAGGATATTAACATCGTCATTCCATCGCAGAGGAATCCGGCCTACATACATGAAGGACTGATCCTCGCCTTCCCTCCCCCCTCCATCTCTTCATGGTTGACATCCTCCAGATTCAACTCTGAAACTGGCATCCACATTCCGTGCAGCAGCAGCAGCTTTCTCACAAGAACTATCGGCTGCCTTATCCCTCAATCGGTATTGATTGCTAGCCTCATTCTTATTATTAGTCTCTTGAAGCTCGACCGTCCCCCTGTCTTGGGTCGATTTTATTTTTAAAAGAGAGACATAAAAAAAAAGCTACTATTTTATAATTTTTTTTTTTTTTCTCATTTTCGTTTATTTATCATTTTATTATTTTTATTTTTTTTTCTGCCCTCCCTCCAAACGCCGCCTCCTCCTTTCCCCTGTGCCTCGTCAGAAAATAATATAAAGGACTATTATTTTACCCAACTAGCTCAGGCCGGTGCAAAACAGGCGCGGAAAAAAGTGGATCGATCTGACCCTGAGCACTTCGCTTGGCGCTGGGCTCTGGTAGTATAGATACCTTCCAGTCACTACTTCCCAACCCAGCTCGATTCTCCGGTCACTCCTTTTTAACTCTTCTGCCTATTATTTCACTGTCGTCTGGAACTTATTCTTCCTCCTTCTTGTTGTTCCTTTCACACGTGGTCAATCTGCTGCCTACTAAGCTACCAAAGCTACCCGGGCACTACCAGAACCATACAACGCTATCGCCGTTGTATTTCCGTGTTTTCCCAAGACAATCTAATCGACTCCGCCACCCAGTTGAACGTGCCTAAATAACCACTCATCCTCCCCTCCACCCCCCATTCTCCAAAAACCATTTTCGACCTTTCTCGGTCCCCCATTTTTGCAGAACTTCGGATATCGAAATTGCGCCCAACTTCACTGGTCACCACAAAGCTCATCTTTTTTTCTTTCGAACCCCCAACCGGAGCGGAAAGGAGAAGATGAGCTCTTCCTCGGTGCAAGTTCAACCGCAACCTTCCGGCGCCACAAAGGGGGTCACATCCCCGACTGGCTCGACCCCCGGCTCCATGAATTTCGACATTGTGCGCTGCTCTCGCTGTCAACGATCTATGAGTCTCGAAAACGAATCCTCTCCCGGCGTGGTTCGTTTCGGCATGAATTCCTACTACTGCAGTCGCTGCGCATCCATGGTCGGCTTCATCCGCTGAAGCCCTCAACTCGGACTAGCCAACCAACCCACGTTTCTCTGCGAACTCAAGGAAATGAGAGAAGGGGCAACACCACTACTACTACCACCGACAAAGCGACACAATTATTTCGTCCGCTCTACCGCTATCCCAGCTCGATGGTGGGATTCCACAACGGGCGGAGACGAGTGAGAAGACAAAGCCGACTTTCGACGTGACAAATGCTGGTTCTACACCCTTTCTTCGCCTCGCCGTTTACTCAACCCAACAATGCATTACTCGGGACCAATGTTACTGTGCTGGCACAGATTGTTGATTCTTTGTTGTGTCTGATTGAGTGAGGGTTTGCGCATGTTGATCCTGTACTCCTGCGTCACCCGTTTACCCCATATGGATACTAGCTATTGAATCTGGTTGTGTTCCTCGGTGCCCTGCCGATTATTTCGCAAATTGGCGCGATTCATGTGCTGTCGCAAATCAAACATACACAACCGCGACTGCAAATATCGAACCTCCTTCCTCCACCCCGCAACGCGCCCTACATTACGCGAATATTAAATTCAGCATGTGGAATTGGAATTTGTATTGGCGCGGGGCCGCGTGGCGGTGTCACCGACCAGGCAGGGGGGAGGGGCGAGGGGCGAGGGCTGATGATGATCATCTCGTTGAGCAGAGTCCCACTCTCCATGCGAACAGCGCTCCGCTCAATGATGATCGTCCAATTCCTTCCATCCCCGCCACTCGCACCATACCGCACCGAGGAATTTTTCTTTGCTGTTGAAATTGGAGATATTATTACTGTTTTGTGAATTGATTTGAAAGAATTGCTTGCCTGCTACCTTAGCCTAGCCTACTATGATACCCTGTACTCGCTTTATTTTGATTTGTTACTTGGAAACGGGGGTTATTTGTTTACCGTTTGGATTCTATTGTGTGAAAGACGACACAAATGATCTACATACACCATGTCTTTGTTACCTTCAACTCTCAACTCTTCCAATTTCCACAATACCAATACACACATATAGTCATATTAGCAAAATCTACCACACTACTACTACTACTACCTACCTACCTACCTACCTAAAACAGTAGTAACTACATTGCAAAAAGAAACAAGCAATGCCATCAAGCTCTGCAGAACACTCCAAACTCAAATCACCTAATCTCCATCCCCATCCATCCCATCTATCTCAAATCAAACCCCTACCTACCTACCTACATACATACAAATACTACCCACCAACCAAGTAAAATCTGAAAACTGAAAGCCCCTCACCCGAAACCCATCCGGCACGCAAGAATGACAGATCCTTAAGCACAATGATGCAAACAAATCCCCAGATTTCAATTCCAATTCCCGATTTCAATTTACCTCTCCCCCTTCTTCATCCTGTGACAAACATACATATATACATAACATAATCCATGCGCCGTGCCAATCGTAATGTAAATCCCGAGAGCCTAAACGCTAATCTTCCCCCCCTGCCCCCCCCCCCCGCGGAAAGATAGGGAGAGAGACGGGCGGCGGACAGGGAGGGAGGAACGATCATCGGCTGGGATACTACTTACTTACTGTGGAGTGTAGATACGAACATGTTACTTATTCGTTATTACTGTATGTACTTACTTACTGACTGACTGAAGGAGGAAAGGAATGAAATGGACAGATTGGGGTTTAGTGTACTGTGTTGGTGCTCAAGCCACGCGCGCGTTATGGTCCGGGGCCGATAGATACTACTATAGTACTAGATAAATAGATACAGTAGGGATGGGCTGGGACGCGGGATGATCCCGCTTGTTCGGAATGTGGTGGTTTGGTGGTTTGTTTGTTTCAGGTATTGCTAGTTATCTGTCCTATCTATCTTAAACTATTTGACTACGTATCTGAGTGGTTTTGGTAGTATTACTTTCTTTGGGTTTTGGGGATTTGATTTGAAGGGGTAGGTAGGTAGGTAGGTAGGTAGTTAGTTACTGTGGTTAGAGGATAGTATAGTCCTATTCTCTCATTTTCCCACTCTTTTATTTTTTTATTTTTTTTACCCTCTATGCTCCTGCTACTGCTCCTGCCCCTGCTGCTGCTATTATTACTGGTAATTCTGGTCTTAAACGCTGGGCAAAAGAACTAAGAGCACCGGTTCTCAAGCTAGCTCTGACTAGCGTTAAGCGGAGTCCAAAATGTGAGTACTGAGCGTACTCCGTGTTGGGTTAGTAGCATGTAGATACTGAGTCCCTACTAACTGCAATTGTCAGTAGGTGGTAGGTTTTAGTTGGTTGGAATGGTGTCTACCCCGTAGTTCGTGTAATGCCTAAACCCCGTAATTCCTGGGATTTTTTCTCCGTATTTTGGCGCCAAGGAGAGGGGGGGGGGGAAAGCTGAACCCCCCCCCTCTTTCGTCTTCTTTCCTCCATTCCTTTTCTTTTTATTCCCCCGACTTTTGAGCGTGACGACAACCACAAGCAAACAACGACGGTAAAGTCCGTATACTAGGTATTACATGGGGGGTCCGTCCACGGACCTTTTACCCCTCCATTGTTTCCTTTCCCTTTTGCCCACCCACCCCTCTTCCTCCTCTTCCCCCTTACAGTGATGGGACATTAGCCTGGTTGCCTGTAACACGGACACGTAAGTGTGAGCAAAGTACTCCGTAAGTACTTTGGCGTTGCCCCGCATGAGAGACGCCGTGATCGGATCGATGGCAGTCGTCTTGTCACGCTTGTGTTGTATCAGAAGTTCAGAACCCGATTCGAACCCCGAGCGAGTCAGGGACAGCAAGTCAGCCGCCTGGGACAACGGAGATCACTCACATTAAACTAGCTTTTGCTTTTGCAGACTAAGATAGTTAGTTAGCAAAAGAGAGGAAATTCACGCTGGATTACCTATTGGAGGTTGTGACGGGCGGCCCTTCAAGCCACACCCGAAAGATTGCTTGACCGACCCCTTTTGTGGTGTCGGCAATGGTGGGTGTCGCTGATCAGTGGGTCGTGGCTCATTTCAGTCGTGGGTTTGGCCTCGTTTCATCGTCTCGTCTACTTTGCTCGGGGTCCACCGTGCTATGGTGCTAGTATCGGGGTTAGCACTGAGCGAGCGATGGGAGGAAAACACCTGGAGGGCAGAAGGGGGCGATGAGGGGGGACGGGAGAAAGCCTCAGGATTGGCTTGCTGCAATGGGTGGCTGTGCGCTGGAAAGAGCTCAGATAATCAACTTGATGGTGTCACCCAGGGTGAAAGCATCATGTGCGCGCATATGTGCGTGGTACTGTATAAAACCTCAAGTATTGCAGAACGGTCTGCCCGATGTCATGGTCGGCAGACGATTTATCCCATGGTCACCGTGTTAGCGGAAATGTCAGATAATCCCCGAGTGAGCCTCGATAGGTGACAGGAATGGCATTGCCAGTCGGGTGGCCGCTATGTCCCATTGCATGTGACAGGTAGAGCTCGTTCCTCAGAGCTCCGTTCCATGGTAGTTGTCTGAATCTAGTGAGTTGTTGTCCTGAGGAATCGAGGGCGATCGACCGGATCTCCCAATTCGGCCAGTCTCAGACAGGAAGGTAAGTCATGACTTCGAGATTCAGTATCACAGCAACGTTACGATCCAAAGAAACCAAGCAATAATCTTAGGTTTTCGCTCCACAGCAGAACAGCGATTACGCCCCGTAGCTACGATCACAAGAGATCCCATCTTCACATCATCGGGGTCCCACGCAGACATGGAATAGGTCGTAGTGTTCAATAGTCCGCAGACTAACTGTGCTGCTCATGTATGTAATCGGTAGGCGCGACCAGGCACGGAGGGACAGGACATTTTAACCTCCTCGTACGGCAGTGACACGATCAAAGCTTAGTCGTCCACGCGACCGAGACAGATAAGTAAGTAATCCACCAGGAACATTCAGCGTCTTCCCTGATCGGGAATATGAAGATTTCAAGATGGTCCCATCTCAAGTGGAGAGAGAAATAGATCTTGAGCCAGCCACGACGGATAGCATCCTCTAGTCTGGCTTCAAGTTTTTTTAGGTCCCCGGGATCCCGATGGGTCATGAAATCCTCGATCTCTTCTAGATTGTTCGCCTGGTTGGGTATGGAGTCATCAACGAGTACTTGCTAGTGGGAGATCCTACCAGAGCCGCGGGCCCGTGGGCGGAGGGCGAAGACGAGGGCGAGGGCGTGCCTAATCACCAACTAAAGTCTACTATGTTGTATGGGTCGATCGTCCGACTATCGATTTTTAGCGGAGTTTCTGGGGGAAGGTAAGCTAGATAGTTTGTGATCTGCCGCCATGATCGTGACTCAGCCAGGCTTAATCAAATGGACAAACACACACTCAAATCATTCACACTCATAGGCGAGATCTAAGGCGACTGAAGCAGACAACCACCTCTACCTGATTCGGAAGGGTCAAGCAAGGCCGCGGCGCGGACAGATTAGACTCGGATTGCAGCGGCTTATCTCGGCAGTTTAATCCAGTGCCTGGCGTTTTAGAGTGGCTTCCCTGATAACTCTCTCTCCCTCTCTCTGTTCTACATTTCTTTTTTTCCAGCTGTAGGTTCCCGTAAATGGGATCTGATGACATCCTCATCCACTTTCAGCCCTCCCATCCTATTGCTCCTAGTCTCACCTCACCAAACCACATTGGTCGCAGCGGTTACCGGAGCCTGACGCCTGCTGCCCGGGCGTTGGTTGGTGTCTCCCGTCCAACGCTTCCCGGTGACTGAACCAGACTTTCTAACAATATACGGCCAGCTGCCGTGTGACATTCTTTTGGATGTATCGCTCAGCGCCGGCGGTGACTGGAGTGGCAAGGTTTCGATGCATGGAGTGGACAGGTACTCCCGGGCGGCAAGACCACCGGACCTACTTAGGCGATGACTGCGACTGTTGTTGGAAATGGATACCTCATATGCAGGTGGCTTCAGGGATCTTCCCGGCCGAATCTGGGTGGTCCCAGAACCGAATCAAGGGGCAAGGCTGGATCCGACTGGGGAGACGCAAGTTGTTCAATAGGCTGCTTGAGAAGCTCGCTTGCTTGGGTGATTACTCTGGCTGGTCTGCTGTTGCTGCATTTCATTTCGTTTTGATCTCTGCTGCGATGCATTCCTGGATGACTACCATCTGTGGAGACATGGGCTGAGACCGAGACAATTAACCCGAACTTACTAGTGCAGCAATGAGGAGAGGCCTGATGAAAGAGGAGGGAAAGAGGTGGGGAGAGGTCGAGTCCGGGTGAAGATGCTGCAGTCTTTGACCTTTCATGATCAGACATGAGACAAGTCCGACGGTGTAACTCCACATCCCCATTTCAGGGCTGAGGTTATTCTATTTTTGCTTGCAGTGCTGCTTACTTAGTATGATGAAGGTGACCCAAGGGATGCGAAGGGAAAGCAGAACAAAAAAAGAAACATCTTTTTCCGTATCGCATCAGCTGTCTGCTAACATAATATTAGATCTCTACTTATTTTGGTTGGCTGCCCTTCTTTGAGGGGAAATATTTCTGGCCACCGCAGGGCTGACCGAAGGTGAGTATGAGGATGAGGATGATATTAACGGAAAAGCACAATGCCATTTGCCTTTCAGGGCGATGCAGGGCGGATGGTCCACCATCAACTCTTTTTACGTTTTTTATTTCCCCGTCAGCAGCAATTCTTGGTATAGTTCTAATTAATTTATTTGTTTTATTTTTATTCGACACCAATTCTTTTTTTTACTTGATTGACTGGACAGGACAGAGACCTTGTTGTTGTTGTGGCTGCCCTGAGATCTGGCGGTGTAACCCTGTCCGCCAAGCGTGACGTACTCGAGTGTATTGGAATGAAGGCGGCGGATGAAGAGGAAAAGGTGTGATGAGTGATGAGTTATGAGACCATGGAGGTTATTTTGGAGTTGGTGTTGAGGAGTGCCATTGAAGGAAAGGGCTGGCTGGATCCATGATGTTGGGTTGGGTTTCTGTTGTTGGCGACTGTGTCCATTCTCATCGTCATTTACTTTCCGATCTTTACCAATCAATCATTGCAGCTTTAACTCGAGGATATACTTCGAGTTGTCTGTCTCACTGCTTCTCTAGTCTCTAACAGTACTTTTTTCCTGGTGCTACATGAGCAATACCGGCTGCTAGTTAGTTCAATCTCACGCAGCACACTATGTGAAGAAAGAAATCATTAACTTTCTTGCTACAAATAGAAATCTCTCAATTAATTCATCGTCAACTCACTGGCTCTGATTGACAGAACTGGCTGACTGAATGACTGATTTTTAGTTTATGCCCAGCAAGTCAGTCAGCCATCATACAGCAACTAATCAATTAATCAATTAATCAACTAACTATATTTACTTTTTCTTTTCTTTTTTTTTTTTTCAGTTCAGTTCATTTCTTTTCTCCCCCGTCTCCTCATTCAATCATTCTTTTACTCATCCACTAACTACTGTACTTACTTCTTTCTTTTTTCCTCTCACCTGGTTTTTTTTGACTCCATCACTTTATTCGGCCACTCAAGCTCAATAGTGAGTCTCCATCTTTTCTTATCCATCACTGTTGATCATGCATGACATATCATCATCAGCCTGCTTGGGCCCCGTCCTCTTTCGATCCCTCGACTGCGATCACTACCACCACTACCACCACCACCACCACCTTCTCCTCCCAACTGCCTGTGCCAGTGCTCCCAAATTGACCCATCCCAGTCTCCTCCAGGCATCAGGCCCGGAATTCCCTCGCAAGCTCTCCAGCACCAACTGCGCCCCCTTTTAATTCGTCAGCGGATGCATCGGTGGCTTTCGTCTATTTTCCTTCTGCTTCCTGGCCTCGTTCCACTAATCTTATCCTCACGGGTCCTACTGTCCTCTCCGTTTCCACTCCCTCGGACATTCTTCCTGTCTTTGCTATTCTTATTCTGGCCCTCCTTACTCTACCTGCTGCTGCTTCAGCACTGGCCTCAACACTTTTCGCCTTCGGTGGGCCGCTTTCGATGTAGGAGGTCGATCAACCCTCGGGCGCTTGTCTTCCAATCTTGACATAAAACCCACGAAGCACTGGTCCTCGATCTCTTACATTTTTCCTGTGGATCGGTTTCTTTTCTTCAAACTGTACCTGATTGTTCTGAATAGCGACCGGGGTCTGCAAAGGACGAACCAGTAAGCATAATCCCCTTGGGCATCATTGGTCATACTACCCAGGTGTGAGACCGTCAGACCAAACCCCGATACTTATATTCTAGCGTCTAGGTCACTACCCCCCTGCTAACCGAGTCCATCCTGCGCATTGAAGCTTAAAATCATCGGAAATAGTCCTTTTGTCAGAAGATCACAGGCTTTAAGCTCACGGGGTCCACCTACTCTTCATCCATTCTCCGAGCACTCTGGGGATCTGACATATCGATCCCTACTATACCACACTATCATGCCTTTCCCTCCACGCGAGAAGGGCCGAATGGCAAAATCCGGAAGGTCAGAAGAGGAATTCGTTCTATTCCTCCAGGGCGTATGTCTCACACGTGGTACATCCCATACACGCGATCATGTCTAACCCTGAGTGCAGATACCGGCGCACTGTCGCTGGCAAGAGCTCAAGGACCTAGTCCGCCAGACAGCCTTACATATCCGTCAGGCCGTGGTCTACGATGACCAGCATGGATTCCCAACCGGTCTTGGCCAGATCATTGTGAAGAACGAAGACGAAGCATGGCGAACCTACCGTGCGTCATGGAACCCTGATAGTCAGAAACTAGCTGACAGTGTGCTTCTAGATAGGCTTTCTACCAACGGCTGGGAAGGCCAGAGCCTGGTTGTCACATTAGCACGAACCAGCTCACCTACACGACCAATTGCCGGGCCTACGAAGAGTCCAACCTGCGTGATTCCGCCCAACTATGTACCAGGCTACTCGACTCCGCCACGATCAACACAAAACATGGCAGTGCCTCCGTCTCCCATTTCCCCCGAGTAAGTAGAGGAAGTGCATCCCCTTCTTCCTCAGGTGACGACTGACAACTCATAGACCCATCCTATCCGGCAGTCCAAACTGCCCGACATATCCAGCTACTGATTACGGCCCCATGGTCAATCCCCTAGCAATGCCTCAACAGCCTTTCATGCCTTTCCCCACAGATCCAGTCACACAACAGCCCATAACAGGCATCCCACCGTCGCCCGCTCCTCCCCGCCACTCCTTCGGCGACGCCTTTGCTATTCCCTTTCTCCCCACATATCCTTTTACGACCACGCCACCGTTCCCTGACGCCCCAGCACATGGCGGCTTTAGTCTACCCGAACGTCGGGCCCACATGTCCGGCAAAGCTTCCTACGGCTACAACCCGGCGTTCGCGCCGCAGATCTACCACACCGGGGGCCCAGGCCCCCGTTCTTCCCCACGACGAACTATATTCGTGCAGAACCTCAGTCCCACCACCACCGACAAGCTCCTCCGCGCCTTCATCGAAGAAAGCGGCGCCACAGTGGAGCAATCAGAGGTGTCTACTGACCCTGACACCGGGCGCTGCAAAGGCTTCGCGCGGGTAACCCTGCGCACAGCGGATGAAGCCAAGCGTGTTGTAGCGCAGTACAACGGAATCAATTTCATGGACGCGAAAATCCGCGTCAAGATTGACCGGAGTCTCCATCTCGCGTACAGCCTGACCCGCGACAGACACACCGGTTTGGTTCCATTGACCAACGCGAACGGCCCGGTCGCAAAGAATCAAGGACCATATGGTCCTGGCAACAACAGCCCGAGGTCATCATCGCTGTCTTCGTCGACTTCAGCGTCGTCCAAATCGGGCGAGCACTGCGGGCCTCTGGTTGTTAATGGGTCGAACACTGGAACCAAAGCAGTGGCTACTTAGCTGCATATTTCTCTTCCTCTAGTTCTGACAAATTGACTTCTAGCTACTATTGATATACTACAGATATATTATCGTCATCAATATTTACTGCAGAGGGTAAGGCCGGGATAGAACGGGATCATGGGGTTGGGTTCACTACTATGTTTGATGTGGCTCTGGTATTGGATGTGATCATAGTTTATATGTGCATGATCTTATTTCTTCTTTCCTCTACTTATGTGTGTGAGGTGAGGGTTTTTCAATGAGACTTTTCCAGAGTGAGATTTTACGGCGTGCGTCGAGGGGGCGTTAACGGGGTTTACTGAACACAAACACACTCAATACATACATTTACATAGATAGAATGAATTAGTTACTTCTATTGAATCAAAGCAAACCCAATATTTGGAATGAAAAAAGGCATGATGCATTCAATCAATTTCATCATTTCACTCATGAGTCATCCATCTCATCTCATCTCATCTCATCTATCTGACTGACTGACATAGTCAGATCAGCCTTAAATAACATGGTCAATCAATCAATCAAAAAAAAGTCAACATCTCCAAGTAAAATACATCCCCATCTCCCTCGATCAACCAATCAACTTCTCCTATATGCTTTCTTTTTCCATTTTCTCTTTTTCTCTTTCTTTTTCCATCTTTTTTCTCATGTCTCAGTCAGTTCCATCAATGATATCATGCTCTCATAACAATCAATAATACATACAGTAATGGTAGTCAGTAGGTTAGGTTAGTAGGTTAGTTATCATGAGAAAAGGGTAAAAAAAAAAAAAAAAAAAAAAAAAAACGCCAGAAATTGTTCAAAAAAAAATTGACAAAAAAGGGAAAAGGGAAGAAAGTGTAAAATACAAGTACAAAAAGGGTGAGTACGAGACGTCTCAATTAGGTCATCGTTAGATCCGGCGCGTACGTGAGAAAGTGAAAAGGGTAATATAAGTAGCGTAGTAGGTTCAGGTAGGGAGACGGAAAGACGGACGGCCGGACGGGACGGACAGTTTAGTCCCAATTCGGAATATTGTTTTGGGTCTGGGTCTGGGTCCGTGTGGTGGTTAAAGTAGAAGGTGGCGAATTCGGTGGGTTAGATGGTAGGTGGTAGGTAGGTAGGGTTGGTTTTCGTGGCTAGCTAGCTGGCTGGCCGTAGCTGAAGTCGTAGCTGTGTTCCCTGGCTGGCTGACTAGCTAGCTGGAAAAACAGGGAAAAGAAAGAAACGTGATGCCATCATTTGGCATGGTCGATTAATTCAGCGTACAGCGGCTCGGGGATCTTGCGGACGATTAGGACCGTCAGGGCGATGATCTCTTTGGCGTCTAGTGGTGGGAAGGATCGGAGGATTTTGTTGGGACTGTGGATGGGTCGTTAGCGCTGTTACCTCACTTCACATGTTCTCTGAAATGTCTGCTGCGGGCTTTGATTTGGGTTTGGGGGCTATCATATCGTGCCCAGGAGATTTATTCTCTCAGAGGGAGCTGTGTGTCGGGGCTGTGTTCTGAGGGGATGTGATTTGTCTTGTTTATCCCCGTTTTTGTTTTGTTTTTGGTGGTATGGTATTGCTTTTTCGAGGGGACGAGGCGGACGAGGAAAAAGAAAACATGAAAAGGGGGAATGAACAAGGGTAGGTAAGGGGAAAGGCAAAGAAAACAAAAAAAAAGAAAACATACCTCGGACTTTCCAGGATAGTGTCCCTCATTCGAATTAATTGCGCCACGATACACAAGATATTTAAATGTGTTCCGTACGCGAACAAAAAGTCCCAAAGATGAAGCACTTCCGGAAGAGGAGGCGTGCACGCGCAGAGGGTCAACACCGACGGAAATGCATACAGTTTCGCCTGTAGGCCCTTAGAGAAGAGGTACGCCGCTAGTTTGGGCTCGACGATCTCTAAACATTGATCGACCAAGCGCAGTCCTCGATGAACCCCGTCCATGGCGCCGCGGATGTAACCCGGACATTCGCGTGTAATAAACGAGTGGAACAGGGCAAAGGCCTCGACTTCGCTGCGGGCGGCGTAGAGGAATGGAGCGCAGAGCACGTTCATGCCTTGGACGTAGATCGCTGATTCATTTGTAATCCCGCTGCTGCCGCCGCGACTGCTGGCAACACTACCTGGTGTTCCAGATGGGGAGGGCTCTTCTTCAATGCTCGGGGGTGTGTTGATCAAAAGCTCAATCTCTCGGAGACGTGACGAGGGACGCGATCGCGATCGGTATTTATTCTTTGCATCGTGAAGTTTCCATGCGACAGCGTTGAGAAGCCGGATCAGGCTGGCCTCCGTAACGCGGCGTTTGAATAGGGGGTCTGTGGCCATCGTGCGGAATGTGTCATTGCGGATTTTGGTGTAGGCTGGGGAGCGACCACGGTGGATGAGGGAGAGGTATTCGTCGGTTGGAACAGGAGAAACATCGAGAAGGACGAGCCAGAGGTAGATTCGGTAGGTGGACTGTCGCGATAGTGTTAATGAACGTGTTGCTCTTGATTCCACGAGGGGCAGAAAGAGCACGAGGGGGGCGTGCTACATACCATGCCATCCGCGTCTGCTTCGACTCGTGTCGAGAGAACGAGGTACCGGAGCTCCTGGAGACCCTCCTGAAGGTTGCCCTGGTGCGGACCGTCCCGGAGGAGAGTCTCCAAGACCGAGCGCTTGATTCCAAACCCAGAACCCGTCTTTCTAGCCGATCGCTTTTGAGTTCCTATCGCAGGGGCCTCCCGAGACGAGGCATCGCTGTTGGAGCGCGCCCGGCGTTGCGAGCGCAGTCGCACGGGCGAGTCCAGCTGAGGAGGTTGGGCGAGCTCCTCGGCGCCAGCAGACAAGCGCCCCGACGGCGGATGATGAGCAGAAGAAGGTGGGTGAGATGAGAGGATTTGGTGAGACTGGATCTTGCGCAAGCCTCGCATGGTCCGCGGTGAAGGTGACCCAGCCAGAGCAGCGAGATTAAGCTGGGCCTGGGTGGGATGGAAGGACGAGGGAGAAGGAGAGGACTCGGAGGGCGCCATGCTGGGCTGGGCTGGGCTGGGGCTGGAGGAGTGGAGGGAGAGAAAGAGTGGGCTTTGCTGCAGGTGTGACGGACAGACGCTCGATTGGATGGATCAGCAAGGATTGGGGTTGGGGGTCTGCATCTGGCGCAGAGATACAACCATCTTCCTTGAACGTGGAATCAAAGAAGGACAGGAAGATGATCCATGAATATTATAGTGACAATAATGAAAAAAAAAAAAAAAAAAAAAAAAAAAAAAAAAAAAAAAAAAAAAAAAAAGGAAATAAAGTGTCTATATTCTTATATATATTAATTTTTAATCTAGACTAGTCTAATACCCAGCTGGAGGCATGGACTTAAAAAAAATATAAAAAAAAAAAAAAAAAAAAAAAAAAAAAAAAAAAAAGGATTTTTGGAGATATTTATACCACGTAAGAGTCAATAATAGTTAGGGTTGGGAATGGGGGAGAATGAATGGTTGGAGAAAAGAAACGACGCCGAACGGATGCAAGAAATCAATGGCTTCTTAGGGGGTTCTGCTGCAGCTTGGGATCATCACTAATTTTTAGTGTCTCTCTTCTTCTCTCTTTCTCTCTCTTCAGAGTTTCAATCTGATGGCGGGCCTTTTTTTGCCGACGGACGGAATGCGGGGACACGCGACGACGCGAGTAAAAAAGCTCAGTTGCCATGGGAAATTCCTGGCCTTAATCCTCACGGGCCCACGAGTCTTGTCTTGTCTGGTTCTCGTTCTTCGCCCTGTCAACTTTATTTCCATCGTGACATGTTCCTGGCTGGCTGGCTGTCATGTTTAACTTTCCGCAGATGGAGCTGCCCTGAAAGATATATACAAGATGTTGCTGGTGTAGTAGTAGTAGTTGTTGTTGTTGCTGTTGTTGTCTCTACGGAAATCCAAAATTGCAGGTCAATGGCTGCCAGAGCCAGTCGGGTTCCCTAAACTATCGGTATCCCTCCTCATCCGAACGCCGTTACCGAACTATAAGCAATAATTCCCACTCCGCCGTTGCGGCTATCTACTAGGCGTCGCGGCGATTCGTCGATCCATTCTCTGTCCCTCCCATGATCCCACTGACAAAGTCCTGGTATCGGAATACCTCCCCCCTCTTTCCTCCGCCCGTTGCCCGAGCACCTTTCCCACCAAATGCTCGTCGCCCCGTAAATCCACTGAGTACCTCATTGATCTCCCGGTCGCTTAGTGGATGGTCTCCGTCCTCGGACGCTGTATGTAAGAGAGCATCGCGCAGCTCGTCGACGTCGATCTGACCGCTATCGTCCTCGTCAAAGGCCGCTAAGGCATTCATGAGCTCTTGGCGGGAAGAAAGAGGGGCGAGCAGCTGTGAAAGGGTATTAAGGAAGGTGGGGAAATTCATAGTCTGGGGACCTCCCAGAGGGAAGAACTTCGAAATGGCAGTCGGGTCTTGGCCTGTCGAGCAGCGTTGCGTCAGTATCATATGTCATCGCCCTAAGATGATCGACTAGCTAGTCTTCAGCTAGCCTTCTTCTACATACCCACGTTCGTAAGCACATCAGCCACATCGTCCTTATCTACCAAACCATCGTTATCTCGGTCCAAGACCTGGAAGGCCTCTCTGATTTCCCGCAGTTGTGCGGGGGGTAGTTTGGCTGCTGCATCAGAAGACGCCGCCATCATGTTCGTGGCTTTGGCTTCCATCAACGATGGCGACGAATCCGGGGCATTGGCGCCCCTCGTTGGCGAGGGGGGCGCCTCTCGTGTGAATCGAGGCTGCGCAATGGGACTCCTGGGCTTGCTTTTGGGTGATGAACCGTCATCTTCCTCGACTGTGTATGATTCCTTGAGTTTGCTCGGAGACTGGACCGGGGTGTATCCGCGACCGGGGGAACTGCCGGGGGTGCTTGAACGGCCCTGAGGAGGGGAGTTGGGTGTGGAAGGACGGCGAAAAGGGGAGGGTCGAGGGGAGCCAAATGATAATGGCGATGGCCTGAAGGGGGCGTTGGAGGAGACCTGTAGATACGGCGGTGAGCGGAGTGCGGAGGGAGGAAACTGGGAGGATGAGTACTTACCATGCTGGAGTAAACAATGTGGAGAATAAATATGACGATGATATGCAACTGTACAAAATCCCCTATCAGATCGGGAGGATCACACACAGCAAAGAAGGGATCAAGAGGGGAAAAGATGGCAGGATAGAATGGGGGATGGAGATAACCATTCATACATAGTTCCCAGAAGGGGAAAGGCAGCCAAACAAACAACAAGGCATCGGGGGTTCAAGTCGGGCCGAGACGGAGGGGGCACGTGCGGGGGCCCAAGAAAGGCAAGAAGCGGCAGTTGCTGCAAGTCTTGAAGTTCCCTCAATCGAACTGCACGGAGAAAGAGATCCGATCATTGGCATCTTCTCTATTATTATCATCGATCTAAAACAGTTTACTATCTGCTGGTCTAGATCTCATAGCCTAGATCTCCCGTGCCCATTGCACGTCCCATTGCAATTATTCTTACCTCCCCCCCAACTGCGTGCATTGAGGCCATGGCGGTCGGTGGTGCTGGTTTGTCTCCCGTCGCCTTTCCCCGCTGTGGAGATCATCGTCGGTGCGTGGGCTTTGGAGGCTCTCGTCCCCTTTCTTTTTCCCCTGAATCTATCCCGACTAATCCTCCGATCGACGAACCTCTCTCCCCCCCAAAGTCCGCCCTGGCTCATGATCCCCGACAATGACTGACAGTTCGACAGTATCAGTTGCCTGAGTCAGGTCGCCTCGGTTTTCTACTGGGATTAATTGATCGAGTATGCTGCTATTATCGTTATCCTCGTGCTCATTGTTCGCCGGTCCTCTGGAGCTATCACTTGCCACCCCCGATCCGCTCTCGATCTGAATGACCCCCGTGCCCACCTCGACCCCCTGTTCCCCGGCCAGAAAATGAGCATCTCACTTCCCTACCGACCTACTGACGATTCCACCCTCTCGCTTGCGGCCACCACCAATCCCTCCAAGGCCAATGGCCATCCCCGCCTCTCCCCTTCCCCTTCCATCATCCACCGGCGCACCCCCAGTAGTTCGGGGAACTCGGCGCGCCGTCGCTCGCTGGGCAATGGTCCCTCTGCTCTCTATCCCAAACCGCGACGATGCAAATCGCAATACCCCCGAGATTCGCCCGAGCGACATGTCGAATACATCCTCGTGGCCTCGTTCCACATTGACCGCGGCCCGATCATGGAGCATCAGTATCCCGCCGCAATCAGTGGCGACGAGAGCATGCTAGCAGAGCTGATGCTTCCCGATCAGACGCACGTTCGGAGCCAAGACTGGACAATCTTTTTCCTACATAAGGACACGAGCGCGGATGCCGATGAGGACGACGACGCCAGTACCGGCAAGAAAAAGAAGAAGAAAAAGAAGTCCCGGATAGGGGATGCGGAGAGCGGCGACGGGGATAGCGAGGATGTCGACGGGTCAACCGAAGAGGAGAGCAGTGACGAAGAAGAGGGTGGCGAGGGGCCACCCTTGATGTATGTGCTCAACCTTGTAAATACGAAGCAAGATAATTCCGTCAAGCGGTATGTCCTTCCATGGTTTTCCGGCTGCCTAGTCAATACTGAACAATCACAGTGGTGCAGTTGTCAAAGCCATGGCGATTTGTACGCGACATTCTTTCCTACATATATATAAAGTAGGTTCACCCAGTACAGCGCATGTGATGGAGCTGACCGGTCACGATAGCCTCTACTTCTCCTGGCCCTGGAGGATTACTTCAAGAACCCCTACCCCGAGACGCTCGCATCGTTATACAATGCCGTGAACGCCATGGACCTGTCGTTGATGCCAAGGCTATCTCTTTTAGAACGACTGATCTTGCAGGCGAGCAACTGTAAGGATATGTTTATCGAGAAATTCGAGCAGATGATCCACCAGCGACAAGTTGAAGACGGCACGCCTTTCGACGACGAACCCCCGTCCCCGAAAAGGCCGGCCGCCCCTCGATACACGCTACCCCGAGATACCCACGAGTATGAGTCTAAGATCGTCTACAACGACATTCCTATTCCTGTCAAGGTGCCAACGGTCATTTGGCCGGAGGTTGTGGGCGACTTTTCCCTGATCAAGCTCATCCAAATATTTTCTGCTCCGCATGCGGCCTCGCCACAGCCTTTTCCCATCCACCCCCACCTCACCACAAGCGGACCCTTTACCCATCCGATCATTGTCCTCGTCAACGCCATGCTGACTCAGAAGCGTGTGATATTCCTGGGGCATAATCGCCCTTCAGGCGAGGTGGCCGAGGCAGTGTTGGCGGCGTGCGCCCTTGCGTCGGGCGGTATATTGCGCGGATTCACCAGACATGCGTTCCCGTACACCGATTTGACGAAGATCGATGATCTACTGAGGGTCCCTGGTTTCATTGCCGGCGTGACAAATCCTACCTTTGCCAACCACCCCGAGTGGTGGGATGTGCTCTGCGACCTGCCCACGGGCCGAATGAAGATCAGCAGCCACATCGAACCGGCCCCTGTTACCGAAGGACTTTTGTACTTCCAGCAGCAAGCCGCCATGAACCACCATCCACCGCCGAGTAACAATTCAGATCCCAGTGGAGACAATGTCTTTATGGAGGAGGTCCAGCGCAGCATCACCAACCGATACGGCGAGAATGCCATCCGAGCGAAGTGGCGCGCCTATATCACCAAATTCACCCGTGTTGCTGCTGCCTTCGAGGAGACGGTCTACGGGGCGTCCAATTTGTATGTTATCGGGCCCAACGAAGAGCTTTCGCCCGAAAGCCCAAGCGGCCTTCAGGCGGATCCGCTTGATCCGACAACGCTCCGCGGACACGGTTACGTGTGGCCAGACGAGGGCTCCAAGCAACGCGAGCTGATGGCGTCGGTGGCAAGGATTGAAGGCTGGCGGACGACGCGATCATATTACTCCTTTATTCAAGACATTGCAGCCATGTATTATCCCTCACGGCCGATTCAGAAGCCGGACCTGCATCATCATCATGACCGGCTACGGGCGCTGAGGCTGCCGCCGGCCGATGCGGGGGCGATCTACATCTCATTTGCGCATGCGGTCAAGGACTACGCAGGCATCTGCCAGCTTTTGACCGTGACTCCGGAGAACCAAGCGGGACTCTTCTACCTCGGCATGGGACTGTTCCACCCACACCAACCGGTGCGCGAGGCAGCGGTCGATCTCCTGGAGCGCATTGCGGCGCATCCGGCAGGACGACACTTTTGGGCGCAGCTCAACCGGTTCACCAAGCTGGCCTTCTTCCGGATCAAGCGGGAGAGAGACGCATCAACGCAGAGCCCAGCGTCAGGCTTGGGGAGTGAGAGCTTCGGGCCTCAAAGCCTGGTAGGGGTAGCGCTGGGCGACAGTTTTCGACGCAGTTAGCAAACCGACAGTACCCCGATTATTCGTATCATGAAATATGTGACGACATGATATAGTGGCCCCCACATTTTGATATTCTTCTGCACTGTTTGATATTTATTTGCCTACGGGCTGGATATACCTGGTTTTGAATAAGATATTATTTCATATTTTCATATACTTTCAAACTAAGCGAGAGTGGTGAATGAGTAAGTGAGTGAGTGTAGATAAGAGAAATTAAAGTATAGACATTAGAATATCCCTCCATATGTAAAAACCATATAACCATATCACATCACATATATTATCATACCCCCATGATCACCCATCCAACACTCCACCCCACCACCACCAACCCCAACCCCAACCCACCCCTCCAATCCTTCACACCACCAACACCACCACTACTACTAACCCTATCCCCCACGACCCCAACCGTAACATTAACATCCGCAAACCCCTCCCCACAAACCCCATTCACGCCCCTCGCCGTAGGCAAATAACTCCCCGCCAACGGCTGCCCATCCACACTCGCATACTCCTTATACACATTCAAAGTGGCCTGGAGACACTCATTACAAGTCGGCCAGGGCTTAGTCGAAATGGCACTCCCATACGGCACGAAATACACATCATAGTCGACGGCATTCGTGGTATTCGTGACCGCATCCACGAAACAATAGTTGTTCGTCGTGGGGGACTGCAGGCACGTGGCGCGGTAGATGGGCGCGTAGACAATCAGATCTGTGTAGAGGGATACCACGGCTTGGTTGCCTGCGTTGTAGTCGTGCAGACAGGTCGAGGATTGGAGGAGGGAGGTGGCGAGGGTGGTGAGGGCGGTGCTGCAGGTGGAGAGGTCTGAGGCGCAGGCGGTGTCGAGGATGGAGGAGGTGGTTGGGGCGGAGGTGAGGGCGTGGAAGAAGGAGGTTGAGTCGCGGAGGAGGAGGGAGATGGCGTGGCAGGTTGTTAGGGTGCTGTTGGTTAGGAGGGTGTGGAAGAAGGTGGAGCAGGTGGTTGTGGTGAAGTTGTTGGTTAGGGAGGTGTCGAAGGCGGTTGGGAAGGAGGATGTGGATGTGGTGGTGGTGTCGGTGGATATGGATGTGTCGTTGGAGGTGGTGGTGCGGGGGTGGAGGGTGAGGGTGAGGGTGTCGTCGTTGGTGAAGATATCTGGTGATAGTTGTTGGTCTATGGTGGTGGTATGTGCTGCGGAGTGATCCGCATTGACGATCTCTCCGCTGCTTATTTCTGCGTTGGATGGAAGCATGGATCCTAGTACGGATGGGAGGGCGAGTAGGGTTAAGAGAAGGAGTGATCGTTGGTGTTGGTGTTGGTGTGGTCGTGCTGGGCGTGCACGCGGCGTGTGGTAGATGGATACCATGGTGATGATTTAATGGTTTTGAGAAACCAGAGTTCAGTTTGAAGAGAGTGTGTATATAGACGGCAAAGAAATCCAAAGGAGTGTGGTTGCCCAATTACATGGTCTTGGGAATGGCTGCTCGGTGGCAGGGCAAGGGGGATGGATGGATAGATGGATGGATGGACGGATTAGGGCACTTCAGGATGGGGGAGGGCAGCTTTAATCTAAACCATGAGGCTACTGTACTACAACGGGATCAATCACACAACGGGATTAAAGCCATGGCACATTGTGGACAAGACACACACGAGCAGGGTCAGGGGCGTGCCTGACGGAGTGAGCCGTGCGCCAAAGGAAAAAAACGGGCATAATTGGTATAGGCTGGATGGAACAGTCGAGACTAGACCGACGGGCAAAGAGTCTGGACCCTCAGGGTTTATTCTTAGCAGGGCAACTGATTGGACTCCTTGCTCCAAGTACAAAGCAAAAGAAGGACTTTTCACAAGTCAATGAGCATAGCGGACAGTTCGGTTATTCTGCCTGTTGTGTTCTCGTCTGAAACTGGCGCCACCAGAATTAGCGTCACGACTGACTCGAGGAGTGTAACAGCTATTCTTATCACTCCGAACCAGAGGAACTACCACTATTCAGATAGAAGACAAAGGAAAATAAACTGCCGGATGGGAAATCCCTTAATAAGATAAATCAAAAACTCCCGAGGGAGCACGGGCTGCACGCCGGCCCCGTGGGCCAATCAACAACGCGGCAAACCCAGGAGGTTCCACCTCGCCTATCGCCGACCCAAAGGAAGGAATGACATCGAACTGTTCCCTTCCTTGTCCGCCTGCTCCTCTTCTTCTCCTCCACCCAGCTCCCCTTCATTTCATCATGTCCGCCGATCTTCTCGTCCCTGAGACCAGGGTCTTGGCTGTCGCCAGCCATGTATGTTTTCCCCCAACCACCATGGATGTACCCTCAATGGTACCTACCCCCAATGCATTGCTGACAAGGGTCTAGGTTGTCTACGGGTATGTGTCATATTTGATAACACCTCTATCTATCATGATGTCTCGTCGCATCCATTCCCTGCCCATACTAACGGATCAGATATGTGGGCAATAAGATGGCCACTGCGGTCATGCAGCTCATGGGCTGTGATGTCGCCGCCTTGAACACAGTGCACTTCAGTAAGCTGACATATATCATATATGTAATCACCCTACTAACAGACTCCAGGTAACCACACCGGTTATAGACAGTTCAAGGGCACTAGGGCCACAGCAGAGGAGATCACCGCGCTCTATGAGGGTCTCACGCAGAGCAACCTGCTTGACTTTGATGTCATGCTTTCTGGCTATGCGCCAAGTGCAGCTGCCGTCGAAGCCGTCGGGGCCATTGGCATGGACCTCCAGCGCAAAGCGGAAAAGAATCCCGGTTCTTTCTTCTGGGGTGAGCTGCCCTCTCTCTCTGTTCTATGTGGTGGCAGTAATAACCATGCGCAGTGCTGGACCCTGTAATGGGCGACCAAGGCCGTCTCTACGTCAACGACGACGTCGTTCCCGCCTACAAGAAGGTCATCCGCCACGCAGACCTTATTCTCCCCAACCAATTCGAAGCCGAGTAAGCCATCCCTTTATCCTTACTTCTGCTGCTCCCTCTAACCAAAGCAGAGTCCTCTCCGGCATCAAAATCACCTCCCTCGCCACCCTCGCTGAAGCCATCACCGCCCTCCACGCCATCTACAACATCCCCCACGTGATCATCACCTCCGTGCAAATCGCCAGCCTCTCCGACTCTCCTCTCCCCAACACCCTCACCGTCATCGGCTCGACCACCCGCTCCGACGGCGCCCCGCGTCTCTTCCGCATCGACGTCCCCGCCCTGGACTGCTACTTCAGCGGCACTGGCGACATGTTCGCGGCTCTCACAGTAGCCCGCTTCCGCGAGGCCGTGTTCAACGCCGATGCAAATCTCCGCCACACTAAGTCGTGGGTCTCGCCTGACCATGTCCCTGCAACGGAGTTGCCCCTTGCCCAGTCTACCCGGAAGGTGCTGGCGAGTATGCACTGCGTACTTGAGAAGACTCTGGAGGCGCGAGATGCCGAGTTGCGCGCTATTGTTCCGGATGAGGGCGAGAAGCTGCTCAGCCAGGAGGACCAGCAGAAGAGGGCGCATCTGCGGGAGAGCAAGGCGGCAGAAGTACGGGTGGTCCGGCATGCGCAGTATCTGCGGGAACCGGAGGTGGAGTTCCAGGCGAGTGAGTGGCGACGGGAGGATCTGCCGGCGCAGTTTCGTTGATTCTGTCGCTAAATGGGCGGTGAATTGTTTGAGCATTATAGATTAGTTATAGACGGGTGTTGATTTATATACCACCAGTCATGATGAAATGCAGTGACGGACCAAACATAGATGACATTTATCTTCACATTCATGTAATTTTATTGTAATTGTATCCCAATTATACCGATATCATTCAGCCATACACGCCATACCTCTAACATAACCCCATCCAAAGACTCCCAATTTAAACACCAGTACTTCCAAACCCACCAGCCCCACGAACACTCTCGGCCAATTCCTCCACAACCACAACCTCAGGGGTATAGATCTACAACAGAATACAATTAGCACCACAACCATCGAGACAATAAACAACGTATAGAAAACATACCCTCTCCAAAACCAACTGCGCAACACGATCTCCCTCCTTCACCTCGAAATCCACATCCGAGTGGTTAAACAAAAGAACCTTGACCTCTCCCCGGTAGTCTGCATCGATGACGCCCGCGCCAGTATCAATGAAGTGCTTCGAGGCGAGGCCGGAGCGGGGGGCGATTCTGCCGTCTATACCACAATCACAACATTATCAGTTTTCGTCTTCTGTGTATATAGTTAGGGGTAGGTTGGTACGTACACGTCCCCTCCGGCACAGCAATAGCAATGCCCGTATCAACCAATGCCTTCCCCTTAGCAGGGATGACGGTCTCCTTGGCGCTGTACATGTCGTATCCGGCCGCGAAGGCAGAGCCGCGGGTCGGGGCGCGGCCCGTGGGAGTGAGCTTCTTCACTTGGAGAGGGGGGAGAGGGGTGCCGGTTGAGCCCATTGTTGATGATGTAGTTGTGTCTGTGGTATCGGTGTTGGGTTTGGTGCGTTTGGCGAGGGGAGAGGCGGGGAGGGAGGGGGGTTCGTGAGTTGTTGTTGTAGGTTCGTTGGTAGTGGTAGTGGTGGGAGGAGGGGTGGTCTCCTTGGTCATTATCTGGGTGGTGTGTAGTGGGGAGGAAGAAAATGGGTGTATCCTTCTTCTTCTTTCTCGGCTGAAGAGGTGCTGAAGAGGTGTTGGAAATGCGGTGTGTTGTGTAAATCGACGAGATGCGAGGGCGAGGGCGAGGCCCTTCATAGTGGGTTCTTCTATTTTTTTTAATTTGGGGTTGCTGGAATCGATTTGGGGGAACGCGTCTGGCGGTGAAGGAAGACGCGAGGCGCGTTTTAATGGGCTTGGCGGGTTTGAGTTGTTTGATTTGATCTTTGGTTCTGAATTCTGATACAGTCAGTAAGTTGGGGATTGGACTAAACCTAGATAGGTAAGGAATCCAGGATAGCCGAGGCTCCCCGCAGCGCCCCCTTCAGGTGAGCCGCGGGCCGTGGCTGGCTGGCTTGAGATCGGGGCTATCCCCGGGTTTTTGTTCCCATCCCCAGCGTGACTTATTCTCCGCTTTTGCTACGTTTTATAGAAATTGGTGGTGCTGCATATAGTCTCACAGCATATTGTTGTTGTTGACGTTCGCATTGTCTTGGATATGGCTGGAGCGGTGCGCCAACCTATTGATGTTCCTTCCCTGGAACGCTATCTCAATCTCAATGTACCCGATATCAAGACCCCCTTGGATGTGAAGCAGGTATATAGGATGGCCCTTTTTGATTTGATTCGTCTGGTCACACACAACTTACACGCTACAGTTTGGCTTTGGTCAATCCAACCCTACCTATCAACTTACCACCGCCGACGGCAGCAAATATGTCCTGCGCAAGAAGCCCCCGGGCAAGCTACTCTCCAAGACTGCGCACAAAGTCGAGCGCGAGTACAAGATCATCCATGCCCTAGGAAACACCGACGTGCCCGTCCCCAAAGCCTACTGTCTCTGCGAGGATAGCAGCGTAATCGGCACCCCCTTCTACATCATGGAATTCTTAGACGGACGACACTTTACTGATCCTGCCATGCCCGGGGTCGACCCGGCGGAGAGAACCGCATTGTACGTCATCCCCTCCTCCCTCCCCCCTGCCTTTTCGGGATGATACAACCCGCCTGACGCGGCTACTGTTACATGGAAGCGGGAAGAAGAAGCTAACGACTGCAACCCCCCTACCAACAGATGGCAGGATGCGGTCCGGACATTAGCCAAATTCCACCGGGTAGTACCCCAAAAGGTCGGGTTGGAGAGGTTCGGAAAACCGACGGGGTACTATGATCGACAGATCGCCACCTTCACAGCAGTTGCACAGGCGCAGGCACAAGCCGTGGATGTGGAGACCAAGGAACCTGTCGGAGAGTTGCCTCATTTCATGGACATGGTGCGTTTCTTCGAAGACAAGACGACGCAGCCGCAAGACCGCGGCACGCTCGTGCACGGGGACTATAAGATCGATAATATGATATTTCACAAATCTGAACCGCGAGTCATTGGTCTGTTGGATTGGGAAATGGCCACGGTGGGGCACCCTCTGTCCGACTTCTGCAACCTCACTAGTCCCTTTTTCCTCGATGGGGTGGACCACAAGAAGGCAATGTTCGTTCCGAAGGTGGTGCCTGGCTTGCCCGCTCGAGAGGACTGTATCCGCTGGTATCGTGAGGTGTCCGGGTATGACCCCACTGGGGATATCCCCTGGGGCGATGCTTTCTTCTCTTGGAGAAGCTCGGTTATTATGCATGGTATCAAGGCGAGATATGCCCTGAGACAGGCCAGTAGTGCTCGCGCTGCGGAATATGCGAGAAATACGGAGCCTTTTGCGCTGGAGGCCTGGGAACGGGTCAAGAGAGTTCAGGCCCAATTGAGTCAAAAGGCCAGGCTGTAAACAATTAACTACTTGGTTTTCCTTGCCAGGGCAGACAGACATAAATTAATTCATCCCTAGAACTTTTTACGTTGCCTCACAAGGTCTAGCACCCTAAGTGGAGTAGATATCACTCACGGCTTAGTTGTTTTCTGCCTTTCCCGTGGCATGACCACCCATGTATACTATGGACGGCAAGCCGGCACACAGACACACACACAATACAACCATGGACGAGCAACAGCCTTGCCAGCCGGAGATTCCGAAAGGAAAGAAGTAAGCATTGCCCAAACCAAATCAATCCTCAAATCCCGAATTATACTAAGTTAATAGGGGCTCAACTCATACCTCTCTTCCTTCACCTACTCTTCTAGTATTGCCCACTTCAACCCCCAACATCGTACTACCCAAACCGCCGCAAGGTGACCGACCCTATGCATGCAAGAAGGGAAGAACAAAAACCACACTAGCCTCATTCACGGGAGGCGTACAAAAGCCGAACGAGTCCAAGCGCCAGTAAGCCCGGGTCAGTAGTCATCGCACTAAACTAGCAGGGGGGTGGGTGAGGGGCGGTGGTTGGGGGTCAGGTCAGGTTATGAAAAGTGGTGTGTGCTAACTAACTAGCTAGTCAGCTAAACTAGTAAGCAAAGGAAGCTAAATACGCAGCACGGCTTACCTAGAGCCGTGGTGCTGCAGCAACAACAGCAGCATACCCATAGACTACTACATATTTGATGATGATGACGCTGAGATGGAGCCTCGTATCTGCGCTACTACTAGATAGATCCATCCCTCCCTCCCTCCCTTCCTTCCCCCGGTAACTAACGGGCGAAGAGTCAGCACGAGCGCCAACCGCAAATCGGGGGCTTGCGGCACTTAATTGGGTGCGGCTCCCGGGCCTGCATTTCCTTGGTTTTCTTACTTTTTTTTACTTCTTAGATGTGTGTACCAGCCCTAGATTAATATATTTGGTGCTGTTCATTATAATTCCGTGGTTATAGTAGGAGAGACTAGAGAGAGATACTACTCCGTACTTCCGCTGACTGTCTTCTCCGTTCCTCCCCGTCCCTCCCTCAATACTATTCCCTTTCACCCCCTCCTCTCCTGCAAGTTCCTTGGAGCTAAGTAGATAGTCTAGATGATGGAGTAGTAGTAGTGGAGGACTGACTATCTATTGCGCTCAACGTAGAAAGTCTACTCTAGCGCCAAAACACGGACCATCCCACCTCTTGAGTAACGATGATGATGATGATGATGATGATGGAACAGCCGCCGCAGCCCTTTGATTATTTCCTTTGTTTTTTTATTCATTTAAGATATTTTTTATTTCCCTTTTAGCAACGTCAGTGGCGGGCATGGAACCTCCGGCTGGAATGGACCAGAACCAGAACCCCCCGAGGCTCTCTCTCATCTCACTCTGCCTCTCCACTTTCTAGCTTCGCCTTGTCTTGTTGTGCTTCTCTGCTGGCTTATTTTCCCCCTCTTATTTTTGCTTTTTATTTTCCCTTATTGCTTTTTATTTTTCGCTTCCAGATCTACTGACCCTTCTTTTCTGCAAGATTCTAAAATAATATTAATGGGTCATGATTCCATTTTTGGGGCGGTGAGATTTGCTAAAGTAGTATGTAGTACTTTTTTTTCTCTCTCGATCGATCGGAGTGTCTGACTAGCTATCTATTTTTCCTTAACTAGATACTATACTGATATAGTACTTAACTCACCCTCGCTCATGTTCCGAGTTTAGGATTTCGACTCAATATATTCCTTCGTTGGAGTTACGGGGTACTTTACCAGAAGGGAGTGAATTTGCCGTGAACTACTTAATTTAGTAGTGAGTTGTGTGGACCAATTGGCGTTACTCTGGAGCCTAAATGTTAACATGGATGCGATGGGGGGTTTATCTAGTACTTGTGTTAGTACTTGTTTCTATAGTATGTACTATATCCTGGTTTAATGTTTCAGTTCGCTATATATTAAATTATGTATATGTGTATGTGTAGGTATATTCACATGAAGAAACCGATGGCGATGATGGTGATAATGGTGATGATCTACCTAGTCGATTTCCGTATTCTGGTTAGCTAACTGAGGGGGTTGGTCACTTAGTACTTAGGTAGTATGAGTGAGAGGAGGCGAAGGGAAGAGGGGAAAAGAGAGGCAGCGAGCAACGATGGATTTGCTTCGGGGCGGGCCGCCTCTAGTTGATTAGTGGGTGGTTATTGGATGGACCATTAGATGCTTCCCTGGTTTGGTCTGTGTGTGTGAGACTCTAGATGTAGACTAGTCAGTGGGAAATATTCTGGTTAATCTAGGAGATTTTAGTTAGTGTAGCTGATCTTTGGTTGTGGATGGGGCTGTAAGTAGCCTACTGTGAGTGCGGTTGCTGGCTGAGGATGTTAGTTAGTGGGTGGGTTCTAGTACTATATCTTCAAGTTGAGCTGAGTTGTGAGATGAATTGTAGATAGCTATGATCTAGCTTGTTATTCGGCACATTGTTGTTCCCTTTTGGGAAATCTATTAGATTTATGGTGATAGATTCAAGTTGCTGTTAAAAAACAATAGTCATGGGAGTGAAACTCGGCTACTATGAGTCGTGTCGAGGCAAGTACCCTGCTGCTCTCCGTCCGACGAATGCAACGTCGGCATCAAGCTAATAATATATTGATGTAGATGGGGATACCTGCAGTTCATATTGGGATCAGCACTGCGATCGCATTCTTCAACCCTGTCCGATGAAGGCGTTGCTGGCCTGTCGGTGGCTAAAGATGAGAAAAGTCGGTGCACTGACGACGAGTGGAGCGAACTAAGGGAGGAGAAGAGAAGGGAAGGAAGAGACGGACAGCCAAACAATCAGACAGCCAGAAAGACAAGAGGCAAAAAAAAGAAGAGGGGATACGTGGGGCCGTGTTGCGATACGTCCCGATCATCTGCAGAGTGACAGTTGGAACTTGCGGCCTTGTCCAGCCTGAACCATTTTTCCTGTTGTGTTCAGCTAAAAAATTGTCCTACTAGCTACAGGCTACTCCTTAGAGTAACTACTACTACTACTACTACTACAACTACACAGTAGACTAAATTATTACTCCGTGGTCTCATCCCCCCTCCCTCCCTCTCCCTCCCGCGCGCGCCGGCTAGGGGCAAACACTAGCCCTCATCATCCTAGTCAAGTGTGTACCTCTTCTTACTATCGACCTTCCGGAATAAGGCAAGGTTGAGGGAAAATAAGCCCCTCTTACTCACATCTCTTCTTCTTTTTCTCCCTCACTCTATCTAGTTACCTCCTCTTCTGCATGTCAGAAATTTCCACAACTGGTTTGACGAGGGGGTGAGTGGGTGGGATGCGCACATCAAACACGGCTTGCTTGTCTTTTGCAGTGCTTCTTCTCTTCTGCTGCTACTGCTGCCATGCCATGTTTGATCGATCTCCCCATTTCAGTTTGCGCCGTTCTTCTCAACCAAGTTTCAAGTGGATAAGAATGTCATTCCATCTCGGCAGGCGCACAAATAGCAATAGTCCTGATGGAGCCTTTGATCCCGTCCTACTGGTAATTTCCACAACGTCCGGCTCAAACCAACTACTCACACCTTTCCCGCTCTGGGATAGGGAAGGGGAGGGGGGACCCTCCTTTAACCGTGCCCCAGACCCGTTCGGATTCACGGTACTGGGTAATGCACGGATCGAAAACCAAAGTTCCAATGCGAACCAAACCAAACCAAACCGAATTTCAACCACTGGATGTCAAGATTAGACTGATCAAATACTTTAGCTATCTATCTAACGGGAACTATTAACCGAGAGATTGACACACTGGTCGAAGTCTGAAGGAATCAAGAATTGGGATGGATTGATGGATTGACTGATTGACCGATTAATAATAATGAAGATCGGTCGGGAAGCCAGTCCACACTCCCTGACAGCCAAAACACTCCTACTACACAGTACTCCGTAGAAGCACGTACCTTAAGTAACTCTCTGGCACCTCGCTCTGAGCCCCATTCCTCTTTGTACTCGGTGCAGCCGTATCCTCGATCCTGCCCGCACACACAGAGTCGTCGGAGTCGGAGTCGGAGTAGTTACGGGGGAACGTTAGTTAGTTTAGCAAAAGCGGCAGCTGTTGTGGTTTAAGTCTATCTTCTTGCTACTAGTAGCACTGGGTCCGTTGTAACTCTTAGAGCGAGGCTGTTGATTATTCTATTTCCAGTACATCTCATTGAGTTTTCACTTCCAAAAAGATCTTTACTACTTTTTTTTTTTTTTTTTTTTCAGAATTTTTCAAAAATGTCAGAGTAATCATTTTTTGTTTTTTGAAATCTCATTATATTATTTTCGATGCTCTTTTTTTGCTTTTTCTCTTTAGCCTCATTTCTCACTTTGAGGCGCCTCCTCCCTTCCCACACATGCCACTCATCACACTGCCCTCCGCACATGATGCATATCCCTGCTCTGGACTAGATATCGTGCGAGCCCTCTTCTGCAGGTTGTGTGACGGACCAGGCGGAGGCTTGTCCAGTAGGGAGGAGTGGAAGGAACACTGGGGCGCGTCCTTCCCGTGGCGGTCAGCCATCCAGCTGTGGACTGCAGCCTTGTCGCCTTAAGAGAACCCGAGTACGACCTTAGCCGGCCGTTGTGGTTTGGGGGGAAAAAAAAACCGAGAGTAAGGTTTCTAGGGAAATGAACTAAAGTTGATCGCAGACGGGCCATTTATTAATAAAACTCGTAGACTATATATTTTATTACATTATGAGTGTGTGTGGGTGAACCGTAGAGAGAAGGGAGATTTCTAAAGTAGGGCCCAAAAGGGTAGATTAAAATCCTCGATCGATAGATTTTATCCGATCGGAGAAGAGGGGAAAGGGAGGAGTCAGTCAGAAAGAAAGCCTCATCATCTGATGAAAAGCTTCGAGTTGGGGCTATGGAAGTTAGTAGAGGATCGAGGAAAACGCTGGCCAACGCGCCCACGGCTCCTTCCCTCGTACGCACACACACGCACACACGCCCTCCACCCCCCCTTCCCTTCACTCGGAGCAGCAGCCAAGTTCTACGACGGTTCGGTGCAGATGAACAATTCAGCCTCTTAAACCGTGCCCGCGCGTGGTGACCAATCATCGCTGGCCATGCAGAGAGCCTCAAGAGGTGGAGCTCCATTTTGGGTCTAGTCTGGTCGGGTCCTCGTGGACGTGGCATTATTCTTCCTGCTCGAGAAGTGGTCGGCGAGGGGGTGGGAAAAGGAAAAGGGAAGAGGAAAAAAAAAAGGTGAGCATGCTGAGGGAAACACACACACGCACACAACTCTCTCTGTCTCTCCACTCACTACTACACAGACAGACAGACAGACAGACAGACTAGATCAGACAGCTTGCTGCGAGAGACACTCTGAACCCGCCTTTCTTTGCTCCCTCTCCCTCATCTCACACATACACAAGACATTCCCCTCTCCATCCCCTTACCTCTCTCCTCACCCTCTTTCGCGGCTTTTTCTCTATTTATCCCGCTCCGGCAAGAAAAGTCTGGATGGCGTTTGAGTGTCTTAACTAGGATTATTGTCGGTAGGTAGAAATTTTGCTTGTTTTCCTCTCCACCCGGGTTGATGGTGTTGTCCCTCCCTCCAGGCTCACCCCACTTTGTTTGCCTGTCTGCACGCTGTGGCGCGCGCGTCTGGAAGAGTCAGCTTCATTCCCTCCGTCTTCTTCCGTCGTGTCCTGTGGATTCTTCTTCATTATTCTCTTGTTACAGTCCCTACTATTTTGTTGCAGTGGGCATCCAATGCCGTTTTAAAAAGTAATCTAAACCCGAATTTCCTTTGGAGCCTCACTAGTGCTTTCTTCAAAGACAGCAGAACCAAGGACTGACTAACGTTTTACTTGGGAAGCACGCCAACAGAGCCTCCGCATCTGACCAGCCAAGGGAAAAGAAGAAAACAGCACAAGCAAAAAAGAAAAGAAAAGCAAAAAGAAGACGAAAAGGAAGTGGAAGTAATAAAAACAAGAATTGGAACCCGACGAAAGCTGCCGAATAGGCAGAACAGAACAGAGCAGAGACAATAATTCAGTCAGCTCAGCTCTCACCCAGCTAGCCCAGCCCAGCCAGCCAAACGAAACGACCAACCAGAACTACTGCAACTATTATATTTTGTACCTCTTTACTACTTTACTACGGCGACTGCTTCTTACTCCCCTCTCCTGCCGACCTTGCCAATTTCTTGCTACGGTTTTCTTTGGTTCCTCCTAGCGGAAGTACTGCTGCTGCTGCTGCTGCTGCTGCTGCTGCTTGCTGTCTACCACTACCTACCTCTCAACCGTCAAACCAGAAACCAAACCTGCTGCTTTCTCCACCCGCGTTTTTCCAGCCCGGCCGGTGGATCAACCTTCACTTCTGAGTGGATTGATTCTCTGCATTCTCCTCAATTCTACTACCACCACGACGGCCACGCCAAACTAAACTAACTAAACTATCCGTGTGTCTCCATCTGCCTTTTCCCACCTCGCTCTTCCTTTATTACTACTGTGATCCTTCCCCTCGGTTCGGCCGTTCCAGCGCAACTACCTGCTGACCGCTCCGCGGCCATACCCTTAACCTTCTTTTTTTCCCTTTTACCACCTGCCAAGCGCGTCATTAACCCGCTTGCTGGGACCATTAGCTTCATCGGCCACTATTCGTTCCAGTGTCCCTTGATTACCGGACACGGTCATCGTTATTACTCGGGCCTAATATTATCGCTCTTTTCCTGCCATTATTATTATTATTATTATTATTGTTATTACTGTTATTGTTATTACTACACCACCACTCTTATTATTCTTCGCTCGCAACCACTACCGTTCTGCTGCTGGCGCCGTTAGACGATGAATTTTTCCAGCCTCTGATCCCTGTCCCTCCACCTTCTTCTTTTATTCTTCTTTTCGACCCGAGCCGTGACATCGTGACATCGTGACCTCCCTTATCGTCATCACCACCTTTGAGCGCTCAACCTTATCCTGAACTGTTTTTTCTTTCCCCTCCCTTCCACTCCCCCCATCTTCTCCCACCCCCAGTTTTATCCACGCGGCTCGGAATTCCCGCGCGCATGATTTATTGATCTATGCGCCCGGTGGTGCCGTGGTTGACTGAGTCCTGACGTGCAATCGCTTTCAATTGAGCCTCATTGCGCGGTTTCTGCGGCTTTCTCGGTTCCTGACAGCAGGTGAGCCTATTTTGCATCTCCTTCCCTCATCGCTAGTAACCAGAAAACCCCCCGTATCTTGCGACTGGCGCTTTGCTTCCTATCAATTGTCACCTTGCTTCTTCTCTTTCCTTGGCTATTCTTGGCCAAACTTGCATATTGGTTATTGTCGTAATTGGTCCAGCTCGTGGTTCCCCTTTGAGATCTTACAGATCTAGGCTGCTACCTGCTGCCTCTGGGCTATTTGCACGATCGTCTAAATTTTTCCCCATGCCCTGCACGTTCGTCTGGCGTCTCATTCCCCCTTCTGTGACCTGCTCTCTTTCCCCCGAGTGAGCGTTGCACAGGGTATCCCATCTGTACCCTATTCATATCCAACTTTGTCCTTCTCCGTCGTGCCACCGCTTTCTCTAGCCTGTGTACATGCTAACATGGTGCCAGCACACCTGCATTCGACAAGTGGATTGTGTCCTATTCTGCTTGGCGAACCGTTTGAGCGGCTGTCTATTTTCCGGGTTGAAGACTGTGTCCTGAAACATTTCTTCAGGGCACTCGAAAGGTACAGACAGGCCAAATCAAACAGTAAGGGGCGGCGCACCTGATGCGCCTAAAACCGCCGCCTTCATGACAGAATCATACGATCCCGATGAACCTCGCACCCCTGCGTTGAAGCCCACAACGATCAATTACCTGCCAAAGGTGTCACCGCCTCCATTCGATACCGGAGATCAATCACCCAAGGGCGGTCTACCTAAGCACGATGCAGAGGCACAGTTTCCGAGCAGTTCGCGTAAGCTGCCGGAATTCCAAAAGCCCGATTCAATCGAGGGCAACTCGGTGCTGATCAGACATTTAGAGCCTAATCGACCTGACATAGCCTGGTTCGAAACTGAACATCCGCTTCACCGCAGCACTCCAGCGGACGACCCCTATCCGGTCCTTCCCAAGATCCTATTCGCCCCGGAAAAATCCTCCGTGGAGACCAAGGAGCCTGTAGATGTGGCGAGAAAGGCTCTCAATTTGATCAGTCCGAGCGAGCCCAAGGAAGGAGGCCCGTCTGTAGGTCCGAAGGATCCTCCAATCGCCTACAAGGAACCACGCCGACCGTCCATCCCAGTGGAAGAACCTGCGCTCAAAGAAGAACAGCAGCAGCACACGCCGCCTAATATCCCTCATATCTCACATCTATTCCAGGATGGGAAACTACCTGATCCTGAAGCACGATTGAGCAAGTTGCTGATAGCACCGTCGGAGCCAACAGCTCAGCTCCCCGCCCTCCACCCGTCAGCAACGGCGAGCTCCGTGAATCATAACCTGCCCTCCCTTTCAACGGCATTGGCCGGTGTTACCGATGTACCACCACCTGCTGGTGCCGGACGTCTGAATGGCTCGTCTTTCGGGCCTTTGCCTCCGGTCTCATCTTCTTCTCCTCCGGTATCAAGGACAGATCCTGTCTGGGAGCACCAACGCTTAGGCCAGATTCCGCCTCCTCCGTCGCAAGTTCCGCCCAGCCCCTACTCGCACTTGTCACCAGCGAGCTCGAAGGACATGTCGGCCATGTCGTCGCCCGCATCCCAGCAGGCTTACTGGCGGCCGCCTATCAAGGCGGACATAACGTATCTCACTTCAACATATGAGACTGCGCCGCAGACGGCCAAGAGCCCCGCAACAAGCTACCCCACCCCGACAGATCAGACTCCAGCATCAACCTGTGATCGGTCATACAATCCCCCCACACATTCGAACGGAGCAGTCTCCACAGGCACATACAAGTGCCGTCACCCTGGCTGCACTGCAGCCCCGTTCCAAACACAATACCTGTTGAAGTAAGCAGTTTCACGTGCACCGGTCCGGTAACCCAAGCTCATCGCATGTACAGCTCCCATGCAAATGTTCATTCTCAGGATCGTCCGCATTTCTGCCCCATAGCTGGCTGTCCGCGTGGACCCGGCGGAAAAGGGTTCAAACGAAAGAACGAGATGATTCGACATGGCCTTGTCCATAATTCGCCTGGATATGTATGCCCATTTTGTCCAGACCAACAGCACAAATACCCTCGACCGGACAATCTGCAACGGTAAGCCTTTACTCGATCGCATCGAATGTCTTTCAAGCCAGCTCACAAGTCACGAAACAGACACGTCAGGGTCCACCATGTCGACAAGAGCCGAGATGATCCGGCTCTCAGGCAGGTCCTATCGCAAAGGCCAGAGGGTAGTACGCGTGGACGACGCCGTCGGAACAACGTACCGTGAATCAACGACTCACATAGGCCTCATCACCATTTTCATCATCGGCTCAGCGATATGCTCTAAAAGTGCAGGTTACCATTATACGATATTGCATTAGCGACAGCGTCCGTTCGCGTTGATTTATTCTGAGATGAAGAGTTGACTTTCTCAACAACCGTCCATGTGACGTTGTGAGGATAACGCAGTCAATTCTTTGTCTATCATCATCGACCATCATGGCATTCATGTATACTGACTGCACATGCATTACGAACCTTCCCACTATCTAAGCAATCCACCAATAACCCCCTTCTTTTTCACATCTATTCGACTACCCCCTTTTTCAGTGATACCAGATGTTGTTAGAGCCTTGATCTACTTCTACTTCCAACTTCATGTCCTCGTTCATCTTCTTGCATTGCTCGCATCATGTCATTCGCTTCTTGTGTTCGAATAGTTTGATTCCCCCGTTCATCTTGCTAAGTGATCTGGCGAAGTGTGCACGGGTTTGTACAAGACTTTGCTAGTGGGCGTTTTTGCCGTGTCTCTTATTTGTCTTCTCGCACCATTACTTTGCACCACTTCAACCTTATTTTTTTCTTTACTTTTTTCTTCCTCTTCGCTTCTGATTCACAACTACCCAATTTGCGACCTTACTATTTCGCACTTCGCTTCTCCCTCAGACTATACATATAGGAGGTTCTGGCGTCCTCATTTTCCTTTCTTTCTTTTACCCCAATTTTCTCTTTTATTTTGTGGTTGGTAACGAGAGGCGTTTTCTCTTTTCAACGGTTTATTTCATTTCTCATTTCCTTTTATTTACGATGTCTTGATTTGACTTGAATTTACCCCACTTGCACTAGCTAGCTAGCCAGACTGAGCGGCTAGCTGGCTACAATGATATGAATTGAGATCCGATGAACTGGGGAGAAAATATATTTCTAGCGAATAAGGAGGAATAACGAGATTCAACATGAATGAGTTATTGAGTGTGAGTTGATGTAGTAGGTTGTGTTGTCTAGCCAGCTAGCTAGTAAAGTATGCGGCTCAGCGGTGATAAGGAGAGTCACAGTCACACCACGTCAGAAAGCATAAATTGGCAAGGCTGAGAAAGATAACACAAAAGGTACTTAATAAGCAGAACGACTCAAAAGAAGACACGTATAAGTACAGTAAAAGGTAGAATAATGAGTCAATTTAGTAGTTGGTAAGGTAGTAGGTAGTTGACAAGGTGGAGTGTCACTGTCACTGTCCTGCAGTGCTGGCGGTCCAATTTCCCCTCATTTTTAAATCTCAGATGGAATAAAATAATGAAATAAAACCAGTAACGCCTTCCAGGAAAAGCCAGTAAATCGCGCCGTTGGTCCCATTTATCTCCACCCAATCCCGAAATTGTGGATATCCCGTTTGATTTGTTCAGTAGAAAGGTGAAAGTAGGAAAAACTATTTTCAAGAAGAAGAGGGGCAGCAGTAAGAGAGAAAGGAAGAGGGAGTGAGGATCAAAGGGGTGAGGAAAAGAGAAATCATCAAGTCTCTCTCCTCTTATGAATCCTCCTCACATGATCCTTCATGTTATCTACCCTACTAAATACCCGCTGACACCCGTCCCACTCACAAGGTATCTCTGGGTTGTGTTTGGCCTCATGCCGGTCTCGGTCTTTCTTGCTGGAGAACCCGCCCCGCACAGCCTGTGGGCACCCTTCGTACCGGCAAAAGAGATGCTTGCGGTGACGATTATAGTGTTTCCGAAGATCACAGCCCCGACGGAAGACGGCGTGTGAGGAGCAGCCGGGGTATGCACAACGCCAGGTTCCGTCGGGATTTTGGATGCCATAGTTGTTCAGATCTCGCGTCTGGCTGCGGGCGGAGGAGGTGTCGGAGAGTGATTGAAGTTGGAGATCGTCTAGATCGAGGTCGAGATCAAGGTCGAAGTCGAGGTCTGCGGTGGTAGCGGAAGATAAAGATGCGGTGGTTACGGGGGTTAGCCGTGATTGAGAGAAAGAGGACGGAGCTGACTCTGGGAGGTAATAGTCGGCATTTGTGGGGTTAGGAGATGATTGTGATACTGCTATCGCGAGCCATTCTTCTTGATCAATAGGAAAGTATGCGCCGTCTGTGGTTGGTATGGCTGGGGGAAAGGATTCAATTTCGGGTCTGAATGACTGCGGTGGTATGGTCTGGTGTGAGAATAAGGGTGGGTAGGAGTCTTGATCCTGAAAGTAGTGGGTGCCAACGTCTGGCTTCCTTTGATGGAGGAGCTGTGTTTGGTCAAAGGCGTAGGGGACTGACCCAGACATGCTGCGGGCATCTGACAGGGGGGCCTGTTGAAAGGCTATAGCGGGAAAAGGATTTGGCTGCACCTCTGACGACATCGTATTGTGGGTTGAGGAGCCGCCGGGCACCATCAGCATGGCTCTGTTGATAGTAGTCCTTGAGGTCATTGCGGATGGTTCGGAACTGGTCAAAAGTGCCCTAGACACTCGGGTGCGTTTGTTCTGAGAGTAATCAGTATGGAGGGAATCTAGTCCGTTGAGCAAGGGTCTCACCAATGTATCTTTGTCCATGGACGTACCTTCGGCGGTACTTGTAGTTCATGTACTGAGTCGAGTTGGGGTGTTTCGATGGGATGAAGCCTATTTCTTTGGATGGTTTGTCACAGATTGGCGGGCTTGGATGCATTCTGGATATTTAAAGCTAGTAGAAGCCGTGGTTCTCCAACATTCTTATCTTCAGGAGTGTCTCGAATGTCAGATGTGGCTATGCACATCCCCCAGGGCTGACGGTCAACGGGTAGCTGAGCGAATCCCTTTACAGATGCTCGATAATCGGATTTAGGGCGTCGATGTCACTGTACCATTGACTTTGGTACTGGTCCTCATCGCTGGTGGCTCCCACGTTTGCCCTGGAAATGCAGCTCGGGATTCCCGTGTCTAAACTCTCCAGAAGCCAAGGGGAACGTTTATTCGGCTGCTGAGAGGTGATTGGTAACTCGAATAGGCATGCAGAACTAATGAATTGTCATGCACTGCGGCTGAAAGATTAGAACCAACCCTATTCGGATGACACATTTGCTCAAAGACGATCCATCCAATCTGAGGCACAATGCCCAAGCAGATCAATATTAGTGCTCTGATTTTTGGGTGTGCGTTTTCTTTTTCTCTTTGCTTTTCCCGGTTTACCACGCCAAAACAGGACTCTTGCTGCTTATGTAGAAGTAGCAAGTGTTCCATTGCCGCTTAAGTCCGACTCTTTGATAGGGCTGATGTAAAGAGCGTCACAGGATATTTCCATAAGGCACCAGAGAAGTGGTGATGGGTAATACAGACGGTTCTGGACATGAGGATGACGTTTGAGCCCCAATCCAGTAGTTGCAGGACCTTTTGTTCGGCGCTGATAGGGCGCGTCCGTTCGGGGAGTCGGCGGACCAGCGTATGGACGGACGAAGCTGCGTGATGATTGGTTCTGTCGTGTACTTGTTCCGGCGACTGCGTCGTACATATGCATGCGGAACTCTCTGGTTCATGGGGAACCTGGATGGAAAGTCTAAATGCCGTCTGAGCCTCAGCGCCGAGCGACAACCTCTAAACAAAGTTCCAAGTGATCCGATCCCAGGATGGCCCAACAGGGTAGGAGGCAAGGCAAAAAAAGGCATCAAACTAAGAGAATAGTCGTCGTACGAGTCATATCGCTGGGCAAGGGCCCTCGCCGTTGAGGGTTGGACGATGTCAACCATTCGCGATGATTGCTTGGACGGGAAGGTCAGGCCCCCACGCTTACTCCCAAATGGGTGTGCATTTCGACGCTATAACCATGGCTGAGAATGCAGATCATTTTGGCTTACCGCCAGATGGACTTAAGCCTTGAGCCCACGATCCCTGCCGTCGGGCCTTGGTTGCCAGTATTTCTAGGTGACGGGCCCCCGGGACTGGAGGATTGCACGCAGGAAGGCCCGGAAAGAGGGTCGCTGTCAGCATGGACCGGCTGCCAAAGAGCGGTGTCGCCAGGTCCAGTAGTCTTGAGTCCTCTCAGACTGGCCTCCATCGGGCTTGCAGATCTGGCCTAGGCCGGGTTAGATCGCGTGTCACTGCCATGTTACATCGCGGTGTGGATGTGTAGATACACTTTCGCGGAGAGAGCCAAAGACATTGTTCCAAAAATACATTGTCACGGTTGAGGGGGCCGTCTATCATTCCTCCCCAACCAACACACATGACTATTTTCAGCTTCGTGTGATAATCCAGGCCGTAGACACTGTATACGAGCTACAGCCATCTTTCCAGACGGTTGCTCCGTTGGCTGTGTTGGCGGAGAGGTCTATGAGGTCATACATGTCACAAAATCTCAGCCTCAGTCATCATCCGACCAAAAATCTTGAAGCGAAAAAAATTATGTCAACCAGCTCGACGCTCTTCACATGACAAAGACCCTCCAAAAAGAAAATGTTCTTATAATCAATTCATCCAAGAAACCGGAACCGCCGACGGGTCGGGGCCGCCGAAGTGTTCCAAAGTTTCGACATCTAACCACCACGAGAGACGGAAGTCTAAACACTAACTGCGCCCGGGCAGGCCGTTGGACTCAGATAACAAAGGAGTCCGGTCACTCGGATTCTGGGTCTTACCACTATCGTCCTCTGCATCTCTGTAGAGAATATAGTGCTGCACCACAAAGATCAGATCGAAAAAGATGGTAACGTTCGACAAGAGAAACTTGATGGGGTTTCCAGTGACTCCACTCCAATCATCTTGGAAGCTAGAATCCAGCAGCAACTGGGCAAGGGATAAGACACCTCCAGACAGATCAAATAAGATCTGTCCAATACTCCAGCCGTATGTGGATTTACGCTTATAGTTGACCCACGCTTGCGGTACGTACTTCACGATGGTGATGACCAATTTCACGTAAGAAAGGGCATATATCTAAATTGACACAAGATCCAGGGGTCAGAACACATGCGGATTAGCCATTTGCAGATCTTTGGACTACTTACGACATCGATCCACGCCCAGAAGTATGGATCAAAGCCGTTGTTTGGGCTCTGGCCGAGAACGATGAAAATAACGATTGTGACGCCGACTATAGAGCCCCAGAAAAGGCCTGCCACCGGCTTGCTCACTTTCTGATGGCGAGAGACCTTGAATCCCCAGATAAACGGCCAGAACTGTGTATAGGTGATAAAGCTAAGAACGACGGCATGTAGAGCAAAGGCAAAGTCGTTGAAGCGCACGGTCGGGTCCTCAGCATGTGGATGACGAGCAGCATACTGATGACGAATCACGGGAGAGTAAAGAAAAGCGGACGTATATATGGTATAGCACACGAAGCCTAGCACGTTGATGGTAGGAAAGTCGATTGCCAGCCCCGTTGTCGAACGTCGCCGGAAGTTGTTGATCGGCTGGGGATAGAAGGACGCAGACCAACAGAACGTGCTGAAGAACGTTAATTAGTATGTAAAATCCCCCGATGTCTCACGTCTGTCGTGATGGGTATCCTCCCTAGTACTCGCGGGTTTGAAGACGTACTATATCCAGCCGAGTAGGCTGCATTGCCATGGTGTTAGTACATGGTACAAATGAGATAAGGCGGATAGTTCAGGAGGAAGGTGACATACCGAGAGAGCGCTCTCACGAAGATTTCTAGCTGAGTTGCCATAGTTACCTCCTTGTAGATCTGCTGCTGCTTTCTTGTATAGGAGGGAGTAGGAGGGGCACTGCAGCGAGATGGAGAGGCTATCTATATGCCTCGATAGAAGGGAGGATGGAGTGGATCTGCTGGCGGAGAGAGCAGCTGATAAGATACGGAAAGCACGCGATTGCGGTCACCTGGCCTGACCGCTTTCCCAACTCTGTTGGCTAATCTCTGGAATTGGGCTCCTTGCAAGCCTGGTGGTTCGTTCCTGGGTTGATTAAATGATCTGGGCCCGCAGGGTTTACAATGAATACTATCTACTACTACAGAAAGACTAACGCGCCTCACTAGTATCGATCAAGTAACAAGGATTGGTGGAGTGGAGATACAACAAACCTTGAGCAGGACACTGACCCTGCTATTTGGATAGCAACCAATTTTCTTGAGAAACTATGTCGTCAGCTAATAGCTATTCCCGGATCTCATCGTGATCAGCACGTCTGTTAATTAATGCCAGTATTATCAAGATACAATAACTAGATGATCTGCGAGGGATCGTTCAATTGGTGTCGATGATAATCATACTCGCATACGCAGGCGGTCGCCCGCGGCAGAAGGCTGAGTCAGCGGGTGGTTGTCCGGGATATAGGCTGACGGGCTAAACCGCAAATGGAAAACAGTTGTTGCGATGAAGCGGCTTGCTTGCCCCAGCCTCAGCGGCATTCCAGCCTGCATCTCGATCGTTCGGCGGTTATCCGCTTCCCTGTCCCACGATCCGTTCATCTGCTTCAGTGCTGTTCTTTTTCTCTTCCAAGTGGTCTTCAATCGTTGGCTATACAGGCGGGTGTCCTGCCACGCTTCTCTTATCCTTGTCACATCTACTACCTAGCCCTCCCCCACCCTCCATCTATACCTATCACTCACCGCTAGCCTCTTGTTCCTCGAAAGATAAACAACCATTGCAACGCTGGGCTCGGTCGCGTTTTAGCCTCTGCGATCGAATTCCCCGGGAACTCAAGTTGACGCCACTACTATCGATTTCATTTGACCTTTCCCATCAGCGCATGGTGCATTCTTCGGAGTGGGGGATCTCGCTAGATCTCCGTCGGTAGTTCGAACATTCCAGTGTCAATGAGATCGGGAGGAATTCACGTCAATCGGAATCTATAAGAGCACAAGGTCTTCAGTAACCATGACGGTCGACTCTGGCCTCTCCGCTGCGGGGAGCAGTACTTACGCTTCGAATACACTGCATGTCGGCGATGGAACATGGGACTCGGAGCGCGACACATTCCTCCTCCCTAATCTGATGGGTATCAACTTCGACACAATGCGATACAACGGTAAGTAAGCTTATAGTTCTACGTTGCGCAAAATCGCTTACATATGTCAGGAATGGGAAACCGATTCAAAGATATGCCCGAGTACCATACCCTCATAGCCGTTCACGGTATCATCGCTACAATCGTCTTCCTTTTCCTCGTCCCAATCTCTGTCTTGATCATCCGATACTACTCTCGATGGAATCCTTTCTGGGCTTTCAAGCTGCATGTCTGGTGCCAAGTCCTGACATTATTGCTGAGCACCGTTGTGTTTGTGTTCGGTTGGTTCGCTGTTGGTCCAAAGAGAAGCCTGACAAACCCGCATCACGGTATCGGACTTGCGATATATGTCCTAGTGATTTTCCAAATTCTGTGGGGCTGGCTTGTTCATAAGATCGAGAGGAACAGGAGGAGTTATCATGTTCCCTTGAAGCTTGTTGTATGTTGTGTGACCGTTTGGTGTCCTGCTCAATTGCTAACTCACGCCAGATTCATCGATGGATTGGACGCGCCCTCGCAATCCTTGGTCTTGTTCAGATACCGCTGGGTCTCACCCTTTATGGCTCGCCTAAGGTGCTCTTTATTCTTTACGCGATCGTCGCCTTCATCCTCCTCGTAGTGTTCTTTGTGCTGTCATATCTATACGACACAGAAGGGTATCACATGGAGGGCGGTGGATACGAAAGCCGGCTCAGCTATGTCTCAGGGCCCTCAGCTGCCGACGACCATGGCCATAGTAACCTCGGGCCTATGGCTGCCGCAGGAGCGACCGGAGCTGGTCTGGCTTCGCTCTTCAGACGTCGTTCCAGAGGCAGACCACACGATTACGATGAATCGCATACCAGCTTCTCAGACGAAAAGCTTTCCGACGAAGGCGCACGACGTGGTGGCAAAGGGAACTTACTTCTAAAACTAGGTGCAATTGGCGGTGGTGCCTGGCTCGCAAAGAAATTCTTCGACAGAAGACGCGAACGAGACAACGACACGGAGTCCGGTCGATACAGCAGAGCCCATACTCGGAGTGACAGCATGACCGAAGAAAGCTTGAGTAGACTGGAAGATGGGCGAAGACCGGAGCCAACAGCGCATACTCCTCTCAACCGTCCGCCGAGCAGACCTCCCAGTAGACCTCCCAGCAGGCCCCCCAGCAGACCCCCGAGCAGACCACCAAGTCGACCTCTTAGCCGTCCTCAAAGCCCAGGCTCGTCGTACCTTTACAACAGCACCTATCTTTCCGAAGCTCCCCGTCGCAGGCCATCCCACGGACTCCGAGACGCCCTGCTCGGAGCAGGGGCACTAGCAGCGATCAAGGGCTTCTTTTCACGCCGCAAAGGTGATCCAGAACAACGTCGCGTGGAAGAGATGCGCCGTCGGGAGATGGAAGACGAGCGGCTAGCCCGGGCCAACAGCAAGCGACGCTACCCCGGAGAGGGCTATTACCCAAGACGCGACAGACCAGCATCGTTCACAGCCACGGACCTTTCATCAGACTTCTCCCGGCCACCCCGCGGTCCGCCGCACGGCGAGTCCATCGTCTCAGCCGCAGGACCCCCAATGGCATCCGGAGCAGTAGACGGAGCACGCTCAGACATACCACCGGCACCAGGACCACCTATTCCCCCACCAGCGGCCTCAGAATATCCCGGACCAGCAGCATCTACACACGGCCCCACGGAGCTCGCCTCAGGAGTAGCAGCCGGAACAGCCCTCGGTGCTGCATCATCGGCACATCGCCGTCGCAGCGCCAGCCGTCACCGAAGCAGCAGTCGACCCAGGAGTAGCAGCCGCCACCGTGATCCCATCGCATCTCCCCCGGTTTCCGTCAAAGTGAAAATGCACAACGACGGCCGCCACGTTACTCTCCGAAGACTAACGGACGAAGAAGCCGCCGCCAGTCGCGAAGCAAGACGAAGAGAGCGAAGGAACTCCCGTCGTCGCGCCGGCAGCGCAAGCTCACTATCAGGAAACGAAGGGGGTTCGCACGACCGCTGGCGCCGTGTCGAGGAGCTAGAACGCCAGCAACAGGAGCAGATGCAACGAGAGCAGGCTGCTGCTGCGGCGGCAGCTCCCTCAGCTTTCCCAGCAACTTCCGCCGCTCCATCATCAAGTATGCCTCCTCCTGCGGCGTCAGCTTACTATGCACCACCGCCTCAGAACGGGAATGGGGGCTATATGCCGCCTCCCCCGCCGCCCCCTGTGCCATCTAGTCATCCTTATGGGACAGGGAGTATCGCGTCTCCGGGTACGTTTACAGGGACGGAAGCGAGCGGGGACTACGCGAGCAATCGTCGACGAAGACGCGCGGAGAGAGCGCGTGCACGTCAAGAAAGACAACAGCATGGTGTGGAATTTACTTGATGAGAAGGTATCTCCTGCCATATCCTTGACGTCTCTTCTTTTTCTCCTTCTTCCCCTGTATAGCAACCTTGATGATTTCATGCCCCTTTGCTCTTTGGTGTTTAATTGCGTCCCATGAATCTGTTTCTTTTGATTTTACCCCCTTCATGTCAATCTTGAAATACGTTATGATGTAGAAGTGCCAATGACTCGCTGTCTCGGGTGTTGGTTCTTCTGGAAACTACGCTTCGTGCTTGTTGAAGATATTTGTGCTCGGAAAGAGCTTCTTGTCTGCCATTGATGTCCGGTAATGACGCTATGAAAGCAGCCATACAGAATGGTTGCAATGAGCAAGGGAATGGATATGAATTGTTGGTTTTATTTGGCTATTGGTTTATGATAAGATACTGCTATGATGAAATGGACAGTGCTAAGCTCATAAGCAGTAGGAGTCGGTGCTCCTTGAACTGTGGTTTTCTCATTTGTCTCTCTCCGATTCCTGCATATAATGGTCGCCATGTCGTTCATATTGTGCTGCATTCTTGTTCTTTAGTGAAAATAGAAAAATTGATGTTTTTTCACGTCTGAAGAGTACCATCAGTAGCAAATTACCGAGCGCCGCATTGTCCTCAATCATACATCGGCTGAGCAAGACATCATTCAAGCCATTAATTAAAGAGCCGCATGTTGATCTCTTGCACTCTTGGTCGTATCAGACTCCCTTGGGTGAATGGAGAACTTGACGCTGAACCTCTCTAGTACATACAATACTGGAAGTCCGATGAATCCCACAAAGAGGTGCACAAAGCTAGCCACGACTTTTCTGTGTGTCAGGCTCCGCAAGACGTTACACAAGGCCAAGATAAGCCGCATAGAGAGATACGGCATTGTAATATCGGCGCGAAAGAGACGGGTGGCATCATATGAAGAAACAGGTAGGTTGAGCTCTTGCTCTTGGTGTGTTCTAATAGACTCCGACGCGCTTGGGTTTGGCCATGGCCAAACGAAGCTCACAATGAATTCGTATGATGCATATCCGGAACGTGGGTGCTGAAGTGGTTGCTGTCCAACCAAGGTTATACTTATAACACCTCGTTCCTTTGGTTGTAACAGGTGGGAAATCCGGCTAAGTGGCTTCCCAAGCCAGTTCCCTATGCGCTTCAGTTTTGGCTCTGGTACCTCTTGGGGGCTTAACAAGGCGTTACTGGGGTTTTGGACGCATGTCTTGGCAGACCTCGACTTAGTGATTCTTAAATCCTGGCGCAATGGCAAGCCATCAATTGAAGGCAAGGGGGCGGGGAACGGCTGGTTCAGATTGTTCTTGACGAGGTAAGGCTTTGTGCCACGTTTGACAGGCCGGGACAGGAATCGGGATGGGCCGAGCTTGGGGTCACTCCAGGGTCCTCTGTGTCGCTTGCCGATATCATTGTCCATACCTTGTAGCAATATTGATCGGTTGGCCAATCGAATGCGAGACCTCGAACAGCCCTGGGGAGTGGACATCTGAGCTCTAGTAGGTGCTAGCCATTTGTGATCCACGGGACCGTCTCTCAAGGCAGGCATGGGACTCGGGGTTGCATTCTCGTATGCCTCGGTGCCGGCAATGTCAAGGTGTGCTAAGAATCGCGGTTTGGGAGGTCTTGGCGGTTTCCACGCTGATTTAGCCTCCACAGGACTGCGACTATTGCGTTCGGATAAGCTTTTCTCATTCAGTATAGCGAGGGTGGTATTGCCCGGTCTCGCCGGAGACGGAGTATCTCGGTCTGATTTACCGCAAGATTCGATTGTGCTCTCATACCATTTTTCAAAAACAAATGCATCATTAAACATGTCGGGTATCCCTTGACGGTTGGCAGTGTCCTTATCAGAGAAAGTTTCCAACATCTTGCATGCTGAGGTTGACGGGTTTGTCGGGTGTTCTTTATCCACCTCCATTGGAAATATGTGGAAAGCGTCAGTATCATGAGAATCGCTGCGGGCCGCGGCTGGGCGGGCAGGACAATTCTCTGGGTGTTTATACTGTAGTCGACTCGGAAAGTTCTGGAGATTGTCCGAGGCCTGACAGAAGGGATATTCCGGATCACTGGACTTGGGCTCCTGCATGATGGTAACTGGCTTGGTGAACGCAGGCGGCATCATAGTCACTTCAGATATCAGTCGTCTGCTTTTTCAGCGTTAGTTAGGAAGCGAAAGAAGCCAAATGAAGCCGGAGTTAGGTGGTAGGCGAGACAAGGAGTAGAAGAGGAAGAGAAAGGAAGGCGAAAGCAGAGGTCTCTCCTCGACTAAGTCGGAAAGAGCAACCCAGGCAGGCGTGTAGCCGAGAAAGGCATCAGCAACCAGTTTATCAGCCAGACTAATTTTCTGTATTAGCTATTTATGGGCCTCTGCCCCGAAAACCATGCAAATAATGTTTCATGAGAATTGCTATAATTCTACAGGTTCAAAGTTGAAGTCGCGAGTGGATATGTACATCAGGTATCTATTTGAGGACGGCCTGCAGGCTCTCCAGCACCTGTTTTTGTTTGTCAGTCAGAATGTTCGGGTCGTGTTTGGTAGTGTCTGTCTTACCTCAAGCTCGATCTTAGCCTCAGCAATATCCTGCTCGCTGCCGCTTCCGTTGGCAATCTTCTGGGCCTCGGCGATCTGGGAACGGACGTTCTGTGTTGAGGGTGACGGATTAGCACTGCGCAGAGGCCAAAGCACGGATCGGTTAGAACCTACGTCAATGCTGAAATCCTCGAGAGGGAAACCCTCGACGGCGTTGATGCTCAGCTGGGAGTCGGGCTGGACAACGGCGAAACCACCAGACACTAGAATTCAAGAGAAGTCATGTCAGTCTTGTCCTAGACACGATGTGGCGGCTGATCTGAAGAATCTCGGCCCGCGGCACAAATATCAACACGGTTGATCGGACGTACGGAAGAACTTCTTGCTGGCACCACCCTCCTCAACGATCTCAACGAGACCGGGCTTGAGCTGCTCAATGGAGGGGACGTGGTTGGCGAGAACACCCATCTCTCCGGACTCGGCGGGGATGTTGACCTGAACACTGTATGGGAAAGGTTCGTAAGTATGGGGCGGTCTAAGGTGAAGGATGGTCGTGCAATGCTTTCGACCTATTCGGATTGCGAGGCTACATACACGCCGGCCGACTTGAAGATGGACTGTTGGAAGAATGAGTTGTCAGTATCAAACATTCACGCAGGTGCACAGAGGCGCTCAACGGAATCGGAGGCGTACCTGGTGAGGAAGGGTCAGGGAAAGCTTGATCTTGTCCGACACAGCCTCGGCGTAACCTCTGCGCTGGAGAGGAACGCGGAAAGCGGAGGGACGAGCCCTGAAGGCAGAGCGAGCGAAGCGGAGAGAGCTCATCTTGCAATGGACGAAGGGGGTGGGTGGTGATAGTATCCCTCTTGAACCTGAGTTGGGAGTTGCAAAGGTCGAAGTCGGATGCCGGTTGTTCCCTAGCGGCTCGGGCGGTCACGTGGTGGGCCACGCGCCAACAGAAGACCGCTGTACTCGGTTGCTGCGTTGACCTGCACAACGCTGGACTCCTTCTTGTTCTCCGGTTATTGGTCTTGGGTGTGCGGAGATCGCTCTTTGCTAACTGCTAAGGGCGCATAGCTTTTATCTATCTGCATCCCGGGCGTGAAACTACCGGCTGGATGTGGTTGTTGTTACCACGATTCTTTACAAGCATATGCTACAATTCTACAAGCTGGGAAGATCAAAGCAATTTAGGCGCGTAAGAGGATAGGAGATAGAACAGCCATTATCAACATCACCACTGTCATGTTGCAGGTCATTCAACCAAGCCCGCATGTATCCATCACTGGGGGCCCATGTTAATATCATGTGATTATGGATCCCGTATCCATCCACACCATTGATCTCGAATCGACATCAATTGGACAAGGCTTGTGTTTGCCTGGATATTCATCCACATGCCTTCTACATTCCACATCCGAAGCTCCGATCAACGTGTACTCCGGATTCTTGAAAATACGCAGTTCTCCCCCAGCATTGACTTCCTAACAGTCGGCCATATTGTTAGTCATCAATCACGGGATCATTTGATGCCTCAGGTATCAATGCTATCCCCGACATTGGCGATGCACCACCATCTCCACGAAAGTATTCAAGTAGCAAGCAGAACCTAGCATCGTAAGCAAATTCATGTAGTTAGCAATCAACAATCCCAAATACAATCAAATCTGGACCCTAAGCCAGGACAACCCCCGGCCCAAGCAGTAGCTAGAGAAGTAGGCCTACAGTAGTGAAGAGACACCAAGACGGGCAGGACGCTAGCCGTGCTCGGTAAGCGAAATCCCACAGAAAACCAGCCCTAGCCGAACCTGCCTTGGGGACTCTGGCCTTCCGCTCCGTTCAGGATAACCTCACCCGCCAACTCCTCGTCAACCGTCTGTTAGTTGCGACAAATCCGACAAGATGGCGAGTACGTGACACCCTTTTTGCTCCAAATTATTCAAAACCCCGTTGTTTTTGCATTCCCGTCTCGTTCGGACGAAGAATGCGATTATCGACCATCTTAACATCGAAGAATGATGTATCGCTGACATGAATCTCTACAGAGTCCAAGAACGCGTCTCAGCACCACAACAGCCAGAAGGCTCACCGTAACGGGTGCGTATAACAAGCCGATCTTCCTACCTTTTTATATGTTCCATACACGAACGAAACGCCCGAGGACGAATACTGCGATGTTGGGTAGCGGACGATATCTTCGACAGATTTGAGGTTCAGCGAACGGGAGAAGGAGGAAGAGGATAGATACTCTGGCCCTGATGATGGAGGATATCGATCAATATCCAACATTCGACATATTCGTCCTCGGGGAATCAACACACAACAACTACAACGAAACCGCTTGAGAGAGATCGAAACACTGACCATCGCCTTCTTTTCCAACTCAACAGTATCAAGAAGCCCAAGACCCACCGTTACCCCTCCCTCAAGGGTGTCGACCCCAAGTTCCGCCGCAACCACAGACACGCCCTTCACGGAACCGCCAAGGCTCTGGTACGTTTTTTTCTCTATGATCGATCCAACAAGGAGTGTCTCTTTTGTTGGGCGAAGCCGAGAAGAAGAATCGACACTAACAACCCGAACAGAAGGAGCGCAAGGAGGGCAAGCGCGAGATCGCATAAATTACTTCCAACTAATATAGAAACGTTTTAAAAGAAATGAAAGCGATTTGAGTTGGTTGATTTGCTCTTATCTCATTTCCTGTGTTTCCTACATTCCACCGACAAACGACAACAAAAGCAAAGCAAAGCACCGGTCGAGAGAAGATTCTACATTGGGCTGAAGGGTATATTACCCCGCAAGAAACCGGGTTTGTCACATAAAGCAAATGGATACGGTTCTCTAGTGTTGCTTTTTCTTGGGCTTCATTTATCTCCCGTGGCCGGTGGTTCATTTGCTTTTTTGACTGACGTTGCGGTTCTCATACCGTAGTATGGTTGGTTGATGATGTTGATGTTGATGATGAAGAAACAGGCATATGTGTGTACAGCTTCGTGCTTATTTTCCCATGCGCGCTTGCTGAAGGATTTATATTACGTGCCGAGAGAAGATCCCATGCCCTCCAATTACCAAACACCCTTTGCTCTTTGCTCTACCATGGCGAGAGGGTGCATGGACGGAGGGCTACATACTACCATACCATGTAGAGCCCTGTAGGTTTGATAGTGAATTGAATTTATACTATGATTTCTGTTTCTATATAAGTCACTCAACCTTCCAAACAACCAACCTCTTATCAAACCCCCCACTAACCAACCACTCCTCCCTCTCACCCCCATCCTTCCCATCAACCCATCCCGCCCAAAGTGTCCTAATCTTACACCCAACCTCATGCCCATCCTTCAACAACGTCACCACCCTCCCCGTCTTCACCTCCACCCCTCTCACAACCCCATCATCCCCATTAACCCAGACCCCCAAGCCATCCGGCCTCCACACAACCTGCGGCGTCGAGTACGCCGTCTGCGGCGCAAACGTATTCGCCTGAATCAAGATCGCCGCGTCCTCGCGATTCTGCAGCGACAGGGCAGCGAACGCCTGCGCCGCCTGCGTTGCTGGCTCCTGTTCCTGCTCCGCCGAGCCGGTCTCCAAGCTATCCGCTGAGGGAAACAGTAGCCGCACAATCATGACCTTCATATGCGGAAGAGTCGATGTTGCGATGGCGACGAGACCCGGGTCATGTGGGCTGAGGGCCAGACACGAGGGGGAGAAGGCGACCCAGGCGTTGGAGTGCGGGGCGAGGTTCTGTTTACCGATTAAGGGGCATTCGTATCCCGTGGTTGAGTCTGCTGACGGTTTGACATGGTAGTAGTAAAGATTGCTTGAGTCGCGGCGGGAGACGAGGAGGATTAGATCTGCGGGGTTGTCGATGTGGGTGGTGAAGAGGATGGATTCGGGGTTGGAGAGTAGTGGGATGGAGGCGATGGGGTCGCCGATTTGCGTAGGGGCTTCGTCGTTGATTTGTATGCGGTAGAGGAAGATCTTGGAGTCCCAGCCTGCGGTTGCGATCCAGATTGTCGTAGAGGTGGGAGTGGTGTCTGGTCCGTCGTTGTTGTTGTTGTTGTCCTTCTGCTCGTAGGCGATGACCTTGACGGCGTATTTGGCGTGGTCTTTGCGGCGGTCGATGATTTCTGCGCCTTTTTGCAGAAGAAGTTGGCCGGACATGTTGGTCATGAGGATGTACCTCCCATCTTGGATCGGGATGTATGATAGAATCGGGGCTTCTGATGTGCCCGTGAATGATTGGACGAGGTCATGGCCAGGAGATGTTTGGAAGAGATGGAGGTGCCTGTCTGCGCCGGTGGCGATCAGATATGGCTCTGCTTGCGCATCTGGCCTTTGCCATTGTTCTACGGAGCATGCCAGTAGGTTTGAACTGGTTGGCGTTTGGATGATGTTGGGCTTGGTTGGTGCTGTGATAGCAGGTGAGTTTCTAGCTTGCAGCGGGGCATGGAGGTGTTAGACAGACCTGGAACGGTCCAGACATCTTTGTCCTTGTCATTGTCACCGTATCGCTCAAAGTTCTTGCTTTGGTCGAAGGCTTTCTTCTCCTCGAGTACGTTCTCGATGGTCCAGTTGCTCGTATCGTCTTTGCCGCGCTGTTCTCCCGCATCGGACGGGAGCCCCGCTTCTTGCAGGAAAGCTTTTAAAGTCTGTGTGTAGTTGTTTGTCCGTAAGAAACGGGCCACAAGGGTGCTGGCTAGTGGGATGTTTTGCGATGAGGGTGGCATCTTGGAGGTTGGGCTGGGATTGAGCGACGGGATGTAGTTTGTCGAGCGATACTAACTGGGGGAAAGATATATATCGGGCTAGTAGTAGCTTCATGGCTCCACTCGGACCAGATCTTATGTTTCTGACACCAAATTGAAAGTGGTCTGCGCAAACAAGTCGCCTGAGCACTACATTTTATGAGGATACCGCATTTAGTACAGTCGGAGTTAAGATGTTCTCATTCATAGGCTGAAGTACAAAAGTATAAAATATATATAGAAGGAAATATTGGTATCTTTTCACACCACCATCCCAGCAAAAGCAGAATGACAACCAAAGAGAAACCAGTCAGGCAAACATGCACATAGCGACTTGACATGTTGCTCGCCAAAGGTCTGACCCAAAATAAAATTCTAGGCCTCAGCTAAACATGTCCTCCGCCCTGCGTCGTGGCCCTCCTCGCCCCTCAATCTTATCGGAGAACAGCTCCTTGCCGGCATTCGAACCGTACTTCGAAGGGAACAGTTCACGTACAGACGATCCCCGTCCTTTGATTGATATGCCATTTGCCGCACCACGAATCGACATCCCCTGATCCTGCCTTGCTGCCCCGCGGATGTTAAGACCGCTTGTCTCGGTCGCCTCGGGGAACAGCTCGATGTCCCGCTTCCGGCGCGCAGGTTGTTGATCATGGCTTCCATCCACAAGAGGCACTGAGATTCTTCGAGAGAATAGATCTGCGGTCTCGTCCGCAGCATCGATTGCGTCTGACCGGCGATGATTGCTAACCTTTTGAGGGAAGAGTTCCTTTGCAGTTTTGGTTGGAAAGAGCTCTCGCGCTTTCGCATCGCTAGTTTTCGCACCTGAAGACGGGAAAAGCTCCTTGCCTTCATTGCGGCGACCGAGCTGTGGCGACCGGTCGCGGAACCGTCTGCGATCCTGCCGATCATCCTCAGCATATCCGCCTTCCATCAATGTATCCCGACCGGGTGACGCGCTACGGTCGCGAAGGCGACCAGACAGTCGTCCTTCTTCCTGTGGAAATAGATCGCGCCCCCCTCGCCTTCCCCGCCTTTCGCGACTGCGGTCCGACGAGCGATCGCGGCTTGTTGGCGTGTCATCGTACATATTGGCACTGAAGCTCTCGTCTGCATCGCGGTCTCTCCGGCGTTGCAGTTCTCGACCATCAAACCGTCTTCGCCTGTAATCCCCGTCACTGACATCTCCACCTCCCGAGCGTCGTCTGTCGGCGGCGAATTCTCGTCGCAAGCGTTCCCGAGGATCATGTTCAGGGTGCATGAGGTAAAACCGACTGGCTTCGTGCGCGCGGGGCTTTTTGCGATCTGCCTTGACAGCTGACCGAACCTGGAGGACAGAGTCGGGGTGCGTAGAGAGAAGTTTCGCGGATCGTAACCGTAGAGCAGGCAACGCAGATGCATCCTCCTCCTCGCTAACCTGCGTAAAGGCTGACAGAGCTTGGAGACCAACCTCCGGCGAAGAGTATAGGAGGTTCGCCGATGTGTCATCAATCCATTCAACGCGACTTGGCTCCTCCAGGGTGAAGTGTTCGACAGCAAATTGTTTGATGTTATCCGTTGTCAACTCGTCTACACCGCGTATATGAACCTTTTCGTACTGTGCCTCCTCATTAAGAGGGTCGACGTATTCATCTTGAGCAGCTGTCGTTGCCACGAGGGTTTGTTCCTGGACAGTTCGACGAAGATGTTAGAAGTGAACAACTAGAATTCAAGATCGATTAGGCAAGGATGATACTCACAGTCTCAATTGGCTCTGCTTCCGGAAGGGGACCAAGGTCAATGTCCATGTCGATATCCATGGAGGCGTCCATTGTGTCAGCGACTGGGGCAGTGTTGGAGGCGTCTAGTTGAAGAGAGGGTTGTTGCGCGCTGGCTACCTCCATTGAGGGAGGAGACTCAGTCGGAAGATGCGGGTATTGGATGTTATGCCAAAGCAAAATGAGAAGTAAAGTCAAGTAGCTTTATCAAAGCTCGATGGCAATGAACCAGAGAAGAAGAGGGGCGGCGAGGAGGCTGAGATGATGAGCGTAAAGTGAAGCCGAAAGGAAGTTGTCTTCTACACCGCCCGGACCAGTCGCCGGCGGAGTTTCGCCGCTGCCGCTGGCGATGATGTCGATGCTCTCTCTGTTTGTCACTTGAACTTGGTGATCTTCTCATTTGATTTCCAACTATCAATTAGATCTCAGAGAAGAGCGTGCTTCTTTTTCTATTTAATAATATTCACAGGTTATTATAAAGTTTGTCCATGACACTTGCTGGTGATCGGCGCGACAATGACGACGTTCATGTCAAGCAAGCAACACATGGCTAAAGCTGTCGTTGAGCTGTTGGTCACCGGTGTTCTTGGTGACTCGGGGATGAGATCATGGCATGCTCGTAAAATGACAGTTCCAGATGGGACGAGGTTAATCCACTAGTCTGGACTTGAAGCAACATTCTCAACATCAGAACACCCTTCCGATCCTATCATGGCAATGGTTCCAGCCCTATCAAAATAGAAGTCAAGTGTCATGAAGCTGCAGTCAAACTCTGATGCAAGGAAGAGCCGCGGTGGTGACCGAGTTGGTCATGTCCCACTAAAAGCTTTATGGTCTATTCGCATCACTCGATGATACTTGTGACGTGACAAAAGCGAGCATAGTCTTCCCTGTGGTTTCATTTCTCACTAATGAGAAATTGACCCCATGCCCCCAGCTTCATTGTCCCTTCATTGGACCCAATGATGCGACGTGACTGAGTGGTCTGCTTTCTGGGATAATGATCTGCCCTAAATGGTAGCAATATATCAACCCACCGGTGGCAGTCTCATTTAGCTTTCAAGTGGTACATCAAGCCACGTACTACCCTAGCAGATGGTTATCAGACGGTGTCTCAATTCCCAGGTCACTTTCCTGCTCTGTTTCACCGTCTGATAAACGGTCAGGCCCGGCTAAAGCCCGGGCTACCCCCACCGGAGTTCCAGGAGATACAGTCTTCGATCATGTGAGAGCCATTACTTCTTGTAACTTCCGCCGTTGCCGTTGTCAAATGGCGAGTCTGCTCTTCACAAACTAAGATGGCTTGACACCTGATCCGCGTAGGGTGCTGTCGCTTCGCACGATGATAATTAACCTCGCCGGATTGTCGTCCCGAAGTTCCTGCTGCAGTACGATATAGAATGCCAGTGGTGAATACCATGGACCATAAGGATGCAACTTTTCAGGAATTTGGGGCGAATATGATGGTATATAGATTTTCTTTTACATGTAGAGCAGCCTACAGCATCAGCGGCTAACGCTAGCATAGAACCGTGTATTCGTTCCACCTATTAAACACATTGCTGTAGATCAATCTAACTATCCAGCAAACTTGCAATGAGTCGGGTCAAGATAGCAAGATTGCAATCATGACCAGATGCAATCCTGTGTTGCCGCCTTCCCCGCTTCTTGTCATCTCGATTCTTCCCCGGAACTTCACCTCCTCACTAAAGGATTGTGGCGGTTAACATTAGGCTATATTCCTCTATCCCAGCCCAACGAATCCCATTCGTGGACCCAAATGACTTCCGATCTCTTGGCCGGAACAAGTCACTCGCTCTAGAGCAGTCGTTTCTCTACGCCGCCTTTTCTACTGGACGAAGATGAATGAATCTGGTCGGCAGTATGCCCGTCGTGACGCTGGTGACACTGTGACGCAGGCAGCGATGCGGCCCTAGCAGGATGCTGTGTCCATCTCCCAATTGGACCGCATCTGTTCTACTGCTAGAACAGTCATCGTGAGGGGCTGCAATCGCACAGCATGTTCAAACACCCCCCTCATTTCCACATCTAAACGGACAGTTTTATAACAAATAGAACCCTTCCCATGCTCCAGTGGCCTTCAGAATCCACTTCCCTCGCATCCCCACCCAGACAACCACACCATCACAATGCTCTACACTGAAGACAACAAACTCATCTTCCGGTTCGACGACCACCTCCTCTGGATCCAGCCATGGGGCGACAATGCGCTCCGAGTAAGAGCCACCAAGCTGGCCTCCATGCCCACCGAAGACTGGGCCTTATCCTCCAAGATCCCATCAACCGAACCTACCATCAGCATCGAAGAGCACAAAGACTCCAGCATCACCAACGGCAAGATCACAGCCAAAGTATCCCAACGCGGCAAGATCACCATCTACAACCACAAAGGAGACAAACTGCTCGAAGAATACGCTCGCAATCGTCGCGATCTCAAGGACCCCAAATGCAGCGCCCTAGAAGTCGAAGCTCGCGAACTGCGACCAATCCTAGGAGGCGACTTCCATCTGACCATGCGATTCGAGTCGCTGGACCCTAAAGAGAAGATCTACGGAATGGGGCAATACCAACAACCCTTCCTCAATCTCAAGGGCGCGGATATTGAGCTCGCGCATCGGAACTCTCAAGCCAGCGTCCCCTTCGCGCTCTCCTCCCTTGGCTACGGGTTCCTGTGGAACAACCCGGCTATCGGACGAGCTGTGCTAGGGACGAACACCATGAGCTTTGAAGCCTACTCCACCAAGGTGCTCGACTACTGGGTCGTAGCAGGAGACAGCCCAGCTGAGATCGAGGAAGCCTATAGCAAAGTCACTGGCTACGTGCCGATGATGCCCGAATACGGCCTCGGGTTCTGGCAATGCAAGCTGCGATACTGGAACCAGGAACAGATTCTTGACGTCGCACGAGAATACAAGCGACGAAACATACCATTAGATCTCATCGTCGTGGACTTCTTCCACTGGAAATATCAAGGAGAATGGAGCTTCGATCCCGAGTTCTGGCCGGATCCTGGTAAGTCCTTCACATACATCTAGATAGATATATATAAAACCCTATCGCCAACTAACACACTCCCCCACCACACAGACGCTATGATCAAAGAGCTCCAATCCCTAAACGTCGAGCTGATGGTCTCCGTCTGGCCAACCGTCGAAAACGCATCAACCAACTACCCCGAAATGCTCGAAAAGGGCCTCCTAATCCGCCACGACCGGGGGCTCCGCGTATCCATGCAATGCAACGGCGACATCACACACTTCGACGCCACGAACCCGTCCGCACGCGCCTACGTCTGGAGCAAAGCGAAACAGAACTACTACGACAAAGGCATCAAAGTATTCTGGCTCGACGAAGCCGAACCCGAATACTCCGTCTACGACTTCGACCTCTACCGCTACCACGCCGGCAGCAACCTGCAAATCGGCAACATCTTCCCGAAAGAGTACGCGCGGGGGTTCTACGAAGGCATGGAATCAGCGGGACAAAGCAACATCGTCAACCTCCTACGGTGCGCCTGGGCCGGGAGCCAGAAATACGGCGCCCTAGTCTGGAGCGGCGACATAGCGTCCTCGTGGTCGTCGTTCCGCAACCAACTAGCGGCTGGACTTAACATGGGTCTGGCAGGGATACCCTGGTGGACGACAGACATCGGGGGCTTCCATGGAGGCGATCCATCGGACCCAGCATTCCGGGAGCTGTTCACGCGCTGGTTCCAATGGGGGGCATTCTGTCCTGTGATGAGACTGCACGGCGATCGGGAACCCAAGCCGGAGAACCGGCCTACGGATTCAGGATCCGATAATGAAATCTGGTCGTATGGTGAGGAAGTCTACGAGATCTGTAAAAAGTACATTGGGATTCGCGAGGAGTTGCGCGATTACACGAGAGGGTTGATGAAGGAGGCGCACGAGAAGGGAACGCCCGTCATGCGAACACTGTTCTATGAGTTTCCTGCTGATAAGAGAGCATGGGAAGTCGAGACGGAATATCTCTTTGGCTCGAAGTACCTTGTTGTGCCGGTTTTCGAGGCTGGGAGGAGATCTATCGAGGTGTATTTGCCGGCTGGGGCGTCGTGGAAGGTTTGGGATCAGGATGATGTGATACATGAGGGAGGGAAGGTGGTTCAGGTGGAGTGTCCGATTGAGACGATGCCGGTATTTGTCAGAGTTTGAGTGAGAGTCTCGTGGGATATTTTGTATTTGGGTTTGGCAGTTGCCTGGCGGTGATGGGATGAATTGATGTATTCGACAGGGGGGATAGGGTTGGAGGTATCGACATGCAAATTGTCAGAGGGAGAGATAAGTTCAGCCACTATCCACTAAAGTAAATCACAAATGCAATCTGTCAGCATGTGTATGTGATGGACTGACTCGACACTCTCGTAGAAAAAAACTTACAGTAATGCTGCTAGTGGAATATCGTGGCCACAGTGCATCCATCCATCCAGCAGGTAGGGAACAGAACCAGTAAGTAGGGAGGGGGCAAATGACAAATCTAAAGAGCGACTTCGATAGCCCTTTTTTTTCAATATTTGGGTCAATGGTTTATCTCCTTTCTTTTTCTTGCTTCATTTTCAGCCTCGCCAAGGAAAGAAAAGCAAGAAAGTGTTGCATGGATGGATTCTTCGACGGCTGAATCTCATGGCAAAAGCGTGGCAACTATCGAGTACTAGAGAAGTAGCGAACATTCTACAAGATGAGTCTGGAAGCTCTCTTCTTAGATTACTTCTCTTTTCACTTCGATCGATCTAGTGGCGACCAGGGTCTCCATGAAGATGTCCCTAATCGCCCCCAAGCGTAGCCACAAAAATGAGCCCAGCTTAGCCACATGGCCCAAGGAATGGGTTTCTGCAGGAAAAAGAAAAGGGCAATGTATGGCTCAGCCCAGCCACAGAGTGGATTCATCAATAGGAGGGAATAGTTCTTGGATCTGTAATAGGCGGAAACAGGGAAGTACGTTGGAATTTGTCCAGACTCAACAGAGTTTGTGTGTTCTTCCCTAGTCTCTTCCTTCTGCCCTTCCAGCCAAGAGACAGTAAGTTAGACCGTCTCACCGTTGGATATACGAACGGGATCGATTGGCCCCCAGAAGAAGTACCAATGTCACAAGTGGAAGTCTGTGCAGAGAGCTATGACTGCTGCGTCTAGTGAACCATAAAAATTTGGCAGCGAATCGAAAGGCCTCGCGTGGAATTATGCAGCCATCTCAACTTTCTGCACGCTTCAATCAGTTTTCTTAGCCACCGTAGCTCCGGAAAAGTTGGCTCAAAGAGGCCAGTGCAGTGCATATCATGGGTCTTGGTGGGCACCGTCGCATCGCTTGCTATCTTCACCCTCCCCTTATTTGTTCCTTTCCGTGCCGTCTGCCAGGTATACTCCCGAAGTCTTCCCTGACGGCTCGATTGGAGAGGCAGGAGCGGATCGCCAAAGAGGGGGAGGGTTGCCTAAAGAGGAGTTGATGGTAGTGGGGATGGCTTCTGACGGAGTAGTTCGTTATGGAGCCGTACGTAGACGCCGACTCGGCAAATGCACGGTCGTCAAAAGTCATCGTAGGACGGCTTGTGCAGAAGAATTTGCCGTTCCAGACCCTCTTTTCATTTATTTCTTTTTCCCTCGTTGGTCTCTCGGTTACCTTTGTGGGTTTTTTTTTTTTTTTTTTTTTTTCCTTTTTGCACGGGAAAAAAGGATTGAGGCCAAAGCTTAACCCTGGATCCTTAGGGACAAGTAGTGCGACGCCATCGTTTCCATCGTTCCTATTCTCAGTACCTCCCCGGGCTGATGTTAGCAAGCGATTGATCCATCATGCCCCATTGTCAGTGGTGCGACAAACCAACCGATCCGACACTCCCTAGTTCCAGTTTCTGACCCAGATGTGCCGAGAATAGATCTGAGGGCTGCTACAAACTGGTAGCCTCCGCAAAGGACTGAGAATTTGACGGGAAAGAAGGGAAATTAAGGAAGAACGGGTGGCTCCAGGGCCATGGAAACGGACCAAGATTCCATCCTTCTTGGTGAGGGAAGCGGCCGCCGTTCCCGGGCAAGCGGCTAGCTCGTGGGTTCTTTTTCTTGGTTGGATGAGGAGGACGGCACATCCACGGCTCCAATGGTCCTTACCTCAGCGCCGGGACTGAAGGCTGAATGGGTCGTGAAGATTGAGTTTTGACCGGGTAGATTGGGTTTATTCGGGTGCACTGGCTTGGTCTGGTTGGCCCGGAGGCCCACTGATGTTCCTGCCACTCGCTACAGTCGGTAATCCGTGAACCATCCTATTGATGATTCACCTCTTGGCAACAGGTGGTAGGGCCTCCCGTCCCAGGACGTTAGTTGTATGTTACTCTGATCACTCTCTGACCACCACGGGACCTAGGCTGCAGGTGCACACTCATCCGTTGGCACCGGTCACGAATAAACTTCTTTGACAGCGGGAGTGCCGTGGAGAACGAGGTCTGGTAACGGTTGGAGTAGAAGTACAACGGGCAGCACTGATGCTGATGATGATGATGCCGACGCTGATGATGTCTTGTGATGCCCTCTGGTTACCAGCTGACAAGTATCGCTGAGAATGGAGTCAAGAGGGTGTGGGTGGTGGAAAAAGAGAGTTTCTCACTCAATTTGTCAGATCTCAGGGAAGACCCGAAGCTGGTTGCATTCCAGTCTCGACAAAAGTCAATAGTGCCGTCACATCACATTAATCTGCATTGGTCCAGGAATCCACAACCACCACCACCACCCCAAGACATGGGATCAAGGCGTCAGCTGCATTGGAGAGAGTTCACTGCAGCTCGGCCATGGTGGTAGTAAGAGTGACTGGCCGCGTCAACACGACGTATCCGACCTCTAGGATGTGCGATGAAGTTCCCCAGAGTTTGTGGAAGGGGTAGTACAAGGAAAACCCAAGTAACTCCAGCTGAGCACATTGTGTATACATGGATGATGAAGAAAGAGAAGAAGATGATGATGATAATCTTCCTTGAGCTGATGAAAAGAGATAGTTCCTTCCATCCTTCTACACCTTCCAATTCAGGAAATACTATAGGACAACAATGTGTATGTGCCTCGCCTATGACGAAAGACGTAGCATTACACAACCAGCCATCACTCCAAGTAAGTAGTAGTATAGTACTTATTCTAGCCAACCATGTATAGTATCATATCAGTATACATCATTCATCCATCATCATGGATACATCGATTTCTCTACGGGGAACTACCTGGTTACTGTGGCAGACAGGCATACCTATTTCAATACCCGACTCCAGATGTATACATATGTATGAACTGTGGATAAGATACTGAGATAATTACTATTCTGACGGAAGGGTGGTACTGGAAGGAATCCTGCGGTGTAGCCATTATCGCTGCATCATGGTGCCTCTATCCCCTTGTTGGGCATTCGCAGGCGTAAAAGCGAAGCGGGGGGAGGAGGGTGGTAAGTTGGTGTGTGTGTGGCAGTGAAGGTAAACTGGTTTGTTTCTACTTGGTTACAGATACTCCGTACTAAGCGTACTAGATAGATACGGTAAATTCATACAGTCACTAGCTAAGTAGTTTACCGCGCTGAAGTAAGGTAACACGACCCCCGGTGGGGATCCTGGTCAGCCGGGAGGACGGGGCACAGCACCTCCTTTGTCACACTAAACCCAAAGAGATAATCGGGGCAATGCCCAGCCGGGCATCTGGGAAGGATCGGGGAACCCACATGGTCCCCGAAGGGGAAGACATAAACCCCGATCAGAGAGGGCATCCAATCACGGGCTTTCCTGCCAATTCTTGCTGCATCCTGTATGTACCCTTCCCTTCACATTCACCACCACTTTCTCCCTCACCCCTCCCCTCTTTTCAAATTCTCCACCTCCATCAGATACCGCGCGACGTCATGGGTCTACCCATCTACTCCATACTAGCTAGCTAACGATGGAGTCCTTGAACTGGGTACCACCGGGGATTGATTCCACATTCTCCGACATCAGAAGTGAGGTGAGGAGGAGGACGACAGAATACATACACGTACCTTAGATCTGGAACCGCCCATCTCTCGATCCATCCTGGTTATCACGGGACGGGTTTGACCGTTATTTTGACCATGGATCAAGGTCCAGGCGACCCAAATGCTAGGATACGGAAAACGGATACATGGAATAAATTCAGAAGAAATAAAAAATCAAAAAAGAACAGTATGTGCCACCAAGCAAGGATGATAGGTTGAGAAGGATGCAACAACATAGTACGGACTCGACCTATCCTCGAGAATGTCTCAACACTAGTTAAGACGATGTAGGGTAACTTACGACCACACCCTCCTGTTTACTCTTACTGAATGAAGACAATGAATCCTTTACCAAAAAGTTCCCAGGTACTATAATCCCCGATTCTAATCATGCGCTGGTTTGAAATCCACGTAACCGGTATAAATCGACAGGGCATGTGTCGGGACTGTGGTACACAAACGGGGTCTACTGACTCGGTAAACGCATGGGAGGGAAGGGGAAAAAGGAAGAATTAGAAAATAGAAATGAAAATAAAATATTGCGCGGAAGAATTATCAACTCAACAGCCATGCATGATTCATGAAAGCGTCAAGACCAACAAAGGAAGAAGATGAATAGCAGTGTAGTAGCAAACTCGTTGTTGTCTCAATACTGAAATACCATTGGCTCTTCAAACCACGGAAAACAAGAAGACTCCCTAACTGACAGGCGGTGCTCGGACCTCCTGAGGTTCGCAGACTTGGAGGCCCGACAGTCAGGAAACAGCGGCGGGATGCGAGAGAGCCGTTCGCTCCACTCTTCAACTGACCCCCCCATACGGTGTCCTGCAGTCGGGGATCCCTGCCCATCTATCTTGTCTTGCTCTCTCACCCTCTCTCTCTCATTACTACATTTCCTTTTGATTTGACGGTTGTACGACGTCCTGCGGACGCTGTGTGCGTATGTGTGTGGAGGTACACAAAGTCGGTCGCGCGGTCGCACTCTCGCTTAGAACTTCACTGTTACATACTCTATTGACCTTCTAGTAGTAGTACCCCAAAAAAAATATATTAATCAAAAATCCGCCTTGTATCCCCTCTCACACGAAAATCATATTCAACTAAATCAGTAGCGCCCAGTAGACAGGTACCAAAATTAACATCTTACACCCTTCAAAAAAAAAACAACACTAATCGTGGAGCAACAGCTGAAGATTTAATATATTCAGTGGCCAGGCACTGCTGAATATATTCCTGATCTGGCAAGTGGCAGGGGAGATCAATCAAGGAATCCCGGGTGCTGCACGCTAAAGTATGGGTCAACCAGGGTTTATCTCAAATACTTCCCGTGTCTCTGATTGGCAACCCAAGGCCAAGGTACATCGGGGACCATCGACCGGGGTTAAACAAAGTAGTTAGACTAGACCGGGCAAGTCAGAGTAGTCCTAGTAGGTGACTTAGTAAGGTGGTCGTAGCACTGTACATCATCGCTACTAGGATTTAGACTTCTTGTGTGGCCCCCCCCCTCCTTCGTGATCAATTCAATAGTGCACACTACACACGGGTTCCTTCTTTACTTTGCTTCCGTCCAGCTGGGTCTGGAGTAGTCGTGGTCGCGATTAAGATGGAATTAGTATTTATTACTATTTATCCTAATGTATGTAGTGATGGTACCTTACAGCTAGTCTGTGCGGTGTTCAATACAGTTGGATCGGTCATATGTATAGTAGTAGTAAGTAGTTGTTCATCTGCCTCAGAAATATATATTTCTGCGGGCCGCTGTGGTGTTGCAAAAGGACGATCACACATCGAATCCTCTTGGTACTTTGTAAGTAACATCTTTGACAAAATGACGTACGTATGTCGACTCCAGTAGTTTAGTACGTAGTTTCTGAAGTACATTCAAAAAATAATGGAGAGTTACTAGTAGTACGTAGTAAACTACATAGTACTAACCGAGTGGGAAAAAGCTGCGTAAGTAAAGTGATGTATGGATTGTTCCCCGTAAGTAAAGTAAACTATGTATGTAAATCCGTTTGTTCGTTTTCTGGTACACGGTACTCCGTACCACGAGGTTAAGTAGGCAGATCGCAAGTACCCGTCCACATGGCAGGCTTGTAACACTCCCACGATGTAGATGGCGTTTGACACCGCTCAGAGCCACCATCTTTCCCCTGATTCTTTATTGAAGTCAAAAAGCCCTCCGTAATATGGGGTCGTGGGGGAGACTTTGTGATTTTCTTGTGATACCAAGCGGGTTTTATTCTTATTTCTTAAATCACCGGGGTAATGCTAGTTTACTTTTCATGTATACCCGAAGTAAAGCCTAGGCGGGCGGGAGCATACGTTAACGGACGTTGTTGTTGACATGGATAGGATGGCAGGATTCGGGGACCTGGAATGTAAGTTGTGTAATAGAGGGTAAATGGTTGTGTACTATAGTAAGTATCTAACGTAGTGGAAATGTATTCCAGTTCCCACTAATAATTACTGGGCCACAACAGTTTGTTGACGGGATGCTTATGAGCGATTTGGTTGGCGGTCCGGCCCACAATATGATTTGATTTTTTGTTCAGCTTGTGTGTATAGTATGTGTGCGCGTGTGTTTTGTGTGGAGGCGAAGGCAAAGAGAGGGGGTGGTGGAAAAAAAGAAAATGACTAAAAGATCCAAAGAAGGAGAATGCTATTGTCCATTTGAAAAAAAAAAAAAAAAAAAAAAAAAAACAAATAAATAAAAAAGAACCTCGTTAAAGCATAACTAAAACACTATGGCGAGCCGAGACCATCAATTACATTTCTCCAGATCGTACCTGTCAATTGCATTAATCTCGCCTCAATCAAGATTAATCTAAGTGCGTCCTCGTCCTTTTGACGAGGTCGCAAAGGCCTACCGAGATCGCTCTTTTTCCCTAGACTTCCCCCTCCCAGTCCGCGATCATCATTACCCAGATGGGACTAGCCCCGCGCTTCCAGAATGACAAATACCTTATTTTGGCAGACCAATCAGCTGCCAATATGGGGCAGTGGTTCGTCACGTCATGCAGTTCAGGTCCTCAGGGGTTCGTGCTTACTAGCCTGTTTAGGTGAGTTGAGGAACCAATTGGTAACTGATACCTCAGTAACTAGGCTGCGGTACTACCAGTTTGGCGGTATTGATGACAATTAGGCCCGAAACAAGTGAAGTTACACTCTAACCGTCCACACAGCTCTGACGCTTCCATCCTTACTTTACAGGAAGTATGCTGTAGGTTTTTTCCCCATTGCGCACTCCATGATTTGATGACGTTCAACGGCTTGACTCGTGGCACTCTCTTCCCCTGAGATGCCTTTTTTTGCCCTTTCCCGTTGGTGACCTGTAAGCGAGTAACCTCTGTCAACCGCGCTTTGCTAAGAGAGAAAAAAAAATGGAGCTTTGAATTTCCGTTGAGCCGGTGAAGGTGACAGTAGGTTACCCACACAGCATTCCAGTAAAAGAATCTGTATGTCACAACTTCCGAAACGATGTAAGGCGGGAGAGGGGGACCATTTGTTGCTCTGTGCTGTAATAGAGTGTGTGAGAGTGAGCGAGTCTGTGACAAGACAAATCCAGCCAATACAGATCGGATGACCCCGAATATTTCCTCCCCCTCCCCCTTCATCCGGAGAAAATCTTTATCAAATTCCATCAGTTCGGGGGGAGGCTAGGCAGGGAAAATAGAAGCCTGGAAGATTTTCTCGGAGACGCCGATGGAGGGTGGTGGTGGTGACCTGGAACAATAGTTACTGCAAGAAAAAAAACGACGCATGGCAAAACATGGCGATGCCTTCATAGTTGCTAATAGTTTGGACGAGAAGAGTAGATGATAGACCTGCAGAGACGACTGCACGATGATCTGGATCCGATCGTCTTGAACAATTGACGAAGTTTATTGTTCCCCCCTTCCCACGCCACTGGGAATCGAGGACACACTACTAACTAACTCTTACCAGTTACCAGGGCCTTCGATTCGCCAAGCGCATTACATCGAGCACAGAGTGATCAACCTAGATCGCCCAATCGCAGCAACGTTGTATCCGATCGAACAATAGTTCCGAGGGCAAGGTTTTGGGATGGATGGCAGGCGAACAATACTAGTAAACCCATAGTCTTGGATGGTTAACTTTAGCTTCTTGAGAGTGACCCCATCCATTCCCACCGCTTAGTATGACAGCGGGACGGTACCGGCGTGGTGAGCTGACAAGCACTTTACTCTGTCTGGCTTAGGGAAACAGGTAACCCCTCATAAAAGGCACTGGTACTTTCCGTTGGTCACGTATCATTTGGAATCTTCCGACCTTCCCCGGATGATCGTGACCAAAGTCATCGTAGAAAGGACAATATACGGGGCTTTTTTAATTTATGTACGCACTCCATAGCTGCAGAGCAGGGTGAGGCTAGTACCTGGCTGGGAGGGCCATGCTCAAGGCGAACAGCCAATGACGAGGCAGAAGGCCACTCTGCCACATTGATGGGCAATTCCGAAAAGGGGGAACCTGAGGATTCCATGAGATCTATCATACTTCTGTTGCATTGCCTACAATGGCGAGTCTCGTCGCGGATCCCTCTCCCGGATAGAACCCTGCAGGTCAACGTGAGTCAGGAACTTGTATCCTGGGTGCTGGTTGGATGAATCTGAGAAATCTACTTACGTAGTAGCCCAATTTTTCTCCCATCCATTTCCCCTTCCGTTTACTCTATACGGAGAATGAAGATGTGGTTCAGCGTTGCGTCCCAATTGAGCGAATAGTAGTAATCCACTGCTTAGTGGTTGTAGTAAAAGTAGTAGTACCTATCTGAGCCAACTGCACGGGCATCCACTGCGTTGTTCTGAGCCAATCGACTTCAAGCCCTTTATCTTCGTACCTGATCGACTTGGGGATGCAGAAAAAAAAAACGACAATGAACCGAGGTGACGGGACAGCGGTCCCGTGTCTCTGGTGCAGAGGGATTCAGATCGAGTGGGCTAGTAAGTACGTAGTTAGCATCTGTGTGTAAGAAAACGATGGAAAGCGAGAAAAGATATCCGAGGCAATATGCCGTAATGATTGGTCACCTCAAGGAGTTATGACCAAGATGACTAACAACTCGGTGGTGAGAACGAGTCCGATCTTTGGTAATCTCTGGTAAGTGCGCTTGCCTTATGCCTGGCAGCCGGTAGCACCGGCGCGAAGGTACTCCGGCCCAGATTCGAGATTGCGTACGATCCCCATGTCGATCCCAACCCTACCGGGTATGAGACAAAGCCAAAAGATTCCAAATCTTCAAAGGGCGCTAGCCGCTCTGCACCAATCACTGCCCCCACTCAAACGGTTCATGTTCTGGGTAACGGCCCACGGGGAGTGGAGGAGGGATCAAGCCTGCGTCCGGTGCGGATGAGGGTTAGCGGCGGCCAATGGGCGCCACCAGCCAAGGGTGAGGCCAAAAGTAGGAGGGTTACAAATTCCTCCTACTACTGAGGGCTAACTACGTATTGTAGTAGAATCTAGTACTTTACTCGAGGGCCAAAAGTGGGAGAAAAATAAAAAGAGTGTTCATGGCTGGCTGATGGACATGGTCTCGAATGAAATTACTGCAAGCAATAGTAAATATGGTGGTGTGTTGGGGGGAGGAAGAATAAAATTTACCCAGTATTTGGTAGCTGTGAACAATGCGCAAACAAGAATTGTCATCTCAATAATAATAATCATAGATGAAGTGCAATGTATACCTAGAGTGGACAAGCCCATGACTCGATCCTTTGCCTACAATGGCCCTTTCTGCCTATCAACTTGCCTGGGGGAGAAGGAGGAGAAGGAAGAAGGGGGGGGGGGGGGGGGGGGTTGTGCGGGCGCCTGTCCACGATCTCGGTACACCTTAACGCCATTATGCAACCACTCGGGGGTGCTCTTTGTCATTTTCCCGCATCTTGCTCAAATCGGTAATCTACTTCCCTGTCCCCTGCTCTCTGTGTCTTCTTTTCCCTCCTTCCTCTGCCCTCCATCAGAATTTCTAATTCCGAGGTTGCCCGCCCCGCCTGACTGACCCATGGAAACCCATCCGGTCAGTATGACCACTCCTATCCTCATTCGCCTACCTCCCAGACCGTTTCTGCCGCTCCCGTTTTCCTGTCAGGGCCTGAACTTTGACGAGCATGGGCCAGTCCATACGTACCCATACTTACCTAGTACGTAGTAGCAGTCGAAACTGGATCTGGTGGATAGATCGCCCATGGTCTGCAGTCTGCCATAAGAAGCGGAAAAGGGCCGTGAACTAACCAACTAGGCTTGGGATCTTCCCGTTTAGTCGACGCCCGACTGATCGGTACCGTAGACTTGCTCGCACTTTTTCTCCCTCTTGTGTTTTGAAAAGCATCCACAAATTTTTAATTAATTCTCCCTGTCGTGCTGCTATTATTGTACCGTTTCATCGCGCCTATCTGTCGGATCAGCTGGGCTGATGCGGAAAGTTGGAATTTCTCATCCATCTATTCCATTACTATTCTTTCCGGTCAAGGCAATTAGTCTTTATCGAGAGGGTTTTGTCACCAACAGGATTAAACTATCAACGATGGATGGGTAGATCAACCGCCCAGGATGTGATGTCCGAGAAACGCCGTAGTCAAAAAAATCACATTCTGGATAGCATGCTTGCTAGATGCCCTTTGTGGCACACCGTAAGAAGATGGCACTCGTGTCAACCAGGGTAGCCTTGCCACAGATACGATTCATGGAATGGGTTCCCCTGGACGTCTCAGCCTGCTTCTTGTCTCTTGCACAATGTTCTTCGATACCGCAGTTCTTTGACAAAAGAGAGGAACGGGGGCAAATTAGTTGCAGGAAAAAGGATCAAGTCGACTGTAGAGTATCCATCTCTATGCCTCACCACGCCAGTAAGAATAGTATCATCCATGATCCCTGCTGCAACACCGATCCTCTGGTAAGTAATCAGTCACTACTTGGTTAGCACCTATAGTAGGTATTGGATAGTGGCAAATCCTCTCCCCACGATCTGGAAACGCCAGCTTCTGAGACTGCTGCAACTGATCCTGATAGCTGCCCTGTTTCCTTTTTTCCAGCCCCTCCGTTGGTTGTGTGGTTGCTTTGCAATTCTTTCCTTCTCTTCACCCCCCCCCCCTGTCAATTGATGGGTCTGAATTACCCAAAAGAGATACTGCAAGAAGTTGTCCGTCAACCTCACATTTCCCCACTTTGACCTCCAAAGATCGGTTATAGTCCAGACACATTGAATTAATTTTTATTTCTTATTTTCTTTTTTGTCATCATATAGCCCGCACCCGCAGTGCCTCCCATATAGTTACAGCCTGGGGCGTCAAAAGGGCAGTAGTAGTAGAGCTATGGATGGAGGTCAATCTAATTTAATCAAATGGACTAGCCTAGTAGGTCTGTGCCCCTAGGCTAGCTCTGCCTCCTTGAGGAAGGCTACCTGAGGTGGTACCTGCCTAATACCTAGCTTCCCCCCTACTAAGGACTACCTGTTACTACTACCAGTGACTAGTGTAATTTACACGCATACTGCGGTACTAAAAGTAAACTATACGGAGAATACCATACATACCGAGCGGGTACTGACTGGGGCGTCAGGAAAATTAAAAAAAAAAAATAAAAAAGAGGAGGGGGGTCAGAAAATCGAAAATCAGAAAATTCAATTTAGGAAAAAATAAAATCATCACAACACAAAAAATAAAAAAATTCAATTCCAAAAAAAATCAATAATATTTGGCATTTATTATTATTAAATTTATTCCTCCGACACAACTGTCAGCTCCGAGATCTTGGATCAGATCTTCTCCTATAGCGTGCTCTAAGTGTGGAGCAGTAGCCATTTTTCTCTGACCCGTCTCCCTGGTCATTGTATTCTGCTGCTGCTGCTTGTTGCTATAATAGATGATCGTAACCTTCATCTCCATCACTCCTTGACACGACTATTGTCTATCGCCCTTTCTCTAATTCCAATTCCCCCTTCCGGGTCTCACCTCTCTTCCTATATATCTACCACCTCGACGACGCACCTTTGAACCTTATTCTTTCTCCATCATCAAACAAACTCTCACTCCCCAACTTCCCACTCTTACTTCCTACATAACCCAACAGCTCGGTTGCGTGGTCATTGCTCCTCCCTCCTTGCTTGTCTATCTACCCTACTCTCGTCCCTTATCCATCACCCGCGTGTGTGTCTATTACAACACTTGTGTGTGTGTCTGGTCTAGTCCGCTCCGGGTACACTAAACCTCCCACACAGCCAACCCCACGGTAAGAAGCCCTGTTCCCTTTAAAGACGTCAACCCTCCCCGCCCACGCATAGTACCTGAACTTTGTCGGCGCCCCCCTTCGACTGTCCCCAACTCTCTTTAAAAACTCTCCGACCTCCTGGCATTTCTGGAGTCTAACATTACATCCTTAGATTTACAACTACCCAAATTCTTTCCATCAACCTCACTCGGATTAATTCTTCCTTGTCAACTACTTGCAATGGCTCCCACTCATCGTCGTGGACCCTGGGTTCCCGAAGAGGACCAGTTGCTCCTTCAGTTGGTTCGCGAACAAGGCCCCAACAACTGGGTCCGCATCTCTCAGCACATGCACTACCGCTCGCCCAAGCAATGCCGGGAGCGCTTCCACCAGAACCTCAAGCCCTCTTTGAACCGTGAGCCCATCTCAGCTGAGGAGGGCTTGATGATCGAGCGGATGGTCAACGAAATGGGCAAGCGCTGGGCCGAGATTGCACGACGCCTTGGAAACCGCAGCGACAATGCAGTTAAGAACTGGTGGAACGGCAGCATGAACCGCAAGAGAAGAGGCCTCCCTACCTCCAGCTCACCTCACGCCGGACGCACGATGCACGGACGGGTCGAGGCCCCATATGCGCGGGCCTCTCTGGGCTTGAGCAGCCCCATCAGCCGTTCTCGCTACTCTTCCATCTCCCACGACCGACCTCTGACTTCCTGGACCAAGTCTCCTTCATCTCGGAGGGATTCCTTCTCCGCCTCTTCCATCGACTGCCCCCGCCAGTTGACCCCGATCTACACACTTCCTGCTCTTAACCGTCCTGTCGAAACTCCTCTCACCTCGCCTGCCTTCTCGGAAGCTTCTTCCATGGAGCCTCCCTCCATGATCTCGGACCACAACTCCGTCTCTTCCTCCTCTCCCAGGACCATCGCCTCGCCACAGCTTCTTCCCCTTCCGGTGGACATGAGACAGCAATACGGCGACTTCCGCAGGCAGAGCACTTCGGATGAGATCTATGCCTACCACGATCTCTCGTTGAAGCAACGGTGGATCTCCGATCACCAGCAATGGAACCAGCACTCTCCGCTATCTCCCACATGGTCTGCTCCGATCGAAGACAAGACAGAAGCCCCGCGCGACTCGCGGATGGGTCTTCAGAACTTACTCAACTAAATGACGATAGCGACCATTGCTGGATATGATCAACGAACTTTTCTTCTGTCATCGATTCTCTATGGGAAATTTTATGTACATGACCTCCCGACCCTCGTCACTCCTTTGTTTGGCATAATTTCCTTTGTACTTATATCATCACCTCATGTATATTGTCTTTTTGGATGGTTCGGCTCGGCTATTTCCACTGCGGGTCACGTGGATACGGCCCGGTTTCCTTACGGTACCAAAAAAAAGCATTCGGGATCTCCTTTTGTCATAGTTATTGTGTTCCCTTCCCTTATTTTCTTTGTCGCTCATCATTTGGCTTACTGGGTATGGGGTTAATCATTGTGTATAGAGGAGATTGAGGAGTGCTGTCCATTGTTTTGCATGTATATGGTTGGGTTTTGGAGACCTTTGGAAAGTACTGTGAGCTTGGATCTAATAATACCCCATGACTGTTGGTTGTTACATTGCGCTATCGACCAGATGATCGTTTAATGATACATTAATAATACTTCCCACTCAAATAACTCGTCTCTTCTGTTCCTTAAGTTGTAAATTCCGATTACCGTTTCTCTGACTAAAATTTCTCTCGACGCGGCCACCACCCACCCATTCTGGAGGGGGGATGTTATTTCCGGATCTGGCAGGCTTATTTTTTTGGGCGCCAGCCAGGCTTGACCGTTGCGCCCATGGACGAGCCCAGGAGGATGATAGGGGGCGAGGATCCACTGGAACAACGCCGCATATCCTCCGTGACTGTGGCTGGCTGTCATCAGCTCCTGTCTTCCCGTGAAAGCCGCGGAATCTGAGGTTCAGAACGCAAGGGGCGACCCAAAGTTACGAGGCGAGACTGCATAGGAGAGACACGAGCAGGTTCAAGGAGGGAAGGCAGCGTGACAGCGCCATTACTGGGTTTGAAGAGACCGAGAAAACCCGGGTTTTCAGGAATTATGAAAATGAAAAAGGCCTAAAATGGAATATGGGTCGTTGGAAAAGAAAATAAGAATGATTTCCGAATTCACATTGAAGGGAGTGGAAACTACCACCACATACTACATACACACATACATACATACATACATACATACATACAAGGTTGGCTGAACAGAGACACAGCAGCAGCAACACCGGACAGCATCCACCAACCGTCGTTGGCGCATGGCAGACCATCTCCACGGGAAAGGTGGAATGGATAGGTCCATTAGGAATACAGCTGACGACTGTCTGATCCAATCCTTCCACTTGGAGTTTCGGGATTGGCATGGCGAATGAATGGGGGGTGGATATTGGAAGTCGTGATGGTTCATGCATAACGGCCAATGTCAATGGAAGTGCTCTCAATGGCCGGAAGGCTTTACCCTTTCTCCCCCCTCCACTACCAGCACCACCACCATCACCTCCTCCTCTCACTGAAGTACTACTACGTTAACTTGGCCCCAGTTGGGAGGTAAGGTTGATAGCCAGACAAAGTTTATCCCAGGGACTTGGTGGATTCCGATTTGACTGGGTTGATTCGCCAGCACCCCTCCCTTTCCTTTTCTACCCTCCCTTTCTTTACTCGTTTACGCACATGTCGCTAACGGTCTCGAAGCAGGGCTGTCCCGTTTTGTATTTTTGATATTTGTTTTGATACATTTATTTATTTACTTTTATTTTTTTTGTGTTGTTTTTGCCTTTGCGCAAGCATTCAGCCTGGAGAAGGTAAGTAAGCTTGTTGGAAATTGAACAACCGCCTGTCTCATTTGGGACCCATCCGCGGTACGAGAGAGTTATGGGGGATGGGGAATCCGACGGGCTTCATTCTCCCCAATGGCTTTCTTGTCATGTCAGCAATCGAGCGGTCCCCGAAGAAGCGGGCTTCAAAGCAGCCTATAGTAGAGAACAGGCAGAAGGAAAGCAGAATAAAAAAAGAAAAGAAAAGACAAAAGTGAAATTGAAAAAAAAAGAAAAAATAAGGGAAGCGCAAAAGGACGAACGATAAGGACGATGGAGCAGCCTTTCCTATTTCCCCCTCCATTCCCGCCACCATTTTCCTCGAGATGTGTGCCACTACGACCTTCCTGGTCTGGACTTGGGTGTCCAACTCACTAGTGGCTTTTTGGGCTATCCCAATCGTGACGTGCTGTTCGGAGACATGGCTTCTCCTTCCCAACCTGACTCGCCACACTCGCAACGGATACCAAGCCACACCCAGTGAAGGGGACGGCGCTGCACGTATGCCGATCAGGCAATCACCATGACTGATCAAGAATGAAGGCATCGGCGGGGTCACCGAACGCAGGAGCTGTAATCCACTCTGTGTGGTGTATTATGTATGCACTGGCACTCATGGAGTGTCTCCAGTGCTCTACGCACTGCATACCCACGACTGGTGGTCTGTTTCAGCCAATCTAACATCTCACACGCACCACTGTTGCGCTGCCATGCGTGCATGAGCATACCAGCTCCTGCTCGCCTACCGGTAGGCGGTGCAGATTCAGCTGGGGTCAAGGTTGGGTGGAGTCAAGTTCAAGGGTGAGGAAAGGATGATGCAGCTCGTCCTGGAGGACGTTGGCTCGCCAGTGACCCTCTCTGACGGCCGTTGGCCGGTAGGGGAACATCCTACGCTTCGTATCAAGTACGCATGACTATGTAGATATCTCTCAGACGCATGGGTTACACATCAGTACATACCCATACCCATACACACCTACCAGGTTGGGCATATTCTGACACAAGGCTCCGGGGGTTACACAGGACCAAATTTGGGACTTTCTTGTGACGTTGAATCGCTTACCAAGTTCCAGAACAAATATAGCATGAAACAATACATTCTACATCCGTGCCAGTCGCACCATGGGGAAACCCAATACTCCAGTGAACTAAAGGAGTTCGACAATACGGAGTAGACGACAATGCCAACACCAAAACCAACAATGGCCTAGTGAGGAAACGAAGAAGAAGAAGCAGCAGCAGAAACCAGTCACCGCCGGCGCAATGGATCTGGAGCCCTGCCGGCCAAGAGATTCTCGCATTAATTAACTACCGCTGATCTTTTTTTACATCTGATTTGGAATTCTGGTTGTTAGCGCCCCGCTAATCCACTTCCGTCCACTCGCGACATGCACACCGTGACGTACCCTCAGTTCCATCCCCGATCCTGCATCCTGATTTGACAGACGGACTAATTAGGAGATTTACGCCCTTCGCATTATGGGGGGCGTGTGGTGAACGACAACCGATCTGTGTTCATCTCGTTACCACTCATCCAAGTTTTTCCACTACCTCCTGTTCTGGCTCGAGCATGTTCCGCTTTTCCGATCCATTGGTCAAGGATGAGGGGCTTGGCAGTGGAGCCCTGGGCGACCGTTACACAATCTCCACGATGGCATATTATTCTGGTGGAAGCATCGAATGAGGTTCCAGCATCCGAACCTGCTGCGGATGCTGCAGATAGAGCAACTAAAGTTCCAACAGCGCATCCATGGATCCCCCTCTGACCACGACCCAAGATACGGGGTACGTCAGTTTGCCAAGCAGGCAGACGAGCCCAGTCAAGCGATCGTCAATATTAACAATTAATGCTCGAAATTGATTTAAGCCCCAGGCACACACGCACAACGCTCAGTCAAATGTATGGATGCATTTAAAATTGATTATGGTTAATTTGTATTATATTGCATTCTCTAACTACTACTGCCGCCGGGTATAGCATCCTGACAGCTGAAACAATCCACCTCCAACATTACAATTTAGTGAAGCAATCTACAAAGCTCTGTCAGGTTTATTTTTAAAGCTGTCTCGTCTATTCCCATCTCCATCACCAACCCCCTGCCGACTCTATCGGCCATCTGGTCGCATGCCCAACAGAACCGATGCGGTTGTTTCGGGGACCTTAATATACGACTGTGGGGATTAGTGCGTTCAGCCAAAGAGAGAAAACAGAGAATGATGTTGAACCATTGGTGCGCCTCTTCATTCATCCCACACCCCCTGTCTTCTGCCCAAATGATGCGACATTAGTATCCGATATTATTAGTATTATTCTGTTACTTCCCCCCATAGATCTTATTTTGTACTAGTGGTGTGGATATGTAGCTGAAGCGTTGAGGTGCGAAATTCCCTTTTTTCCCTTCTACCAGAACCAACCTACGGAGGAGCTTGACTAGCTATTCTCAGATTTACGGTTTGATTTTCCCTTCTTCCCGCACCCGGTTTGATCGTCAGCTATGCAGATTTATGCATGGATGGGGGAGCTCTATTGTTCCAAATAGATTGTTTATAACAGCTTTCTTTCTCTCCTTCTCCGCCTCCTCATCCAGCTCCAAATATTGCCACTCCAATAGTCGCTGGGTGCTGCGCCCTCCTACCTATCATCCCCCAGAATGCCTCAGGGGGGGCGCACACACCATTCAGCTGAGCTCGTATGATCCCCATACACCATACACCATACACTCAACAACCCTATCCCATAACAGACGTTTGCTATTACCATTAACGCCCAACATCCATCTACTTCCGATACCTGACTAGAAGGAGGAAGGATGGGGGCGAAAACAGAACCAGAGCCAGAAACAACCCCCAAACTAAATTCAAATGAAAATAAAAAAAAATAAAATCTACGATACTGCTATCTCCAAAAAACCATCCCCCGATCTGATCGAATCAAATCAACCCTAGCCGATTTCCTTAAACGGAAAAAGCTCAACATCACTACTAACCCGCCCGCTCCGCCCGCCCAACGATTTGATTGATTTTCCCCGATCCATCCCATCCCATCCCATCATCATCCATGGATCCATCCATCCATCCATATTCATCCCACCCACACTTTGGTTTGATCTCCAACCTCCCACCGACCCAATCCCTCTCGTCTAGATTCTAGTCACTTCTCCGTAATCATCTACTTCCGACCACTCACAACCTCTATCCCCCTCCCTCCCCAGCCCGTGAGTAAGTAGTAGTGATCTTCCCGCGGTCCCTGCGAGGAAGACTCAACTTACTTACCAACTTACCGCCGGTCGGCGCGGTTAAAAAACGTCCTTCTTCTCCAAGCGACCGACCCAGAACCAAGGGTTGGTATTCAGTTTAGTCGGAGTTGCTGTTGTTTATGTGAAACGGTCGCGCGAGGCGCTGTGCCCACGATTTGCATTCGGTTAGAGAGAGCACAGTTTCCACCCTGAGTCCCTCCCCCCCTCCTCTCTCTCTCATTTCTCCTGAATCGAACGGGATGGATGAATGGATGGGTGGATGGATTCGAATCTGGAGAACCTGAAATCGGAAACGAAACGTGATCGATGCGATGCGATGCGATGCGATGCGATGGGTTTGAATGGTCGGTCGCAGTGGAGCTTTGTTCGCTACGAGGGACGAGGCTGGAGATCGTTCACTTCTTACTCCATAGTATACAGTATACACACGTTTTTTCATTTCTCGATTTAGTGGTATTTTCAGTCTCCTTATGAGGATATTTTTGACTTTCCCCATCCCCCTATCCGGCGGGTTTTTCTGAGGAACTTTCCTCTTTAGGTGGGCTTCGATATCGGAGTTGTTGATTTTTGACTTTTTTGGCTTTTCAACTTTCCTTTCCTTCGGATAAGGGATCGGGAACGGGACTTTCGGAAGAATATCTATCTACTGTCTCCGTGTCCCGTACTTGCGGGTAGGATAGGATAGGATATACGCACACGCCTACCTTATTCTGTACAAGCTTGCTCTCGTAGGCGGTAAAAACAGCCGCCGCCGCCGCTGCTACTGCTACTGACGATGATAACGTATCCTGGGATGGTAAACCCTCATAGGACAAGACAGCCGGAGAGAAAAAAAAAAAAAAGGTGAGTGAGTGGGTCTCAACTCACCCTTTTCTTTTCTTTCTTTCTTTCTTTCTTTCTTTCTTCCTTTCTTCCAATCCGGCCCCCTACTGCCTAACCTGATCCTAAACAGGAGTGCAGCAGACAGCATGACATGACACAACCCCCCCATCCCCTCCCTTGTCTCGCCAGTTTTATCCAGATTGATAAGTAGTGCCCAAGCTTAATAGTGGCTGATATAGATTAGTTCTCTACGGAGTAACCGCACAGCATACTCAGTAGAGTATAGTTTAGTTTAGTTTAGTATAATATAATATAGTAAAGTAAGTTAGCTAGTTAGCTATGTCTTGATGGGGCACCAACCACTGGTAAACTTCCTACCGTTTATTCTTGTTTAAGCTTCACAACCCCTTTTTTAATTCACTAGAATTGACTTTTTTACCGTTCCGTGAACCTTTCCCTGAGTTTTCTGGTTGCGAGGTACTCCGAAGATACTACACATACATAGTAAGTAGTAATGCTAAGCGGAACGTAGAATTTGCCCGGTGGTTCCGAGCATAGGTAATTTTCTTTGCCCACTGGAAGGCAGGCAGGCAGCATAGCGGCGGGTATATCCGATGGCCGATGGAAAAGTGAAATCTTCCAAACCACCTACCTGATTTGAAGAATCTGAAAAATTGGTCCTTCTTCAGCTCTTGAGCCTTCCTAGGATAGCATAGTACATACGTAGTATCTAGCTTGGGGATGGGATGGGATGGGATGGGGTGGGATTTGTGTGTCTGGAACCTGGCGGATTCTCGGATTCTTTACTAATCTGAGCTTTCCGCGTCGTTGAAACTCTGCCCTGCCCTGCCTAGTCCATAAGTTAGTAGTACTATGGGGGTCACTCACTCCATCTGGAGAGTGGTGGTGCTTAGTAGTTAGTGCGGGCTGAAAAGAGAGAGAGGAAGAAACGGACATCCCGCGCTAATTGGTCTGACTACTTTCCTCATATCTATTATTACTGAGGGGAAAGGAAGCATGGTTTAAGAATAATTAATTGCTGCCCTTTGCATATACCCATTGAGGTTAGATGAATGTGCAAGTGCGGAGTGTGTCCGTTGCTTTAATGGGTAAGCTACTAGCTAGTAGCTAGAAAGGTAGTAGCTTAGGAGTTAAGTCTTGCCCGCATTTCCGGGTTGTTTTATTCGTCTGTTGGGACTGGGATGTTGTAGCTGCGCTTGCGGCTATAGCGGAGGGGTGATACTTAGTCTTATTACGGAGTGCATGGGTATCTTTGATTTGATTGTTCCGGGGAGGGGGGGTTGAAGTTGGTACTTATTATTATTATTCTATTCTATCGTACTGGGATAGTACTTATTACATGGAAATAGACACTGCATGCATTACTGTCATTATGTAGATATCTCTACTCTGTACTCCGTACTGTTTATCCACGCCACTGCATAATTCTCCTCACAGATACGGAATAGATACTCCCACTTCAGGGTCTACCAGCTCCATCAACCACCCCAATAGTACGTCAGGGTCATGACGACGCCGCCGACCTATCCATCCAATCCATTAATCCCACTCCGTATTTTAGTATTATTCCTCTACTAATCCTTCAGCTTCAACTACGGAGTCACACTAACCAACTGACTAGATAGCACTAAGTAGCAGCAACACCACCCCCCTGGAACCAAGAAGTGGAACCCTCAAAAACTGACCACCAGAAGGAAAACTAAGTTAGCGCACAAGCACAGTCTCGACGTTGAGATTCGAGCCCGATTTCCACCATTTGATTGGATGTCGGAGGATCTCGGTGTGGGAAAGGTGAGTGGGTGATCGATGATCGACTTGGCCTGGTTAGGATTAGGGTACCCGCCTTGCCGGTCCGCCCGTGATCGGCAAGCAAAAAAGGCAGTTAACTAATCTGGGATTCTCTTTTTTTATCGTAGTTATAATAGGTTAGCTTCGTATTCTGTAACGCTACGCGGAGCTACTACTTTTACTGAGGAAGATGGATGGGGTTTGGGTAATATGAGGTGTCATTTTTGGTAACCCTGAAAGAGATGGTATATAGGATATGGAATATATATGAAATTTTGGTGATTTCAGTTTCCTTTCTCATGTAAGAATCAGGATGATTATGATCATAATCCCAATTTGTACATGAAAAGCGAGACAGCAAGCAAAAGCGGCATCAATGCTCCCCGAGCGCAGGGACCCCCGAAAAAAAAAAAATATTAAACGCTAAGTAGATAGTTTACCTTGTTGATGGATAGACAGTCGACAGTCGACGACACACTTACCGCACACACACACTCACACAGACCACTTTCCCATTTCGAATTTGTGCGAAATCAAGCCAAGGCACACACCATTGACAAGTATTTGTCAACTGGGTGGGTCCCTCCCCGGTATACTCCGTATGACACTAAAAAGTTACTTAAGTAGTGTGGGTATGTAACATACCCTTGTATAGTGTGTATTAGCTTGTTTTGTTCCTTCTTTGGTAACCGCATACACAGATACAAGGGGGGGAGGAGGCCGCCAACCAAATACGCAATACGACCAGGGACAAGCGCCCAATGCACAAACCCCTTCTGCGTAAGGGGTTCCTGCTAAACCACGTGGAGATGCGCTTGTCAGATACAAGCCGTTGCGGGTGTATGGTTTTGTATTGTATTGATACTACCACTTCTCTGCTTGTGTTTTGTTTGTATTACAGTGTTTGTTATGTATGAGCGTAAGTGCGTAATGGATGAACGAGGGGGCAAAGTAAAGTAGCTAGCTCAGCTCCAACCACCATATCTCCATCTCCATCCATCTATCCATGACTATATTCATGTCTCTCTAAGTAAGTTATGTGGTAAACTCAATCCAACCCCCTTTGTCTAGGGGCAAGTCCTCTTCCTGCTTACAGTGATGCTGTTGTTAACAACGGTTTTTGGCAGCGAGGCTGACGGACGGATTACATCGGACTTATTGATTGTCCCTCTTCCCCCTGGTGCCACGCAGTCACTCCAGTTTCTCTCCTTGCCGGGACATGAATTTGAGTTTTAGTGTTTTTTATTCCTAATGTTATTTTTTTTTTATTCATGTACATACCTGCTGTAATAGGTTAGAGATGGCAGCAGCTACGCCTCTTTTACATACAACATTCCATTCCACGGGAAAAGTAAAGTAAAGTAGGACGTGTGTAACCTAAGCCACACGATCTGATCGATCGGAGGCGCCGACATACTTGTTCACTTACTAAGGTGAACTCTTTCAAACTTACTAAATAACTAATTGACTGACTAGTCGGTTTAGTTAGTTTGTAAGGTTAAGTATGGCATGTATGTATGTATGCACTTAGGCAGAGATTCTCCTCCGTCTTCCTAAAGAGGATGTTTCATGACTCGCGTTTTTCAAATCATTAAGGGGGCCGCAGAGAGGAATATCGGGGAGGAGGCAAATATGGCAGGGGTATGTGTTTGTGTTTGTGTTGTGTCTATTTTTTGCTTTGTTTCGAAGTTCGACGGGGTGTTCTAGGGTGAGGGTGATCGTGTGTGGGATTGATTAATGGCCTGATGGGATATTATAGTATGGAGATGGGAGGATCATAGTAGATGTGTTAAGGTAGGGGGCGGGTTTCAGGTATTTCTTGGATAGATAGTATCTATCTATCGTGTGTCTGTGTGCTGCTATCTGGTTGTCCAGTTACCCCTGACTAAATGGGCCTACGATTTAGGAATATTATGTATGATGTATCGGCATATGTAGATGTAGATAGATACGGAAGGAGGATAAGAATGACACCCGAATAGCACGACCTGTCCTGTCCTGTCTGCTGTCTGTCTGTCTCCAGATCATATGCACAAGGCTAACTAGCACCCAACCATCCCTGCCGGTATCATCCTCCACGCTTTCCCTGTATGTAGGATGGATTGTCTGACTCCGCTTAGTTTTACTCCACCACAGGATGGGGTCAACCCAGACTAGGAGATATTGGCTGCATGAAGAGCCACCGATAGTACGGAGGATAGTTGACCAACCAGTTGGCAGAGTTTGGGGGGCGCACGATCCAGCCTCGAGACGCGAAAAAGAGGAGAATTGATGCGAGAGTGGCTGCCAACTAGTACTCATTAGGACATCAATTCAAGAGGGAGGGATTTCTGTACTACGACAGATCGTCGTGAGGGAAACGAAGGAAGGAAGGAAGGAAGACGAACCGGGATCCTGGGTTCGCGTGACCCCTACTGCTGTAAGCCATCAATTAAGTCAAAAGGGAAAAAAGAAAAAATCAAGAAGTCTATAGTGCCGTTGAGAACAATCCCTGTTTTTTTCTGCTTTTGACTCTGTGATCGCTTTGTTCTCGATGATTATCGATCGCTGACCAAGCCTGGATGCCATGTGCGTGGTGTTGAAAAAAAAAGAGATAGTGGTTAATTATTTTCCTTCTTTGTATGATCTAGATTCAATAACTACGCTGCTCATCATAGGTGGATTGTCAAGACATCAGCTGGGTACTCCTCTGCCATCCATTTACTAGTCTTACTCACTTATGTAGGTAATAGACGAGCTAACCGAACCCAAAAATCTTTCTTGACTAGTGCCACTCGACTCATCCATGAAGACTCCGACTCAGACTCAGGTCGGGGTAGTTAGCTGATTAGCTAGTGAGGCTGGCTAGCTGACATCACGACCAGCCTGTTTGACGGATAACCCAAACTAAAACCAACGATGATAAACCCCGAAGGCGAGGAGAAAAGGTCCCCGATGCCGAGCCACGCAACCATCCCATCCCCATTTCCCATCCCTCCGCTAGCTAAACTAGTGGGGATTACCTGTTGAAGCCGCTTGCTTTTGCATCGAAGGATTGGAATGCTGGTCATTGTCATACATACGCCATCCTTGCTGCTCTTGAAGGAGAGGAGAAGGAGGAGGTAGGTGCTCATGCTGGCTCGACGGTCGTTGACTATCCCTGCACGCGGGTTGGAAACCGCACCTTTGCAGCAAGGTATGCGATTTGGAATTCTCCGTTGGAGGGCTGCATGTGATGCCACTGGGTTCTTGTCCCACGCAATGTTATCCATCTAGTGGCCGAAGGATGGAAGTACGGTTTTGAGGGTGGTGGATGGATGGTGCTGGATAGGTCAGAAGTGGCGAATGATGGGAGTTGGGTGTCTGAGAGGGAGAGGGGGTGCTGATGCAGCCTTGTGATCAGTTAATGATGCTTATGCATGATTCAGTATTATGTAGTCACTGCTTGGAGTGAGTATAGGCGTTGATGTAGTCAATGAAGGGCTTGAATGATGTTGATATTGACCTTTACATGGTGAATTATGCTTCGCAGTGATAGAAAGGGTTTTGTATTTATTCTCAGCTCTGTTGCTTCTATTTCTTCTTCTTCTCTTTACTCCCATTGTATACTTCTATAGAGATACGGGGAAATACTTTTTATCTTAGGCTGCTAATAAGTCTATCCTTTTCCCCATATCCCATTCCGGGGCTATCTCTATAGCAATAATGTCATATATTGTCTTTATGGCTTAGAACATTGCAGTTCCAAATATATCTACAATCATAGCAGAACATATATCCCATACTAAAGCTAGTTCTCAACATTGCAGACTCTAGAAGAGACGAACAATACCTGGACCCTCTCCCCTCCCCGCCCCCAACCCATCAGCAACCTCTGTACACATCCAGAGTCTTCGAATCCTCGTTGTTCAGGAACATCAAACAACCATAGAAGACATGTTCAAACACGGTACTAGTGCCGATGCTTACACTAGGCCACAGAAGATGTCATGGCATTCTTTGGATATACTATGCGACCCAGAGCAAACTCCTACCAATTCTGAGGATGCGTCTACCGTTGGAGGATAGCCACAGATACAGCTACTGTGTCGGAATAAAGCTGCTGCAAGGTGTGCAACGGCTTACATACAAGGGCAATAGCACGATGTCTCGGATAAGCAACATCGTCTCTGGGGTTCACAGGATTTGAAGCATCTGGCTTCATACATACCCGGAGGCGAGCGCCAATACAAAGCTCTTCTGAAAGGGCATGCTGAGGATAAGTGGATTGTTTCATATATCGACATGTGCTTTAGACAAAGTGTTCCAGTCATTAATGAGTTAGGAAGCTATATTCGAGTCGAAGTCCATCTAATGTGTCGCAAGAACCTGGACCTTCCAGTAGAGACGAACACAGAAGTTATTTGAAGAGACATGCTAATACATAGCTCTATCCTACGATTCAGCAAACGCATCGGTCAGGACATACCACTTGGTTTTATCCTTTCACTTCCACTACCAGTATATCCTAGCAGCTAGCTTTGCGACCACTGTGCGGACAAGTCCTCTTCATCGTTCAACTCTTGTTCTGCAAACCTCGTTTGCAAACAACTTATGGCCGATAACTCATGCCCAGCATATGCTTTTGAAGAGGTCTGATGGGTGAGCATACCGGGAACGCGTCTTGCTCATCATTACATTCAAGGGTCGGTCTGCACTGGTTATACATAAACTGCTTACATATCACAGCAACCATGTTCGACACTCATACCGGTCCTCTTACTCCATGCGGTTATCCATCTCCTATGACAGCTGATCCTGCACATGCGCCGGTTCGGCCCATTCTCCCTATGTCCTACGCTGTCCACAGACACAGAACCCTAGCCCGCTTAGGGTACACCTACCATATTTGGTATATGAAGAACTTCGTGAGATACATGGGAAGGAATTAGGGTCGTCCATGACCGTGCAAGCCTGGACCTACTCGAGAGATATATCATATTGAAGAATGGCGCTGCCATACCATGAAGAGAAATTCCGGACATAGACAATTTCTGGAAATGGGCATCCTATCCACTTCTTGGAGAGATTATGGTCTGGTAGACAGATGCTTTTCTAAGATACTCCATACCACGGCAGAGACCTCCAGACGCATGCCTCGGGGCCTAGGATACATCAATCGCTGATAACATTGTAGTAGCTCACCAGGTCATCGCGTGACTTGTTGAGTGCTCGACATCACGGGCTCTTTGCTGTTCTACATCTAGTCCTATCGTGACGGCTAGATACCAGGTGCTCTTTAATATAGTTCTTCTTTGGCCTAGGCTAGCTACCAGTTGAAGTGGAATATGTAATTCTCCCTGGGTTACAAGGAAATATTTTCCATCAACTTCAACGACTACATGGTGGGCAGGATTGCGAACTACATGCAGTTGTGAACATGATTCAAGCACTTGAACCTTCGCTGGTGTTTAAGCATGTTCATGATTTACCAAGCAGGCCAAAACTATTACTATGGGCACCCAGGTCAGACGGGGAGTATGTCTCAGCATTTATTTGCTAACGACTCACGGCAGTGGATTTTATCCTGCAGTTGTTCCTACTGGGGGCTCCTAGAGAGGTTCAGGGACCATTGGAAGAAAACAGAACTATTCTTTGAATCACGATCGTCTTAGCGATGATGTTGGTGACAAAAGATAGTGTATCCACGAATAAGTACATAGCATACCTAGCGATGTCACCTGCGCTATGTGCTGCGATGTCCGCTGCGATATCTATATAGGATCATTTCGTTGCCTGAATTACCTCGTCTCAATTAGAAGAAGTCTGTCGAAGACGAATTAATCAGACACCTGTCACGTTACATACACCCAGCAGCATTCCGAGACTTGTGGCTTTCACTATCAAGCCAGAACCATCTTCGCGGGAAGTCTTCGGCACATAACAGGTCCAATACTATATTCTTGAGGCCATTAACCAGGGTGTCTAGGGATGTCTACAACCGCGCCAAATATGTTTCCGGTGTTGATCATACAGCATTGAATGTAATGCAAGATGGGGAGAAAATGGTATAGCGACTGTCAATGGGGTTTGCTCCAGATTGGCGTTTGGATATCTAGCAAGAGTCGTCGACTTTCCGACCATTCGTCTGCGTGACAAGATGGCAGACTCAGCGGCCTGCAAGTTATGCAAAATGACCAAAAACATGCTGCAAGGATATAAACATCTGCGATACATCCACATCGTAAGGTACATGGTGTACGGAGAAACACGCGCAGCCTCTTAACTACAATAACAACATCAAATCTACATTAAGCCAGTCTGTCTGCGTGAAAATCCAACAGATAGTGTATATGCCTCCTTCGAAAGCCAGACAGGAAGAAGTATATCACCTGGATAACAACTGGTCTCCTTTTTATTATCTCCTCGCAGCTGCCGGCGCTTGTCGTGTTTTCTACATGCCTTTTTGGGTTATTTCTCGACACGAATTCCTCATTTCTGGTGCCAACACATGACTTATGAGAATAAGGCAGAGCAGAATCTTATTCTTGGATACGCACAATGCGAGACAGGTATCCACCATTAGAACGATGAGGTGATCAATGAGTGCATTGCTCCGGTATATCATTTCTTCTGTGTCATTTCAGTACACCGTCGGCGGTATATCACAATAATTTACTCATCTTATTATAAATTCTCTATCTAGAAAGAGTAAAAATAATATTAACTTGTCTAGAAACTACAACAGGCACAGCATGAAGCGAGAGATGGTAGCGGCTGCTAAATTGGGGCATGTCGCTGAGAGGGGTGGATTGATGGTGGCTGTGACCATAGTAGGGGGCGATTGGGAATTATATTAGATGAGGTATATTTGATTTTAGCGATATAAAATTTTTTCTTCAGTTGCAAGAAAAATAAAACGTTCGAAATTACCGAGTACCAGTACATAGTTGGGAGATATTTGATTTACGATCCGCGTGGAAACTAGTATATATTATGACCACCATGATGATAGCAGTAACAAAAGCATGTACAGCGCCACATAACCAACCCAACCCAACTACCCACATAGCATGACACAACACAACTTGGAAAAGATAGACACAAACAATCAACCAAAATCCAATAGCACAACTAAACACATTTTCTAATAGATAGAAAACTGTCAAGGTCAAATAAAAATAATGCAAAAAGAAGTGACTAGACTGGGGCTCGATCCCAGGACCTTATGCGTGTGAAGCATACGTGATAACCAACTACACCATCCAGCCGACTTGTTGATGGTTGATTTCCCACTATGGTACATACGTAGCCGATACATACCCGGTCATTTTTATGCTTAGCCTTTACCGCAGTAAGTGCATCATGACCTCTGTCTTAATTGTCGTCTCGTTTATCTCCGTCAGCCATAGCCATGAGAGAATGGAGAGAGGGCATTTTTCCAACACTTCCACTGCTGCGCCCCAGTCACATGGACATGATTGCCATAAGGCTTGAAGCCAGCCGCGACTGGTGCCTGGCACAGGATGGAAACGAGGCTGTCTAGCAATCCCAACAAGACGACCATGAGATATAAATATGCATATAATTAGAGATCTGTTTTTGCTTTCATGAGAAGAAATTAGAATCCCCATTTATATTTGTCTATCCCTGCAACAAAACTGCGACCGTTTCTAGCTCGCCCATCCTACTGTCCAGAGAATAGTTACTGTCTGGCATTGCAAGCATGGCTGAACAGTTTACCAGCCTTGTTAATACATTCGGAGGAATGAACTTTGCCGATAGATCAACCTCAATCCGCTCAGATCCGACTCAAGATCTCCTGAAGACGATTTGGGAGCTGGTTACATCGTGCCAATCCACCTCAGCGAACGCAGCACATGTCGGGACCGTCATCGAAGGCACACAGACACCTAGCGGCGAGTACATTGCAAGATTGAGCTCCCTGAGAAGAGAAGCCGTTGCCCTTGCGACGGCTACGAAGAAGTTCAGCGATGCCACTGAGAACTACATCATGGCATACCTCATGTCACTTGCTAGCCCATGGACACTGGAGCAGAAAATGCTATCGCATTATAGTGATGAAGTGAAGAGGATCGCTCGCAATGTGCTTGATGATGTAACCACCGGCGAGCGCAGTGTTATGCGAAGAATTTTGGAGGAGTGCTATGCTCAGGCTCTTTGTGATTCTGGGACTCTGCACCCTAATGAGTACTTTGAATCTCTGGAAGAATCTTGCTTTGAAGAGCCGTATGACCCTGACTTCGAAAGCGAGGAATACTATGAGCATGAAAATCGACTTGCTATCGACGATAGCTATGCTGAGGCCATTCGCGCGCAATGCGAGCGTAAAGCTGAGAGGAAGGAGCAGCAAAGGGAAGAGTGGATCGGCTTTTGGGTACGCGCATTGAGTAGATGTCCCGATGAGCCCACCACGCTGTTCTATCCGCCAGCGAGTCGTCTCCCCAATTGCCATCTTGCAGAGGTTCCGCGATACTTGTTTAGGGCATTTGACGAGGAAAGCTCTGGCCGGAGTGACCACCATGTTGTAGCTTCCGCCGAAAGTATTTCCGCAGAATCAGAGCGCAGCAGAACCGATCTCCTCTCTCGACCTCCAAGAGAATCAACCCGAATGCTATTCGACCATCTGAAGTGGTCTGCATCTAAAGATGCCGACAATCTGATGTCATGGAGTGGTTCTTTACTGTATGTCATCCAGTACGCAATCTGGAAATGCAACAAACGATGCTGTGACCCCGCTGAAGTCTACATATGCATAGTCGACACGAGGAAGTTTCCTCGCGGACAGTTCGCTCGGGACAAGTCGTTACTTCGAGCGTATCGTGATGCCCCTGAATTTGATCAGAGTATGCGGAGCTTTTGTGCTTTTCGTTTAGGATACCCATACTATGACAATGGGGAGTATCTGTCGCAAGGGGTTCTGCATCATGCTGGGCGGTCTAGTGTGGTGTCGTTAGAACAGCTCATCCAGGCGGGGTTATATGATCTTTATCCTGAATTTGCGGACGCTTCTGCGAGGAACTTATGGGCAAAACGTGCTGGGTTTCTTCGTTCAGCATGGTTAAATGAGCATATGACAAGCCAGCTCGACATACAATATGCAGTCAGAGTGGCTAGAGAGTGCTTCAATGGTTTCGATGCGCTTGATATAGCACTGGTGCTATTAACTCTCAAGAAACGCAAGCTCCTTCCCATAGCAACGATGCGACAAGGGGTTCGAAGAATCTACCGTGACTTTGGCCCAGTCGAGGTTCAACGATATACCGACATAATGAAAAATATTATGGCGAAGGACGGAGACACTCTGAATGCTTTATTTGCCTTAGCTACTGACAGGCAGCTTGAAGAAATTTTCGAATGTTCATAGTGAGCTTTGTTTTTTCAGTGAGCGTTATTGTATGGTAGTACTTTGGTTTATATTATAGCCCAGGGCAAATTCTGCGCGCTGCTTTCAGACACTCTGTAGCATCTTGTGATGCGAGATTATGAATATGACGATTGTATTGATGAGGAAGAAGAGGGGCATCCCTCTGGTGGAGTAAGTGTAGATATTCGACATATAGAGTTAGCAATTACGGCAGTAGTTGATGCTCCACTCATGATACTGCATATGCACAAGTTCTGATAACCAGCTGCAACTCTATCATGCATAAGTCTGACTACCTGAACAGCACCTTATCGATCCAATACAGGGAAGTAAATATAAATACGGCATATGAATCATATCCAAAGTCACCACTCGCTCTATCATAATACTCAACCCGACAGGTTCGGGGAGTCCCAGACATCATCGCAACCACAACGCCTACCCAAGATATCAATCACGGTCATAAACCCAAAACAAATGCCCGCCAAGCTGCTGATACACAATCATACAGCCTCCGGGATGTCATCATCATTGATCCATTCCTTAGACACACACATCCAACGCCAGTATGCAAAAGATCCGCGTACACAAGATCAATACCCAAAATTGACAGACCAAAAAGGGTCATATGCACAGACATAGACCTACATGCCGAGAATCAAGACAGAAATAAATATAAATAAACATCACACCATGTCCAACAAGAAACAAAATCGCTCAAGGGGTATATTCTGATGTGCACATCATAACCAGATATCGCCTTCTTCGCCGTTCACCCATCTTTGCCAAACTCGTTCGTAGGCGTCCTCAAGATCTCGAACCCAACGCTTCGTATCGAATAGCCTGCTGGACCACCGCTCCTCGAACAGCATCCGGCGCAGGTCGGCTAACCTGCCCGTCGCACGTCCCTGTCCTCCAGGCTGGTACTTCAGACTGTGACACAGGCGAATGGCCTTATCCTCGTAGTCTTCGTCCGACATGGCGATCAAATCCGACTGAGCCTCGCGGCCTGCGTCGGACTTCGGCAGAGCACTGCTCAGAATGCTGCTTGCCATACGCGAGCACATCTTGTACTTGTACCGAGGAAGTGTCAAAAGGGGCGTGCCGCTCCACAACACATCGGTCGCTGTTGTATGAGCATTGCATTCAGGCGTGTCGAGGAACAGATCCAAGATCTTTGCTCGCGAGATGTGCGTATTCTTGGGCGCAACGTCGGTAAAGATGATCCGAGATGCCGTTTCTTCCCCAGCCCAAGCAACGGCTGTCTCCCGAAGGTTCTGTTCGCCGAGGTCGGGAAAGCGGAGGAGCCAGAGGACGGCATTAGGAATTCGTGCCAAGATGCGTAGCCATGTGCGGAAAGTCGTGGGTTCAATCTGACAAAGTGTTAGTACGGGCTGATTTATTCTCCTGTGCTGCACTTACCTTGTACAACTGGTTGAAGTTCCCAAGTATAATGGTGTCATCGCTGAGATTCGGAAACAACTCCTTACGCATGCGCCACCGTCGGGTCTGCTCTTGATCCCAAGCAAGGCGGGGATCTTGAGCATCGGGAGCGCTTTGCCGATGATCACAGCAGAAGAAGGTGTCGCGGGTATAGACAATCTTCTCACCGTACACCCAGTTCTCAAGATCCTCACCGTGGTCTTCCTCCAGTAGCCGGTCCTCCATCCGTACGTTGCGCCGCCCGGGTGAGAGGGTCTCAGGGGGAATAGAAAGTTCATCCGCAAGGATGTAGTCACACCATTCCGCCCCAAGAGTCCCTGCAAAACCCATGAAAGACATGTGAATTGGGGCGGGCCTAGCAGCAAAGACCTCATTCCGGGCACCGCGGGTGTATCCGTTCAGGTTGATGAGGATATGGATTCCGTCTTCAACGATCTGCCTGACAAGTCGATCGACGGGCCATCCACTAGCATCGTGGAAGACCGGTGCTTCTTTCTCGATTTGCTGCCGATGGATCGACTTGTCGCTCACAGTCGTAGCGTAGCAGTATGCTTTCACCCGCGAAGGATTGTGCAATCCAAAGACGGACTGCATCAGATGGGCAAGCGGGTGGTTGTTGAAGTCTGATGATACATACCCTACCTTGATGTAAGGGTGCGGAGGGGGAGGCGGAGGGAAAACAGTAGCAGGCAGCCACGGCGAACGCAAGGTGGAACAAGAGATACGAAGCCCATTCCGCTGCGAGATTTGCCGAATTTGCTTCGCCGACAGCGGGCAGGTGAAGGTATGGAAAGGCAGGACTGTCGGTGCATTTGGCGCCGTCAGGCCAGAGGGAAGCTGTGGACGCCGATATTTGGTCAGAGGGTATTCCTTGCCATAAACGTACCGATCCTGGTACCACTGCCAGGTAATCGCCCTGATGGCACGCTCCACGATTCTGACAATCCTAGAGCCCTCCCACCGCTGACCTGACCACGACTGCAGAATCTTAGCCAGAGTGCCAAAAGCGACATGGCCGCGCGAACCGGCCGCGGGAGCCAGTTGCGCGCACAACTGCTCGATCACGTTGGAAGTAAGCAAACCACGACCCCAAGCTTCCCCTTCTTTGAGTTGACGGTCAACGATTTCAACAACTCGTTTAATCCAGCCAGTCCCGGTTTCAATGGTGTATGCGTCGCGGATCATACCCTGTTCATCGACATGCCACCGGTCCCGGAATCCATAGCCGTTGCCAATGCCACCGCGGCCAACCCAATTGCACACAGAATTCAGGGCGTTGGCTAGGCCACACACTGCCTCGGCGAATTCAGGATTCACCTTGACGGCACGCTTGTAATAGACGATAGCATCGTTGACGCGGCCGGCATCTTTGACTGCGTTCGCCAGGTTCGCCAGCGCAATGTCAAAATTACTATCGCAATGAACAGCCTGTTCGTACATTCGGATAGCCGCTTGCAACTGGCCAATATCCTTGAGAAGGCTTCCGAGGTTTGTGTAAAGATGGGCATGTCGCGAATCAAGGTGTAGACCGTAGTTGTAATACGCGAGAGCCAACGATATTCCCGTACCGGGAACCACACCAGGTATCTCGGGATGCTGCATCTCTCCGCTTGGGCGGGGGAGAACTTTCTTGGGCGCATTGTTTTGGATGCCAGCCAGCAAGATACCTACATTATTCGCGGTGGACGGACTTGGCTGAAGAGAAAGAGAAAGATAGTAAAGTGCCAGAATATCGCGAACGCCTGGAGCAGCTCTGGGAACACCGGAGCTGGAAATATTAGACATGCCGTCTTGGTAAATCTTAGCTAGAGAGAGCAACGAATTGCTGGTAGTGGAGATGGCGGCCTTCCGTGCCAGACCTTCTGGCACATATTTGATCCCCGGGGGTGTTCCGCAGGGAGCAAAGACCAGCTTTGCGGTCTGCAGAGCATGGTCTGGATACAGGAGAATGGTCTCCTGCTGCCCACGCTGCTCTGGGCCGGGGTAACCGTGATGCGTACCCTGCGTGAAGGCGGAGAATATCTGTTTAATCAGGCTTTGGATCCCATGGCGCCTTCTTCCAGCTGCAATCAGAATCGCATCTTCAAAGGCCACGGCAGCTGCAGCATTGTCGCCCAGAGCATATAGCATGTTTCCCTTGGCGTGGACGAGAGCCAGCATTCTGCCATTATCACAGCCAGGTATGGCGTAGCCGCTGGAACCAAATCCAGCTGACCCAACATCTGCCGAGCCCCGATTGGCGGCAACCGACCTACCAAAGTCGTCATCGTAATCAAAGGACGCTTTCTCGTAGGAACCCAGATCGGACGCACTCGACGCTCTGCTCTCCGCATCGCTCTCGGGTTCACTCGCATGTTCGTCGGACGCGAAACAATCGCCGTTCTTAGGGGAGCGTATGGAATTCTGTACGAACTCAATGATGTTGACTGCTTCCTTGCCGCGTTGGCTGCTGCACAAAAGACCGATCAGGTGTTCTACCGCTTCAAAGAAACTCGGGCGGAGCTTGACGGCACGAAGCCAATGTTGCAGCGCCTCTTCTCGGCGATCCAGCGCCAGGAGCGTGGCCGCAAGGTTGGATATCGCCTCCACATGCCTGTGCTTGGTTAGACAACTCAGCTACTTACAGACAATCGCATACTCACGTTGCATCTCGAGCGATGATTCTAGTATACCAACGCATGGCCTTATGATAATCCCCAAGCCCATAAGCGAGACAGCCTCCAAGAAGCATGCCATCAATCCACTCCCAACCACTTTCCGCACAGAGATGGGATAACATCTCCAAAGAGGATACAGCATTCGCTGTGATAGAACCCTCGTTCAACGGTGCGGCACCGAAACGAGCCGTTGCCGTTGATGCAGTAAACCGTCCAGTGTGGCGGAGCCGGTCGAGCATCTGTACATCGGTTGCAGCTTGCGGGAACTGAGACAGTGAAGCACGTTCATACCGACGGCCAGTTTGAAAGCTGGCAGTATCGTTCTGGCCTAAGTTGCCAATGGTGTTGTTCCTCTGAACATGGTCATACTGGCCCGTAGAGTAGTTATTGTGACGACTCGATTCAAGAGCATTGGTGCTGGAAAAATCCAGACCAGGCTGACGCGGTGGTTTCGGGTATATACTTGGTTTCAAGAATCGCTGACTTTGTCCCTCAGCAGCCGCATTCGAGATACTATTCCGTCGTGCTTGGTGAATCGATGCTAGTAGGTCAACGTAAACACCATGAGCCCATGTCAGCACCTTCTCCTTAAACTCCACATTTGTTGCCTGTGGGCTTGCGGTAGAGCCCAGTTGGGGCCCTTGAGTACTTGGAGGGCCCGACCAAGACGGACCTGTCTCGTGAGCCGGTTGATGCGAGAAGCCAGGGGTAGGATTAGGTTGGCGCGTATGATACGGCAATGTCCGCTGGCCGCTTGAAAGACCAGCAACTTTGTGCTCCGAATGACGCCGAGGAAAGTTGTTTTTCATGGAGAACTCAGAGTTGACCATTCCAGCAGGGGCCTGATTCCACGCCAGGCCCGGGTCGGGATGACTTCCCGAGGATATAGCGCCCCGGCTGAAGGCCTGTTGGCCTGCGTCGAATAGTTGAAGGGCGGGTGGGTTCGTCGCCTTTGCAAAAGGAGTGGGCGAGTCGAACCGGGCATCTCGAAACGCCGCTGGGCGATACGGAATATACACACCGTCAGGCCAATATGGACCGTATGGTCCTGTTCCGGCCGATGCGGTGGGACCGACACAGGGCTGAAGTGTCGCTGGTAGAACCGTGGGAACATAGGCGCCATTGTGCCAATAAAATCGCTGCTGCGAAGGCTGCATTGGAAGTGATTGATTCAGCATGGAGTCCATTCCTGGAACATAGTTCAATGAACGAACCCAACTGGTGCCATTCACTCTTTGTGTCAACTCTGCTGGGCCTGCATTAGTTCGGCTCGAATCATTTCGATATACCGGCGGGAAATTCAGGTGCTTTCCGGCCGAAGACTGATCCAGATTGGCCTGTTGCCAAGTCTCCATTGGGAATCCTGTATGAGGCGGTACCAGGTGGCCCGAATCGATCGGCGAGACCAAGAGGTGCTTGCTCGCGGGCTGAAGGGTAGTATCCCCTGGTGTGCCATCATACCCAGCCGCCAGTGTCCCGTTCGGTGTTTTCCTTCGTAATGCATGCTCGCCAGCACTCTTCGGACTAGGTACCAGACCCGTGGCATCGGGTACCTCGAGGCGTTGTATAGGGTGCGGATATTGCAGCCGAGATCGAGCTACGGACTGGAACGAGCCCTTGCCGAAATCGCTGCGGGGGAGAGACGTGAGAAAAGATGTATTGCGGTCGTAAGGTCCATTTGTAGCGTCGGCACCGTGCCGATAATTAAGGTGGTGCGGCTGGACTGGCGGGAACGGTGCTACTGAGGGCAACATCTTGACCTCAATCAGTGTGAGCACCGTCTTCTTCCGCCGTAATTATATAAATATATGCAAGATCAAGGTCGAAAGTCGGAGAAAGAGAGGAGAAAGAAAGAAAGAGAGTGTGTGAGAGAGAGGGAGAGAGGGGGAGACCGCGACGGAGACGTATAGGGACTCGGATTGTCGACTAAAGGGAAAAGCAATGCAGGGATCTCGTCGAGGCGGTTCGGGGCGATCGAAATCAGACAGTGATGGTCGACGGGGTTATCACTCTCGATGTATTATCAACAAGCATCCTCCTTGAAACGTTTCCTACACCTCATCCTGGGCATGAGCCGGCTCAGTTGACACTCAGCGAAGGCGCCCACCGCTTGACCCTGGGCTCGACATGAACGCTGATTGTGGCCGGCAATGACAGAAGACGCAAGTGCGGGAGCGGCGAAAGTGATGAAGGAGGAGGAAGAGGAGGAAAGGAAATCGAATGGAGGCTGAGTCCGGGGCGAAGATACCATTCACGAAGCCGCTGGATTCCAGAAGATCAAAGAGACACGCAGGCGATCCGCTCCGACAACGCTATTTGCTGCGTGAGAGACAGGTGGGTGAAGAAACGATGCAAGGGAGGGAAAGGGATCGATGAGAGAGAATCACAGCCCTAGTCAGCTTGCTAGAGCGCCCACACTGACGCAGGTGTCCGCACGACGCGATCAACCACTAGGCAATCCTGCGCTTGGCAGAAATGCTGTACTTTGGGGGTGGTGGTGTGAGTGGAGTGCGAAAGAGGGGGAAAGGGAAAATGGGAAAAAGAGAGTGACCGGCAGGTAGGCTGACCGAACAAACGGATGTTTAGTTGAAGGATAGGATAATGGCTAACGCAAGTGTGGTAGGGAAAGAATAGGAAGAATTGGCAAGATGAATAGAGAGGGAGGATTAAAGAGCCCGGGGACCCAGATCTGCCCCGATGTCACGACCGACGAAATCCGAATCAGGGAAACGATAGTGTAGGGGAAAGGTTGAACATGGCACCACTAGCTGATGGCAATCACAACAACTTTAGTGTGTCGGGATGTTTCTCTGTCCTCTTGTCTTTTGATATGGGAAAGAGAAAAAAAAATTAATGATTTTTTGTTTTTCTTTTTCTCTTTTCTTTTTTTCTTTTCGTGTCTTATTATTCTCGTCTTTTGACGATCTCTTTTTTCCCTCACAGGATGGGGAAGAGCTGATTGGACCGAAGTACTCCAAACTGTGATGCCTCAGATCCAAGGCACCGCAGGGCTGGCTGTTCAAAGCGGAGAAGATTCAACGGCGGGCGGAGAGGTCAACAATCAACAGGGGAATAATATGAGGAACAGGCGCAAGGAAACGCTGATGATTCCCCGAAGAGATTGAAAAGAAAAAAATAGTTGAGTCCGGGGTAGGACTGGCCAAGACCGTGAAGAAAGAAAGAGAGAAACAGAGGTATGCGACCAACGGGAGGGAAAATAAAAGAAAAGGATAAAAAAAATTCGATAAGGAATTCCGATTGAGGTGGAAGAAGATGGAATTGAAGCCTTGAAGGGGAAAAATTCAAATTAAAAAAAATCAAAAAGGCCAACTACTTTACTTACTTTCACAGAAGATATCCATACGGGCAGTGAGCTACTACGAACTAACTCACTAATGTAGCAGACAAAGAGTCATCGACGAGCCAGAGTCTCCATCAAGCGGGACGCGCATCATGACAGAGCGGAGCTTCCTAAACGCAAGCAGTGGGCGGCGGCAGCCTATAGCTCCCGTTTTGTTCTAGGGTGGTTCCTTTTTTGGGGTGGGGGGAGGGCAGCCTGAGTGGGTTCTGAGGATGGACCAGCGGGAGTGGAGCCAATAGGCGCTGGCCTGGACCAGGGTGGAGTGGAGAGGAGGTTACTGAGTTGGGACGCGGGTGGGTTTGGGCGTCCAGGTTGATTACTTGGTGGTGGCTTGGGACCAAATGAGAAGAGAGGAAGGGGGGGAAGGGAAATGAAAAGCAGAAAAAAAAAAAAATATGAAATTCACATTGGAAAAGGAAAGAAATATATCTTATGTAGAAATAACGAAGAGAAGAAAAAAATAAAATAGAAAGGTACATGCATATAAGTGTGCAAATTGGTTTACTCTGAGCGGATACTACTACGTAGTACTTACTATCTTACTTATTGATGACCCCTCTGTAGGTACAGTACCAAATTAATGCGGAAAATTTGGTAAGTGGCACAAAGGTATAACACGCGGTGGCTTGAAAGGGTTGTGTTGCCTCAAAACGCAGATATGCGACCGATCCAAGGGAGAGCAAGCAAATCCTCCCAAATCCTCAACCTAAATAATAATCATAACTAAAGAATCTTTTCTTCCCTTTCCTTCAACCCCCACCTGAAAACCGCGAAACAAGGGAAACACGAACATCCATCACATTTCAGTCCCACCCGAGGATACTACTACGATCCAACGGCCAGGATGGACCGGCGCTAGCCACTTGGGCGCAGGCAACGAATCCAGGCCTGTCTAACGTCAGTGGACCAGCAGCCATGGCCCCCCCGGTCGCAAGTGGCGCCCGCAGTGGTCAAGCCTTGGGGCCTTGGGGGCCTCTTGGAAGTTGGAGTTTGGGAGGGTTTGTTTGGTGAGCGCGGAAGGGCGATCTGGCACCTTCGGTGGGTTCAAGTGGAGTCCGTCAAGGATTGGCCTGCGAGCTGGCCTTGGATGGGTGGAATGAAATTAGAAAAGGTGGGTTTCATAATTTTGAGATTTAAATGAAAAATCAATCAATATTGTGAATATCTTATAAGTATCATATTACTACTTTGTATATCCCGGAGTATATATAGTATATAAAGGAGAGTTTTATTGGTATGTTATATCGATATTGATTTCGTAACCCATTCTACTTAGCAGTGCCGATTAATATGTAGGGATATTATCTTAGAAGACTTGCCAAGTAGTAAGTATTAGTCAAATAGGAGAATTTCGCAAGGAAAAGAAGCAAGATTGAATTAGCAGTATCCATCCGATGTGCTAGTAAGTAGTAGAAGTCATATACTAGTATGCGTATACATCGCCGCGAGGCTGAGACACCTGGCCACAAGCCCAAGGCCAGCATCATTCTGCAGCCCTGGAGGCATCCAGAGGCTGAAAAGAAAATCCTAACTTAGACGCATGCCGCGTCCGATCAGGTGGAAAAGATGGCCGAATCATTGCCATAGGATAGATAAATCAGGTATGTCAATATGTATGAGAAGTATATACTATGTGGTACAGAGTGCGGTGTTGTTATAAAGGAGATGATTGTCGATGGAATTCTGATAGGCCGCCTTCCCTCTTGTGACAGCAACTGCTGAGCGTTTTCTGTCGCTTTGATCCGTGCCTAAAATGTATTTCTTAGCCAATCCATTTTCCCCCTACACACCATACATGAGGAGTTATCGTGGATATGATTTGAAGATGTCAGATATTCATGTCATTCATCAGGCCTCCCCTTCCCCATTCCGTAACCAACAACATCAACACAACAAACAACAACATGCTGCATTATTATTATACTTTCGAAATCCCACCCTTCTCCCCTTTCTCCTCAATTATATTTTTCCCCCGGGCGTAACTCAAAATCTAGGTCTCGGGAATGGAGGAGGGATCCATGAAACCTACCTTAGTTTCAAGCCCCCCGTTTCCTGTATCCCATCCACTCAGACAAGACCATTCCAGCCATCGTCATTGACCACAGATCTAAGTGTTACCGGAGTTTCCAAGTTTTCACCCTTCCCTTCCTCTCTGTGCTATCCCAACGGTACGGTCATCTCCGTCGTTCGTCCAGACTGGACACAGTAATAAAAAACAATGTAAAAAGCAGATACTTTTTTAGTAAGTAGGGACGGGGATCAACGAGGGGCAGCGGGACCGGGACCGCCCTGGGAGTCCAAAAACGAATTAGAATAATAATAATAATAATAATAATAATAATAATAAAAGAAGAGTAGGCTGTGATAATCCATGGGCCATGTCACGAGCGGTCTGGCGATGAGGATCGGCAAACTTTGCTGCGCTGTGGCTCTTCCTGCCTCTCCACTCCCGTAGGCGCTTAGAAGAGGGGGGTTTCTGGTCTGTCTAGTAGAGGATAGTTGTACAGTAAGTACTACATTTAGTAGTAGTAGTAGTTTAGACTAACTAGCTAGGAGGAAGGAGAGGAGAGAAAAGGAGGGGGAAAGAGAAATTGAACTGGCCAAAGTCAAATTCATTAATCTTCGTCTTCTTCTTCTTGTGGCCATTGTTTTAATAAATAACTAAATCTCTTTCGCTATAGATACTTAGGAGAGTATCTCGGTTAGTTGCTAGTTAAGTTAGCATTATACATAGCCAAATCCATCCAATTCGTATGGAGGCGGAATCGAACACATCCACCACCCACCCCATCTCCCCATCCAATCCTCCCGCCATGTTTCACTTCTCCCAAAAGAACACAGCATTTTTACTTCATTCCATCATGCTGAGCTGGCCACAAAAAATAAAAAAGACTCTGATGATGATCACAGCCTGAACTTTGACTGCCTGCCTGCCTGGCTGACTCAGCCAAGATTGTGAGTCACGAGAAAGAAGATAGTTAACTTTTCCATTCCATCAACTCAACTAAAGTGGGATGGATGCAGTCTTATGCATGTCGGTGCGCCTGTCTGTGCCTATCACAACAACAGCTTGCATTCTGAGTCGCAGTCATCGCCCCTTCTGATGGAGACACTTACTTGCCCCATCCATGAACCTGCCTCTTCTTTTCATTATTCACTCATTCACTCATTCATTCATTCATTTGTTCATTCTTTGATCATCATCTCTTTCTGCCTACGGACGGAGTACCGTTACCCGGGATCGGTCTTCGTTAAAGGGGGGGGGAGAGGAGGGCCCAGGCGGCACCTGCAGCTCCGGGCGCGTATCAGGAACGCCGCCAATTGAACCATCCCAGGAGTTTAGTGGTACTGTACTTAAAAGTCCCCGGTGAGTGGGGAAAGCTCATGGAATCTTCGGGCTCTCGGTGTGTCCGGGCGCGGCCCCATCCGATTCCCAGCCTACGTAGATAGTTGCTGTTGCTGTTTGGCGACTGTCGATGCTTCACCAAAATTATATGCATGAAGTGGACTATGGATGGGGCGTAAGTATCCATCCTCAGGCGCGAGACGGCAATAGTTGTGGCTAGTATGTGCATGGGAGGTGTCGATCGTTAAGAGTCGGTAGAACTTGTGAATCGATATATTCACGCGGTCTTGATGGATTTGATGGAATTGCCGAGGCATAGTGGCTATACGAAACTTGAAGGATTGGAGAGGAGTAAATTGCATTGTTTGAATTGATTTGATTGTCTACGATCATCAGACATGTGAAGATGTCTGGGTCTAAATTGGTGATTTTGACCGTTAAATGGACCACTGTATCCACAGAAAGAAGCACAAGGCTCCCCTCGAAGATACCGCGGTGAGTAGCAGGTCGGTTTGCTCTTCTTTGCTTAAAATAAGCCTATACCACGTTGTGATATGACAATTCCAGGCCCGAAGGCGGGAAAAGACGGTAAGGGCCAGAGTGTTGCAAAGGTCATCTGGGGTGGGACTCATTATGATCCAGCTTGCATAGATAGCAAGTAAACCATATGTGAGACGGGAGGAAGAGAAAAGGGGCATCTCAACGGAGACGTCGAGTGAAAACACTTATCGAATTCGAAAGAACAGAAATGGGGAATCTAAAGTCATGTCTCATAAAACATTTTTGTTTCGAATAAGATGATCATATTCCGTAACTAGCATGCCGGTAAGAAACCACGACCGCCGCGAATTTGAATCATTTACTCGGAGGGGACTGCGAAACAGTTAGTGCCAAAGTCTTGGATAATATGGTGTGGAGGTGGACATACTGTCGATCTCGCCAGCCTTGACGTCGTCGGAGACGTCCTTGGGGCTGCGACCATCGACCTGGCAACCGACAGAGAAAGCGGTACCGAGGATCTCAAGGACGGTACCCTTGAGCTCCTTAGCAAGAGAGCGGTGGCGCATCTTGCGGGCGATCTCGATGATCTCGTCCAGAGGGACGGACTTGCTGTGCTTGATGTTCTTCTCCTTCTTGCGGTCACGGGGAGGCTCCTTGAGGGCCTTGATGACCAGGGAAGAGGCGGAGGGAACAACGGAGACAGCGGCCTGACGGTTCTGGATGGTCAGGCGGACGGTGACACGGAGACCCTTCTATAATACCCAAAAAGATGCCGTTAGCACTGTAACCTCCTATACTCGATCCGGACGCCGCGCTTACCCAGTCACCAGTGTTCTTGGCGATATCTTCACCGATCTTCTTGGGGGACAGACCGAGAGGACCAATCTTGGGGGCCAGAGCAGACTGGGCACCGACCTCACCACCAGTCACTCTCAGGTGGCTAGTAGAATCGTTAGCAGCTGATCAAAATAATGCGCCGAGTGGTAACTCTTCAAAATATGCAACTTACATGATCTTCACCTCATTGGGGTCGAACTTGGGAGCTGCCCAATGGGATACATATTAGTTCGCCTATTCGATTTCACCAAGGAGATGATACTTACGCATGGCGAGTGCGAAAGGTCGTCAATCGTCCTTGGAAGGTGTCGGGATGGTTGGTACGAAGAAGGAAAGAAAAAAGCTGTCGAGGCCGGAAGGTTATTTAGCTGCCGTTGCGCCTGCGCTAAGCGAGACCCAGAAGCGGTAAGTCTGGTAGGGCTCAACCCATTACATCACGTGACCTCAATCAAGGACAATGGCTGTCGTCCCGAAGCGGTAACTACTATCTGTATTAGATAGTAACTACTAGATAAGTAGCACTAAATGTCAAAATGATGCTAAATGATCCACTTCTTGATCCACTCATATTACGATATTTTGTTTGTATTCAATTGGTGAATCTAGGTAGTTGCTATATTCCAGGGTAACGAACAAAAATCAATAACCGCTAAAGATACAAACGACCCGAGGACTGGCGCAAACCGCCCCTTGCTCTCGTCATGGCCATTACCTCGTCAAATCTAGCTGGTTCCGGAAACAGCAAGCCTAGGATACAGGTTAGCAACGGCTTTGATGTGTGTGTTGATTAAGAAAGGACTTACTTCATGAGATGGTCCATGAAAGTCTGCAACGAGACATCATCAGTGAAGATGGTCTGCGACGTCACACCTCCGCCGTATCCTCCTGTCGTGTGGGTGGTAGATGGGTTCAGCTTGGACAAAAGGAAACGAGCCTGGGAGCCACCAGCATCGCAAACGATGAAACGGGGCAGTGGGAAACGGTCGGAAATCAATTCCTGTGTAGACTAGTTAGCGTGTATCTCGACAAGTTCGATATTGCATGGAACTAACCCTAGCGTCTTCCTTTGGTTGCTCAAGGAGCACCTTCAGGTTCTCGTAGCCCTCCTGATCCTGGTAACCAGCCTTCCTCCATTCCGCGATAGTCTCGCCGTGGAAGATCAGGATGTGGAAGAAAGTGTCCAGAAGAAGGATGTGAGCGGGCTGGATAGAAGCCGAATCCAAGAGCACAGGCTGGCTTCCTTCGTGTTCAAGGGAGTAGGAATCCAGAGTTGGCTGAATCATAACAAGAGAGTCGCCAACATCTTCGTGGTTAAGCACATGCCGGTAGAAAGCAGTCTCGTCAGGCGAGTTGTTGAATACCTGCAAGAACTGGCTTCGGCGCAGATGGAACATAAATTGAGGGTAGAGAGTGAAGTTCTTCTCCAACCGGAAAGACGTCGGGTCATCTTTCCGGTAGTCGGCGAAACGAGAGCAGAGTCTGATGAGCATCCGATCAACCCATCTGAGCACATCAGGGCCATCGTCAACTTCAGCCTTGAAGACAGCGATGCGGGCCATCAACACGGCAGCTGCTTCCTGGTCGAAAGACTGCGCCAGTGTAGGGTCACCGGCAGGGCCGCTGAGGGGCCGCGCGACCGTCGTGACCCGAAGGTGGTAGTGACCCGACGAGTGCTGGTAGTATGTGAGGAATTGCATCATTCCTCTCTGAGGGCCTGGTTGCACTGCTGCAGGTCCACCCTGGTTTGCTATTTCGAAGTAGACGCCGTAACTCGAGGCAGGGTCAATTCCACACATCTTCCATGCGCAAGTGTTACCGATACCACATTCCGTTTCGCCGACAGAGCTCGACTTCTTGTTCAGGGAAACAGCGTGACCGATAAGACCGGTGACCTTGAGCTCCTTGGTAGTTAGCACCTCAAGAGATGCGTTGAAGCCCATGAGTAGGTTATCGTTGGCATCCTTGTCGAATATCCTGACGAAGGACTGCTTGAATTGTGAGGAGGTGAAGCTGTCTGTGAGAAGAATATGTCCGCCGGTGTAGTTGGCAAGGTTCTTCATCTCCAGCATACCGACCTGATCGAGACAGCCGGCAAAGACATCAACAATATGTCCGTTGTTGGCAGCACGCTTAGCCATGTTGTCATAGAACTGGATACATCATTAACTGTGAAAGCATTCAAACGAAGTCGGATCAGCACGCACCTTAACAGCCTTCTTGTAATATTTGATGTTATCGCGGTCAATATCGTGGTGTGAACGGATGGGTTCCTTCAGCTCAGGACCGACGACGTGACCGGGACCCTCAGTGGCCGGTCCGCTGGTGAAGACCATAATGCGGCCACCAGCATTCTGGAAGGAGGTCTCGAGCAGACCCACGGCGACGCTGAGAGCAACACCAGTGCACCTGAGAGGTCGCTTGTCGTTGGCAACAGGCCACGGGTCACGTTGGAGCTGTTCGAGCACGTTGGTGATCTGGAACTCGGCCTGCTGAACGGGAAGGAGGAACCGTGCCGCAGGGCCAAGCGGGGGACGCGCGGGTTGCTGGGGCATGTTCGGGCGAACTCCGGAAGCAAGACCAAGCATCTCCTGGACCTGCTTCGCGGCGTATTCCTTGCTGCCGCGGAACACATAGGACTTGGCGCACTCGGTGTAGCCGAGCTCATGTACTTGTGCCTGTAGTTCACGGTCAACAACACATTCTAACATGAACCAAATGTAGATAGATGGTTGTATATCCCTACCATTGTACCGTATGTGATCAGACCAACCAACGCGTTCACAGGCAGCAATGACAGACTCATGATCAGAGAGTCCTTCAGGGCCTTCAGACTGTCATCGTCCTGGCAGGTATCGACAACATAGACGAAGATAGGGGGAGCAGGGGCGGGGCGTGCCAATTGGTACTCGATTGTCGTGCTCATGGGGTGAAGCTCTGGGGGTATCGTGCTCTCCGTGATATCCTTGTAGTGAGGCGGCAGGGGGTTGCGCATAAGGCAGAAGGGGCATATCCAGATGCGGGCCCGAACGTCAACGTTGCTATGCGATGTCAGCCAAGTCGTTCATGTTGCCATGCCTGCTAACAGTTGAGAGGAAGCCATACGCATAAGGATTCAGCACCGCCCGACAAGGTGCCTTGCAAGTGACGGGCTCATATTGTAGCAATGGAGAGTCTGGCTTCTCCTTGAGGGGTGTGTAGACGGCACCGATGGGGACAACAAGGCGGGATGCTTCCTGTCGAAGCATAAGTTAGCAGAAATGGGCAAGAGGGTCCCATAGAGCAGACGAACCATGCGAGAACTCGGAAACGTGTTCCAGCTGAGTCTGATGCCATCGCGATCCTCGACATCACTCCATTGGTCCTTCAACGCTTCGTAGTCCATGTTGGCGGCCTGGGGGGAACGGGGATTCCGTAACTGGAAGATAACGAGGGGAGATCTAATCGGGCAGGAACAGGGCCAGAAATAACAAATACAGACAACGCAGACCGGTTTGCAGGAGGTCCCTCCTATATCACAACCCAGTCACGGAATGGGCAACGCCAGCAGCTGTTGTCCGGAGACTATGCGGGGATCAGGAGACTGTTGTGTGAAGCGGCACCTGTTGCCATAAGGCCAGGTTGCAGCATCACTGGTCGCTGCGGGCACCCGTACACCGCGCTAGTGTGCTTTAAATACCCGCTCATCTTCCTCCACAACAGTTTTTCTTTCTTTTTCTTTCCATATATTCTTCACAACGCCGACTCCTTTCCTTTTCTATGGCAGCTTCCATCCACTCAGTTGGTGATTTTGTCTAAAGTGTCGAGCGAAGAGTAAATTAGACCCGTTGCTGGGCACCTGGCTTTGAAAGGACGTTTTGTTCCTTTTGGATAATTTGGGAATCAGCTGTGGTCACATGCCCTTCTATCAATCACCATTACTGTAGTAGATATACTCGTAAAAAGAGCCATTGATGTGCGCTTTGAATGAATTGTCTCGGTGCATTCCATGCTCTTAAATTTACATAAACTATCTACCTAAAATGGGACCAAACGCATCCTCCCATTTCCAAAAAAAGCCTGACCCGGAACGCCCGTATGGTGGAATATTCGCAAACCGACAGCCAAAATGCAAGAAAGGAACGTGGCTTCGTGGACCTATCACAATGACGTTAGGCATCCTTGGGTGCCTTTCCCATTTGCTTCAAGAGATAGCTGCGCTTGAAGTAGGTATTGGGGTGCACGATGGTGTCGAGGTCAGTTTGGTTCCATGTACCGTCTTCCTTGACTCTCTTAATATCTGCTTTGTGGGTATGTTCGAAGACCCTGTTGCAAGCGATATGGAACCGCATTTTGTCGACATCCTCTCGCACTCCACGTAGGACGTCTCTGTCATTGACTCCTGTAGACTGAAGAAGACCGATCAAATTGTCGACAGAGAAGTGGCGGTACGGGCAGCCATGGGTCTGTCCAACTCCCGGATTTGAATCACCCAGGATCTTTTGGCAGGAGTACGGAGGGTATCCCCGGCCTCTGCGGTTCTGATCACCACCCACATCGCCGTAAGCGTGGCGGATATTGTACTTGTACCGCGAGTTGAATTCGTCGTCGGTGAGCCCTTTGAAGCCTTGACGCCAAAACACAATACACTCTTCCAGCGACAATCCAATTCCCTTGAGGAAGAGGGTATATTGCAGTCGTCCGTAATGCTTCAAGTGGTTGTTCTTGCGTAGGTTCATGTGAAGACTGCGCATACATAGTGGAAAATGCTGAGATAGTCGGTCGATGTTGTTCGCAGTAATCGGGGCGCCATCAACAAATCCTTCGTTCTCCGTGTACACCGACTCGGCGCTTCCAAAGTTCTTCGAGAGGTGATTGAGAATCGGGGTGAGGCGATCATCTTCATCCAAGCGCGGCAACGCCCGGCTTGTAAGCTAGCAGACGTCAGTGCCATATAGCAGTCCATAGCCACCGTTTTCACATACCTCAAGAGCACGCTCCAATCGAGCCGTAAACTCTGCTATGATCATGCTGAGTTGCTCCCTACCAGGCACGTACGCTTTTCCCTTGGATAGGAAAACAGCCCGTTTCTCTACCAACTCGGGGACTTTCTCCCAGTCCACCTTGTACCAGGTCTCATCGTCAATGCGACGTAGACCCGGGGAGGCGGCGAGCAATTGTTCTGCCAGCCTTTGTTTCTCCTCATCATCCACAGGCTCCCAGTCGAGATTGAGACTTTCGATGAAAGCGCGTCGTTCTCTGGTGTCGTCGCGTTGGAAGCGGAATCTGAAAAGCATAGTTTCTGCTCTCACGAAACGCCGACGGAGTTCTTCTGTGGCCGAAAAGGCGAGGCGTAAGATGAAGTGGGAGTAGTGATCTTTCTGGCGTTCATTTTTCAGTCGTTGATCTGCCGCACCGTTGGAGGAGGATGTGTTGGAGGATAGAGGGAGGTATTTTTGGAGGTGAGGTGTGATATGCGCTTCGGTCTCTGCCGGCGACTTGTTTCGATAAGAACAGGCTTCGATTTCAGCCAAGACTGTCAAGGATTGTGAGTATTTATAGTATACTGGGATTGTAAACTGAAGAACCTTTCAATCGATCAATGGCCCATTGCTCGAATTGTTCGAGGGTGATCTCGTCGGTCGGGGGTATTTCATAGAAGTTTAAGCGATGCGGATAGTCCTGTTGCTTGAAGACCGGAGTCGCGAATTGTTTCTTTTTGTGGTCGAGGGTTGCCCTTCTCTTTGGGTCAATTCGGCGAAAATCTTGCCGGATCATCTTGCTTTCTAACAGCGATTTGGACGCTATTGAGGTGTTTGGTCGTTGCTTGATCTGCTGCAGTTCAGCAACACCTACTACTGGATGGCCCATCGCGCGACGGACGCGAAACGCGGGCAAGACGCGCCACGATCACGTGATACATAACTTAATGTAATGCTCGATTGGGACATGTCAACACCGCAGTGGTGCAGCAGGAATACCGGGCTAATTGATGGGGTAAAGATCACAAGTAAGTGTGTACTACTACTGAGCTGCGTCTCAAATGTACCACTTGAAGCAAGCTCTAGTATGATACACGCGTGTGGGATATATTGCTGGACTTCGCCGGTAGTGTCACTACAAGCTAAGAAATAAAGCCATATGGTCGGGACAGCCAGCATCATTCTCTTTCCCTCTGCCAGCTACTAGGTATCTAGTATCTGTATGCAGTAGTCCTCTCCTACATACCATAGTTGCTACGCTTAATGGACGGAATCACTGTGAAAATAAAAGCCGAGGCTCACTGTAGAGACACCCTATACTCCGTACTCTACTTCCAAAATTAGCTCGACAACGTAGCATGTGAGACAGTAAACATGGTCTGACCCTCTGCATGGTACTTGTCTTCGTCCGAATTCATAGTTAAGTCAATTGCAACGCCAAAAGCCGACATTCCCATGTGTCGGTAAACGCTCCGATCTCCGCTCACCGATTTCCTAAATGGGCAACCATCTACAAACCCCACGGAAGGGCGTGCTTTCCCCGGCTTGAGATTTGTCGACGTATCAGCTGAGCACCGACCTGGCCCGATAAGCTGTGCAAACTATTATCTTCCTCTACCAGTCCTGCATCCCTGCCTACACTCTCTCAACTGTCTCCCTGAGCCGCAATGGAGATAATATAGTCTGCCCGCCGTTCCTCCACTTTCCCCAAACTAATTGTTGAGGTACCCGCCTTTCGTCCTACCTTCAAATACTCAACGACGGCTGCACCAGAGCACCGAATTGCCTCCAACCCCGAGACTATATCGCAAACCTCATAACTGAATAGCGCGCGAAATGACCGCTACAATCCGGCAGCTCAGAAAAGCAGCCCGAATCATTCTCGTCGGTGCTCCTGGAGTCGGCAAAGGTACGCAAACCGAGCGGCTCCTCGCCAGATATCCAGAGCTCGCCTCTATTAGCTCCGGCGACCTTCTGCGCGAGAATGTCCGCAGGAAGACCCCTCTAGGTAAGTGACCTTGAGTTTGCAAGACGCTTGGGAGGCAGGATCTGTCTAACGGATTCCGCACTCAGGCCTTCAAGCAGAAGCCACAATGCAGTCCGGCAACCTTGTCCCCGACTCGATGATCCTCGACCTCATATCCTCTGAATTCAAATCACGCGGCTGGCTCTCGTCAGCGCCAAGTTCATCAATAATTCCCTCTGCATCTTTTATCCTTGACGGCTTTCCGCGCACTGCGACCCAGGCTTCAAGCCTAGAAACCATCGTTCCCGTGAACTTCGTCGTCCACCTCGTCACACCTCCTTCCGTCATTCTCTCTCGGATCGCGTCGCGCTGGGTACACGAGCCATCCGGGAGGGTTTACAATACCGATTTCAATGCGCCTAAAGTTCCTGGCAAGGATGATGTCACAGGGGAGCCTCTGACTCAAAGAGAAGATGACTCGATCGATACGTGGAAGCAGCGCTTGCACAAGTTTGAAGAAACGAGCAAGGCATTGTTAGAACACTACCAGCGCAAGGGCTGTCTATGGCGTGTCGAGGGCGACACAAGCGACGAGATCAGTCCGAAGCTTTTCGCAGAGATTGAGCGGCAGTTCTGCTAGAGTTTCTCCACCTGATGGTTTCCCAACCTCAACCCGGTCCTATATACCTTCTTGTACTATATATCGGTTATATTCTGACTCTATGCTTGTTGGCGTCGCATCCCTGCAGTCCTAGAAGGGCAGCAGATGGGGACACTGCTATTTTTGTACCACTTCTTTACACACAGACACAGCTGGCATCTTTTCGTGGACGAGTTAAACCTAATGATCAGTCTAACGATGTTAATGAGTGCCGCAATGATAATGGATGACCAGATATTCGTCTATATTATCCCAAATATACAACCAAAAGATCAGCTGCGCAATGCAGAGAGACACATAACGACAGGGATATCTATCAGTATCAGCCGTATCATCATCAAAACTTGTACATCATGCAAACACACCCCAAAGTACACAAACGCCCCCATTGCGAACCGCAAGCACAACACAATCATTAACAAAGAACAAGTAAAACCCCCACCGGGCCTACTTCTTCCCCTGCCCCCCATCCTCCATCCCCGTCCTAGTCTTAAACTCCCTTGGACTCTCCCACGTATCCCTATCCTTCTTGAATCCCTTCCACAGCCCCAACCCCCTCGCCTTCGCCCACCACTCCGCACTCCGGTACTTCTTCTCCATCACCTCACCCCCAAATTCCGCCCCAACCTTCGCCTCATACACCGTCGCCAACCCCTTCCTCAACATCTCATACCCGACATCGCGTCTCCGAAACGGAATCGGGAAATCCAGCGCCCGTCGCACAAACACCGTCGCCACCACCCGCTGATACTGGTCCTGTCGGTGTACGTAAATCCGCACACGCCGGCCTGTCAAGTACCCCGTTAACCACTCGTGGGCTTCTTTACCGAAGGGTTGCGCGGGCCGTCCGAAGTGTGCTTGTTCGGGGGCGTCGACGCCGGCTAGGCGGACGTGGATCTATCCAAAACCCATTCCTATGTTAGCTACAAACCACTCCCCGATGGTATACATGTAAATAGTAAAAGGGCATACAGTCTGATCCCTCAATTCCTTCCGCGTCGTGGGAACCTTCTTCCAGGGTACCCAACCCCACCCTGCGAGTCTACCGCCAGGTGTATGATAGATGCGGAAGTTGTCGCCATCGCCCACGCTGGTTACTTTCCCTAGGAGACTCCGCCGACGGTAATATGCGGGCGTGATGTTGACGGCTGTGGGGAATCGGCGGAGGTAGGTCCGGTGTAGGGTGAAGGCGCTGAGGATGCCGGTTGTGAGGACTAGTGTTGGGATGAGGGTGCGGAGTTCGGTGTAGGCGCTCCAGTCGAGGACGTTCTTGGGGTCGGTTTTGTTGTCTGTGGTGGGGTGGTCATTGTTGGTGGCTTGCGCGTTGAAAGTCCATGGCGGCCATCGCATGACGGCTCATGCTAGGACTTCTGCTTCCTGTTTTTGGTGTGCGGTTTGCGCGGTGAGGGCGCCGGTTTGGAGGCGAGGGTGGGAATTGGGTGTGTAGTTGGTATTGGGGGAATTAGGCTTAGGGAGAGGAGAGTTTCCGGTTTGATGTTTATTCGGGCCGTACGATGATGAGCTGTTGCCGAGGTGAAAGTTTGGCGGTCAGTGAGCTCCTTTTACCCCGGGGGCGGAGGAGTGGTGGCTGCATATGGTAGTTATCTACGCTTAGAGAATCTAAATTATTGGTCTTACGAAAGTTCACTGGTACCCCTAATATGGTTTTGGGGTACAGCGCAGCCTGTCAGTACCTTGAGTCGCAATGCATAGATCCTTTTGATGCTATTGTATGTTCTAGATATTGAGCTGTTATTATCTATAGACAACTGCAGTAGTATCTTCGGTCATACCAGAAACTGACAAGACAGACGAAATCCCACAACCAGTGCGCCGCAGTGAGAAGAAACAAATTCGTACAAAAAGAGAATGGTAGTTACCGTGCCATAAATCAATCAATCAAACTTCTATTTGAGGGTCGCGGGAAGACTGGTCTTTGCTGTCGATGCAGCGGAGTCCGCCAGCTTCTTGAGCTTCTGCTCTCTGATCTTCCGCAGGTATGCGAAAAGAAGAACGAAAATAAGTTCAACCCTGGTCGCTGTCAGCATGTGATTGCGCCTCTTCATCCAGACTAAACATACCTCTCCTTAGTCATCATCAAAAAGCCTTGTACAAGGAGTCCCTTCATGATCTGGGGTCCAATTCCCTTGAAGAGGGACAGGAGACCCTCATTCTGCACAATATATCGCATGACCTCGCCGAATGTTTTGAAAGGCTTTCCTTCGCGACCCGGAGGCGGGCGAGACTGAAGGCCGACCTTGGCCACAATCAATGGTTGCGTCGCAATAGTAGCTAGCGCCTTGGAGAGAGCGCCGAGGACTGCAAAAGTAATCGGATCAGCTCACGCCGTATACGTGGTGATAGATATACTTACGGAAAGCTTCCCAAGGCTTCAGATTGTTCTTTCCTGGGAAGATGATATCTTTGAGGCGCTGATAGGCGCCGTATGTGATTGCCGGGTTGACCACCAGGATCAAACTAGCTTTGAGTCCTCTCCATAGACCGGTCCAACCATCTTCACTATCGACGATCTCCTTTCCAGTTTCAATGAGGCCCTTCCGCTCGCTCTTGTCTTGTGTCTGTTGCCGTGTGGTGATAACGGCAACGGGGATAGTGAAGATCTGGGCGACCGCGCCCGCCACGGCACCGAGGGAAAGCTCAATGGCAGTTCCAGGGGGTTTAGGAACCTTGTTGGATGCCATGTAGAAGGCCCTCACAACGGTGTACCAGTAGAAGTAGGCGAAGTTGGTGGACGCCACACCGATGAGAGAGCCGGCGATTCCGGAGTATAGGCCTTCGATTCCTTCCTTCTCGACAATCTTGGTGATCGCATCTAATGTCGATTTATAGTGTACTGTTTCGGAATTCTCGTCTTTCGAGTCGCTTGTCTTGACTTGTACTTGAAGTTTCGTCTTGACACTGTGCATTGACGCATGCTTATTAGCGTAAATTCTCCTTTTCGGGGTTTAAAGCGACAACAGGTACTTGCATACAGATCAAGAGGGTAGACCAAAGCGTTTGCTAGAACTGCACCTGTAGCACCCGCGACGGCACTTCCCCAAGGGGAAAGTGCGGGCTTCGACTGGCCGGCCATTATTGTGACGAGATGAATTAGTTGGTAGATTGAATGGATGAGGTATTTGGCGTAACGTGAAATGCGAGAAGAATATCGACCAGCGTCCCAAGCCGTTTATTGAAACACTTTAACCGAAATGCCAGTATCGGACTTATTACCTGAGAATAATATGGCGGTGCGGAATAATAATTGGCGATATTTCGGAGCGGGGACTCCCAGGAGAGCCTAGCAGCTCACAGGGTGGAATGATCGGAGGGTGACAGAAGTGAGTGTCTGGGCTGTGCGAAAGGACTCTGGCGACCGCAGTGCTCACAGTTTGAAGTGACCACAGGTGAAGTGGTGTCGAGTGCTTTGCTCAGTGCCTGGTCAGTGACTGACAAAACCAGAAGCCCGGCAAGCAGCACTATTGAGGGCAGGGATACTCCGAACAAGCAAGTCAAGGCAGATGAACCTCGGCGCAGCGATGGCGCGCATGACGAAACGAGCCTCGGTCCGATGGCCGGCCTGTTGATCGTTATCGCTTTGGGTCACCCACTGTTTCCTGCCCACTGCCGTCTCTCCCCACCGACACGCGACGGTTACCAACTCCATACTATCTAGTACGTACCACCATTCACCAGTTCGCCTGCCACCATTCACACTTCATCTGCCGACCTTTTCTTTGGTGTTTCATCTTCCTGACTAACCCATCTAAAGTTTTCTTATCTTTGGGTTATCTGGAAGTGCACGTTCCCCTTGTCTATTATTGCTTTGGGTCTGGCACATTCCTTAAGGTAGTGGACCTCGGATGTCATCATCGGAAATACTAGGTCCCCTTCGGCATGATCATCAAGTAGTGTATTACTGCCTCACATCTGATAGGTGCTAGCCGAATCTGCAGTAGTTGCAGAGAGGCTGGTTCAGCAGTATGTCTAGACCGAACGCTGCATCTACAAAGTTCTTAGTCAACCAGGCCTTGGTAATTATTCTACTCTTTTCTACTTCCAGCTCGGTGTCGATCACCACCATAGAGGTTCTTCTGACTAACCAGTAGCCAGAAAGCTGAGCGAGATGCATCTAGTGCTATTACTCAAGGCCAGGCCCTTGAGTCTGCTATCGACGCCGCCGAAAATTACATGAAGGCGTTGAGTCTGACAACCGAATCAAAGGATAGACAGGCTCTTGATGCGAAATGTAAGGAATGGCTCACACGGGCAGAAAAGATCAAACAGAACAAGGACTGGCAGGCCGTTGTCCAGATCCAAGAGAAAAGCGGTCTCACGGCGCGATTCCCCAAATCCACACGTAAACTTACCACACGTGAGGAGATTGTTCTGCTTGAGAGCGCAAAGCTAAATGGCTTTATCTTTCCTCCATGGAAAAATGCCCCGGGCCCCGAAGATTTCGAGAAGGGAGTTGAAGGGATTTTTACGTACGTCTATCTAGTCCCTGATGTTGGAGGCATCGTCAAATGTTGATTTCTAGATGCTGACTGGGTCCAGTGACAAGCCAGACCTTCACCTGTCCAAACAGCAAAGGCGCATTCTGGCAGGCTGGGAGCGTCCCTCTGAGCTGTTGTCTAAGCATGCAAACGGCATACATGGCCTGAAATCAAGAATGCCTGTGATGTCGGTTTCAGGCACTACAGATCTCGTCCAAGATATGTTGACCGACTGCTCCGTCGTTGCCAGTCTCTGTGCTGCTACATCAAGGTCGGAGCGTGGTCTAGACAAGGTATGATGTTCCTCAACATGACATTCCTGCAAGGAACATGCTCCTAACAATTACAGCACCATCTTCCCATCGTTTTCCCCTGCGAATACGGGCAGGTAAATCCAATAATTTCCCCTTCAGGAAAATACATATTCCGCTTTTATTTCAATGGATGTTTCAGAAAAGTTGTCATTGATGATCGCTTGCCGGCGTCAAAAACAACAAGATCACTTCATGTTGTTGATCGAAATAATCCTAACTTTCTGTGGCCGGCCTTTGTGGAAAAGGCGTATCTGAAGCTTCGCGGGGGCTATGACTTTCCTGGGAGCAATTCTGGTACAGATTTGTGGGTCTTGACAGGCTGGATTCCTGAGCAGGTCTTCCTCCATCAAGATGATGTAACTGCAGAGCAACTCTGGAGGCGGCTATTCAAGCGCTTCCGGCATGGCGATGTCCTACTGACGATAGGTACGGGCAAATTAACCGAGAGGGAGCAGAAAGAACTAGGCTTAGCGAGCGAACATGACTACGCTATCTTGGATATGAGAGAGCAGAGAGATCGTCGCCAAATGCTTGTAAAGAACCCATGGGCAGGTGACGATGCCACCACCGGAGATATCGCAGACAGTTTCGGACTTGGACATACATCTCACACCCCTGCGTCCTCCTTACCAAGGACCTACTGGATGGATTGTGAGAGTGTCCTACAAAACTTTGAGAATCTGTATTTGAACTGGAATCCGGGAATCTTTCGCTATCGGGAAGATATTCACTTTACATGGGACCTTTCGACTGCCAGAGGGGTGGCTGGCTGCTTCGCGAAAAACCCCCAGTTTGCTATTACCTCTGAGATTGGCGGTAATGTCTGGCTACTGCTTGGGAAGCACTTCAGGTCGATTCATCATGATGAGCAAAATCAAGTGCCCCAAGACGATCTGGAACCAGGATTCATTAGCATCTACGTGTTCAACGCAAATGGAAAACGAGTGGCATTAAGTGAAGGAGCCCTTCACCGCGGTCCATACGTTGACTCGCCAAATACTCTCATGAGACTGGAAATGCCTCCAGGCACGACCTACACTGTCGCGGTTTCTGAGCAGTCATTACCCGCTGTCAGCCAGAACTTCACATTGTCGGCTCTGTCCGACAATCCCTTGCTCTTGGCGCCTGCCCAGAACCGATACGCTTGCCTGACAAAAACTCAGGGAATGTGGATGCCTTCCACGGCAGGAGGAAACGCCGAATCTGCCCGCTACCCGTTTAATCCTCAGTTCCGACTCGAGGTTCATGACGATACAGATATATCAATTCTGCTGGAACCATCGGAGCCGGAGCTCGCTACGCATGTCAAGTTGTTCTGGTCCAATGGACAGCGTGTGACTAGGGTTCGGAACCGCGATATCATAACCGATAGCGGTGATTACCGGCGTGGCGGGTCTCTTGCGGAAAAGAAGAGACTCGGCGAAGGAGTCTACACGCTCGTCTGCTCAACCTTCGCCCCGGACCAACTTGGGCGGTTCACACTCTGGATTTCGTCGGCATTACCGTGCGACGTGAAGCCGCTTGCACCAGAGGCAGCAGGGCGACGAGCAGTCATATCTGATATCGGGGTCTTGACTCCTGGGAAAGATCGGATGCTGGCATCCTTGGAGACCAATCGCTTGACCCGCATTAAGCTGATAGGACGGAGCAGAATGTCTACGATCGGAAATCGCGCCGTTGGCCCGTCTCCAATGTTGATGACAGTAGAGCTTGGTCAAGGGCCGTACAAGGAGATACTGGCTACTTCTGAAGATGGGAACCATAGTGATGCGATATCTGGAGTACGAATTGAGGACTTCGATCTGCATCCGGGTCTCGCAGATCAGGGTGGAGCCTGGATAGTCATTGAGAGAATTGGAGGACCTGGGGGACAAGTTGAGGACCACTTTGAAGTCGAAGCTTTGGCCGAGGAGCGGGTGGATATCGGCGAATGGATCGTTGAGGATGCATGATTGATTGATAGTTCTCTTAACTTTGGCGGAGGGTTCTTTGCAGGACTGGCATGGGTTAACCGGCGTGGGAAACGGCGTGAAGTCTTGCAATATCTAGCTTTGACAATTAGCTACATACTCTGACCAGGAAAATAACATGATCTATGTGGTTGAGGTAATTTTTTGATTTACATGTTGTGGTAAACAATGTAGTATATAGTACAACTATGGGCCGAGGCCAAAGTCAGGAACGCTAGGCCGACCCGAGACCAGCTTGGCGCAGTTCCACCTCCAACGTCATCCCCGCCCTGCATCGTGCATCTTCCTCCTGCATCCTGACCGTTGCAGCTCTGACCTCCTGGACGTCAGCGTCCCACCCAACCCCATGGCGAGCAATATCCCCGCTAGTTTGAGATCCGCCGAAATTGGGCGATACGCGTTGCGGGCGGCTCAGCTCGAACGCGCGAAGCCCGTTGTTGCCTACTGGTGTAAGTGCCGTTGATTGCGCATGTTGCTGCTCAAATGGAAGGCCACATAAACTGACTAATGTTCGCTTCTCGATTACAGGTAACTTCTGGATTGTTAATCAGATCATCGGACGGGGACTACACACTTCCGACGACGATGTCAAGCTATACACAACGGACCTGGTGGACAAGTTGGAGCAGGTACGTCGGGCGCAGGACACCCCCGCTACGATGGCGCGCACTTCCCAAAGACTTACACATATCCCGTCTGAATTCAGTTCAAGAGTGAAAATGTCGATAATGATGCGGTAACCGATGCGGTGGCTGCCAATGCCTACGTGGAGCAGTTCGGATTGGAGATCCTTGGCCGTGCGGAGGCGACAATGAAAGCCAATAAAGTGACCAAGTGGGTTGTTTTCGTGAATTATACCCGCACCAAGGCTGACCCGGTATTAGACAGACGGCCGATACGTTCCAAGCTGCTGCTACGTTCCTCGAACTGTGTCAAATTTGGACCAACCCTCCGGAACCTGAGATCGCCGCGAAGATCAAGTTCTGCAAGTACCATGCGGTGAGGATCATAAAGGCTATCAAGGCGGGAGAGGATCCTAATGCGTCCAACCCGGCGCCTACTGAGGAAGATGAACTCGAAAGTGAACTTAGGGGAATGGAGGCCAAGCAGGACGATCCCGAAGTGCAGGCCATCGTGGGATCGTCAGCCGCACAACCTGGGCAGCCTTCTGTTGAAGAGGTCCCCGATGAGTCTATGCAACCTTCACAATCACCTCTCAGTCTCCCACAACCTCCGACCACGTTTGCCGATGTTCCAGCTGCTCACTCCGGAGCGGACCCGATGTCTACTTCGAACGAGGAGGGCGATGCGGAGCCAGGCGCACCGCTGAATCTCCCCTCTGCTCCAGAGACTTTCACTTCACCTGCTGCTCCCTCTGTACCCAACCTTCCAGATACGCCTGCGGATATTGGTGCAAATCCTCCGCAAGCTCGTGCTGACTCGTTCCACTCCTTCCCTCCACCGTCATCCATCCCGCCTTCGAGCCCGTCGGCAGCATCTCACGACGCAAGCTCGTTCTACACCAAACCGACAAGCAGTGTCGCTCCGCCTCCACCGTTTGTACAATCATCCTCTGCAACAGTGCCTGTAGTCTCTCGTCATACTCCTCAAAGTTTCCCGTCATCCACACCACCTCCACCTGCACCCGCCGCTTCTAGTTCCAGTGGAGTGAACCCTCAGTCACTTGATGACCAAGCCATAGCTCTTGCTCAGAAGCATGCCCGCTGGGCCGTGTCAGCCTTGACATTTGACGATGTTAACACAGCGATCAAAGAGCTAAAGAACTCACTTCGCTATCTCGGCGCGGAATGAAATGATGTGGGACGTGTGCCTGGGATTGACGTATTTGCAAGCTGAGAAGCATAGAAAAACATCCAACCTGACTGAGCCATGAATATCAAGACCATCTTATGACAAGAACTCATGCTACTTCAAACCTGATAGTGTACAGTAATGTTGACGTATTAGTTCCTATCCTTTCAAAGTAGTTCCTCTTCTACAATATCGCATCTTCGTTCTTCAACTAGTACCTCTTGCTTTCTACTTGCCTGTTGTTTCTGATATGCCTTCTACCCAATGTCTTCAGCGTCTTCAGCGTTCATTACCATAGTCCATAAGCCTGCGTGTTCCTGGCCGAGGTCGATAATCAGTTCAGAGTCTAGTCCAACATGGCTTAATTGCCAAATAGGCCTATCTGCAGCATAATTGACAATGAGCGTACCTTGTTCTGCAACGTGCACACGATCACGTTATGAGTTCTTTAAGCACTGAATTCTTCTATGTTTACTTCATTCTCCAATCAAATACCTCTCACTCTCACCTCTGCTTCCCAACAGGCACCAAACCCCTCACATCGCTGTAGCGACGAATTTTCAATCACATTCACTTCCCCCTCAACACCAGATACTATATAAGCATGGCAAGAGCTCGCCTCTTCTTCCCTACCTTCTCTCCCCCATCCTATCCTCCCCGCGTCTTTCTTCCCTCTATTCCTACCTCGAACATACACACTGACACCTCATGTTTCGCTCTCTCCCAACCAACCCCTTCAAGTACTCCCACCGGGACCGTACCCCAGACCCAAGTACCAACATCATAATGTCATCTGCCTCGAGTCCAACCTCCTCCGTCAGTGGAACTGAAACTATGAAAGAACTTCTAGACCGTGGTGAGGTCAAGGCATCCTGGAGAGACAAACAGTTCGTTCATTTCCTGGACCTCAAGGAAGAGTACGGCCGTGAGTTTCTTGGTCTGGTGAAGGATCATGTAGAGCACAGCGGATTCGAATGGACCGAGATCCTCAACTCTGAGGACGAACGACACAACTGCGCTAAGAGTTTCGTTGAAGAGTATGGTCTGAAGTACTGGGGAACTCCAGCGAACAGAAAGAAGTATCTCCAGGAAGAATCCCTTGCGGATGAGAAGACGCTTTGCACTTATCCGGCTCAGAGTGAGGAGTAAGTTTCTCTCCTCTTCATTTACCTTCCATCCGGTTTTCTTCCTTTCTTACTTCGACATGCATTGCTCTCGAACGACTTGACCGTACTAATTATTGTATAGGATCGCTCGAACAATTACCATTTTGCTACTTAGGAAGGCGAAGAACTATTCCAGACTAAGTCAGGAGAAGACAAAGGTATGCGCTATCGCTTCCTTTTCCATATTATAGACGCTTTCTCTCAGAAATAACACGTTTTAAAGAACGTTCAGCCAACACAACCGGCCAAAGCACCCTTCGAAACGGCTAGTACCAAAAAGAGAAAATCTACTGTCAAGGAAACGGACGAGGAAGACACCGACAAGCCTGCATACAAGCCGCGGACCCGCAGTACTCCAAACACCATTCGACCATTCAAGGCAATCGTCTCTGACTCTGAGCCCGAGGCTGAAATCCTGAACAATACAGCGAAGAAGTCCAAGAAACAGCGCATATCTCTAGCCAACCGCTACATGGGAACCCCAGAGGTCCAATTGAAAACCCCCAACGGGAAAGAGAGTATATCCGCTCCAGTTCGGGGAACATTCGTGCACCGTGCTGCTCCTCACTACACAAAGGACACCAAGTCCCTGACCACAGAGAGCAACAGCAACCGTATTAACATGACTGACGCTGCTCCCCAGTATCCCCAGGCGAAGAACACCAAATCCCCTGTTACAGAAAGCAACAACCAGACCAATTTGACTACGTCTGAGTATGCAAAGGATACCAAATTCCTCGTCACGGCAAGCAACCAAGTAGGAATGGCTCCCGTGTGGCTCCCATTCATGGATTTCGCTGCTCAGGCCACGGACTTCCTAGAGCACATGGCGGAACAGTGCAACGTGATGGAGTGGAGCCCCTCAGCGCAGTTGAAATGGGATTCCATGTCGCCTCAGGTTTTCGCTGCGTCGGTCAGGTTTGACTGGTCGGACTTTGAGATTCGTGTGCGTCGCGAATGTAATGAGGATCTGCTCATTATGTTGCAGGAATTGGATAATGCATGGCAGGCTGAAGCGAATGCACAGGATGAAGCTTCTTCCTCCGGAGCGGTCTTTAAGATTAGAGTGATGCTTCATGTGGGGACTTCCTGATTGTACTTTCTTCTCGTTTGGTATCTGTCTACCTTTCTTACATATTGGGGTTGGGTTGGTTTGCATGTTCATCTGTCTGGGTAGGGTTATTGTTTACAATTGGGCATAGTTGAGGAAAGCTCTTGTATTCACAGTATGGTAGAGCTAGGCTAGGCTTTAGTAAACTTTTACAATTCCTGTCATGTAGGCCTTGAATCTAGAACCTGAGTTAAGAGGCCGGTCCAAATCCCGTATAGAGATAGTATCAAACCCCGTGTAGGGCTTGATTGTGGCAACTACTACTCGAAAGTAGAAATGATAAACCGCCTTGCAGTATAGGCTCTAGGCAAAGATAGAGAACTTTTTCATCCCGTCGTGGGTACAATTGTGAACTTGGTATGATTTGATCCCACCACTACTACTCCGTACTTACTGAATATAACTTACCCCAGAGTTACTTACGTACTAATTTCAGTGTCACCAGGTGCTTCATGGTATTGGTGGGGATGAATTTTCCGGTAGCACATTGTTGTCACATGTTATTGTCCTTTCTACAGGGCATAGTAGTATGAATAGATTAGTGGCAAGAAAAGAGGGCTTAGTCTGGAAGCGGGTAGGCAACAATGTGCAGAGCGTAAGGATGGTGTGGTGACCAGTTTCAGTTTCTTACTTTGTATAAAGTTCCAGCTACTTCTCTAGTTGCATGAAGTGCACGGCAGTAGTGTAGGATAGCTAAGTCCAGCACGAACCACGGGCTGACGATCGGCCACGGTCCATGGTACAGCGAAGCACATCGCCTGGGGAAAAAGGAAAAAGGAAAAGGTCGGAGAATTAACGGCAGGCTTTTGACGTCAATTCCCTCCCTTCCTTAATTTCTTTTTTGACTAAATAAGTAAGTATTTGCAAATGCCGAGGCATCTCCGATCCTTTCTGAAGGATTGGGGGGTTTACGTGGACAGTGTACACCGACTGCATTGTCGGCAATGACATGTAGAACCATTCGCATCATCTTCAGCATCATTATTGGCGGCGTTGTAACAGATGCCATGCTAGAAACGAAATAGGCCAGCATTGCCGTAGAGCTTGGCTGTCTTGATTCGGTAGGATATGGGGCGAGCCATGATAACCCCGTCGAGTAAAAAGATCCATTAGCAGACGAAAGCACGAAGCGCATTTGGAATCGCGCGCCGACTAGACCACCTGTTATCCGTAAAACTTGGAATCAAAGTCAATAGCGTCCGCGTTTACCTTTCCACCATCGGGCTTGTCACTGTCGGGAATAATCGCCGGCAATCAATGGTGGAAGGAAAGTAGTGCTTAGATGTTTCTCTGGAGTCTGGAGGTGACAGTGAGCAGCATTGGCTTTGGCCTTTCTTAATCCGCCAGAGTGCGTTGCTGGAAGTCAGATGCTCGAAGCTATGCGCAGGAAAAGAAACACTAACTGCGCGACGCACAATAATATTAATGATCTTGGAACGATTCCCCACCAGCCCTGACTCGTAATATGAGACGCAGATCATTTAATTATTCCCTGTAGGTGATCACACACTTGCCTTCGCGCTGTTCCCGTCTGGCCGTGTCGTGATTGCTTTTCGGGGTTTAGGAATGATACGTTCGCCTTGTTGTGGTGGCGAGTGATCGTCTGTTTATTCTGGACCTTTCATGTTCCGAAGGGATTCGTGTCTTCTTCGATTCTTCCTGCAGTCCCCATCTCATTGTGCGACCCCCTCCCTCTTTGTTCCTCCACCAACCCCCCTAGCCTCTAAGCCTCTTAGGCGGTTAGGCCTGCTGCTACCCACTTAAGCGGCGGGACTATGATCGGACGGTGTCCCTGAAGAACGGAAAACGTCCCACAACGCGCGCTTGGCAGGGGAGGAGATGAAGAATTAATTTGTCGGCTCTGGTCGGGTCTCCCGAGGACTCTAAATTTCCCACTACTGTACGAGGGAATAACCCAGCGGGAACATCCACCGTGCTGGCGAAATTTCTAGACGCAGCGCTAGCGGAGTTCGTTCGGCATACGCTTGGGTTCGTAAGAGAATGAGAGAGACTTTCACTTGTGCTTCCGGTCGTCCAGCGTTATCCGCGGTAATTGTGTTTCTCGGCCTCCGGGAAGTCAAGAGTGACGATGATAACGAAGGATGAAGCTTGACTGTAGTTAATGAGGAGTTTGCCAAGGGCTAACGCTGGATTATTGCCATTGGAAAGAATAGTGTGTTTGGAGGGGTTATCTGAGGCCAGTTATAGTCAGTAAGTGCAATGCATTCGCCATCTGGGCACTCTGTGGTGAGTTCTAGGTTTTTTCTTCGAGGATTAGAAGACCATTCTAGCCGTCAGACGAGAGGAGGTGAGATTGGGTATCAGCAACAAATAGCATCATCATCATCATCATCATCACTATTTCCGACTTCTTGGGAGTGTCAAAAAAGGGCACCTGTCTCAGTCGGGGACGATAGTGGACAGTGTAGTGCCGCCACGGTCAAGCCATGACAGTCTTAAGGGTATGACTATGAATTATTAGCTCGTTCTTTATCTATCTATCTAGCTTTGAGTTGAGTGTATGACGAGATTCCTGAAGGAGGAGGAGAAGTGGACTGAAACTGGGCCTGGGACTGAAGTTGATCTGAGCGAGAGCAGGTGATTCTGATAAATGGTTTTAATCCCGGAAAAGGATCATCCTGTGCTCCTCCTGCTCCTCCTTCTTCTCCTCCTCTTCCTCTTCTTCACTTACTTTCTTCCCAATCTTCCTTCCGCTTCCTCCTTTTCTTCCTCCCCTTTTAACACCTCCTGTGGAATTTAACTCAAACCTTTCGGTGACTTCTTGCCGTCGGTAAAATACTACATCTGATTAACTGCCATCGAGCTCCCTTTTGGTCCCTTACTTGGTGATCCTCTTTCTGCTTCCCCTCCCCCTTTTCCTCCCCGCATTCTTCGATTTTGTTCGCGCTCGGGTGCGGGGTGTCAACACAGCCAGCAGTCCACAGATCGCATCGAGGCTACTTGAAGTGAAAAGTACCACAGAGTGGTCCTATCTTGGTTTCAATCTCTTTACTTTATCATTCTCCTCCCACAATGGCCGACGAACAGAGCAAAAAGCCGGCCGTCCTGATCGTTGGTGGTTTAGGTATGCATCACCCCTCCCCTCCCTCTTCCCAATATCCAGATTATTCTAGCTAACATACTAATTTCCATCTTATAGGATTTATCGGTCGCCATCTCGCTCTTTACCTGCATGAAAATAACTTGGCTTCGGAGGTTCGACTAGTTGATAAAGTCCTGCCTCAGCTGGCCTGGTTGGCCCCTGAGTTCCAGGAAGCTTGCTCAAAAGATAAATTCGTCCAGGCTGATGCCAGCCGTGAACGTGAGTGCAATACAACTTTTTTTATGTCATATGCGACCACGTCAATAGTCTTACTGACTTGCGCCTCGAAACTCAGAGCACTTCCCTCGTATCTTTGACCGTGCCAATGGCGAACAATTTGATTATGTGATCAACTGTGGAGGTGAAACCAGGCATTCGCAACCCGATGACGTCTACGAAGTCCGCAGTTACGCCCTCACAGTCGCCTTGGGTCGCGAAGTCGCCCGCCGAGGTATCCGCTCTTTCGTTGAGTGCTCAACCGCTCACGTCTACAAAGGCGGCTCGAGTCCGCGTAAGGAAGATGATAAACTGCAGCCGTGGCACAAGCTGGCCAAGTGGAAGATGAAGGCCAGCGAGGAGCTGCAAAAAATCCCCGGTCTCAATTATTGCTTGCTTCGTCTGCCCCACGTCTACGGAGAATACGACTCGGGCTACTTCGCAATGGGAATATGCCTTGCTCGCGTTCACCTGGAGCTCGAGAAGGATCTGGAGCTTCTTTATACTAAGGATCTGAAGATCAACACCGTATATGTCAGGGACGCAGCCAGCGCCTTGTGGAAAGCGGCTGAGTGGAGAGCAAACGCCCCCACGGACGGTTCAGCGCCCCTTGCATTCAACGTGGTCGACCACGGCGATACTCGCCAGGAAGATATCGCAAAGGCTCTCTCTGAAGTTTTCAAGCTCAAGTGTGACTTCTTGGGCTCTTTAGCTTCCCAATTCGCGAAGCTGAACCTTGATGATGTTGTGGATGACATGAACGAGGAATGCTTACAGGGATGGGCTGACTTGCTCGAAGAGAAGAAGATCGAACGGCCTGGACCCATTGGCCCATTCCTGGAGAAGGATGTACTGAAGGACCAAGACATGTGTCTGGATGGGACGCTATTCGAGACGACCACTGGATGGAAGCCATCCCGAGAGCGCTTCGACGCCGATGCCGTACGAGACATGGTTGAAAGTTACAAGCGAATGGGCTGGTGGCCATAGACGACCCCACACGTGATATTCCTGTTTTCATGTTCCCGACCCGGCCTCTACACGAGCATAACAGCGAGGTTGATGACGCATATGAGAGCTATTCCTACTCCCACCGTGCATGACCACGCATTGCCCTCTCAGAACACACCAACTCGACCTTATCCTCGGGCAAAAAGCACATAGACCTGTCGCATCCGCATCCACTCATCTCAAGTTCGCATGTTGTATACCACGGACCGTTTCTGCATGTAATCTGTAATATTCTGTTTGGGTCTCTGGGTTTCCGTTCTTGAGCAACTGGTATGTTCTATATCCTTCTTGCATTTATACATTCTTCTGTCACTGGCTGGGGCTGGATGGTGTGCCCTTTTGATTATGAACATCATGCACATCTTAGACTACTTATATCTTTCTTCTTTTATTTGTTGCACTACATACACTACGGATAGGTTGAGCCTTGTCCTTGAATGTTAACCTCAGGCCGCCATCCTTCATGGCCGTCTTTTACCATCATTTACATAATCCAGCTTGTCTCAATCTGCGTACTTTGGATACATGCCCACTCACTCCCCTCTCACCCTTTACTCCAATAAATCCCTTCAAAATTCTGCTCCACTTCCACGATGCATGACAGAACTCTTGATGTCAGCTATAAGTGTGGTATGCCGATCGCTAGCGCCCAGAACCCCTCAATTTTGAAAATTTGGCGTTCAGAAACAGGAATATAGCGTGTCATCATATATCTACTCCGTACCATATCCTTCTTGCATCACATGATTTGCAACAGGCCACTTTAGTAGCATGGTAACTATGTAGCAGTTCTGATTTAGACTAAGCTTGTTCGCTGACTATCATACTATCACACTGGCTAGCTCCGGACGAACCTGTAAACACTGCCACTGCAGCATACAAACACGAATGATTTGATTATAGGAATACTAGTATGAATCTCAAAATGTTTAAAACCAAGCTAAGAATTACACCAATCATGACGCGGTTTTGGTTGTCATTTCCTACAAAGATTACTAATAAGCACTAAGCTATCAAGCGAGTTATAGACTCGTGATTTCATGTTACCACTGTATAACGTTCAGATGCCTTATGTGAATCTGTATATATTGATGATATATTGATAGATGTATCGAGTTTCCCGGATGTATAACTCTTTTTCTTTTTCTTTATTCTTCTTATCTTCATCTGTAGGGTCAATGGAGGGCTAAAACTTGAAACGAAGGGGGAGAAATGTCCAAGACGTAGCGAGAACCAAGACCAGAGGTGGGCAAGCAAACTGGTGATGCTGAAGATAAGCCCTCTTGCATGTTCATCGTAATGAATCGAGACAGTAGATTGAAGCGGGGTGTACAGCGACAAGAAGGCAGGGGTGGCTTTTGGGAGAGAGATGTGGCAAGCAAGGAAAAAGAGAAAAAAAAGTTAGAGAAAGAACAATAATATAAGGCTCCAAGAATGCATTATGCGTAAGACAATCCGTTTTACCACCGGTGTAAGCAAAGAATATAGTAGAGGAAAATAAAACAAGGAAACACTCTGCATCCGGAGTCAGGCTCAATGGACCGAGCGGGAAGGATTCGCAAAATCAAGGTGCGACGCGGTCGAGGGAATCTTAGAATTCCCAATCCTCGTCGACCGACTTGATGGCCCATTCGAACTTCTCCCGGAGGGACTTGGAGAAGAACTTCTCAATAGGAACATCAAACTTCTTGCTGAAAACCACAGTAAGACGAGGGTCGATGTAGTTCTATGTGGTGTTAGTCGATCAAGAACCATCAGCCATAGCAAGGTACAGAAACTTACGATCTTCGAGGTTCCTAGAGCGACCTCCTTGTTCTCTTCCTTATCCTGAGCTTGAAGCTCCATCGTTTCAATGCGCTGCTCGAGCTTGGTGATCGCTGCCTCGAGCTTATCAACCGTCGGGGACTTGCCTTCGGCTTCCACCTTTCCGGTCTTGTTCTCCTTGTTAAATTTCTTCTCCATATCTTTTGCTGCCTGGAGACGGCTCTCCAGCTCAGTGGCCTTCATTTCCTTCTCCCCTTCGGCAGCGAGCTTCTCATTGTCCTTTTCGAACTTCTTCTGGATTTTCTGACGCTGCTCTTCCACAAGGTAGGCCTGGTGCTCCTTCACCCATTCCATGTCCATGTCTTCGTCCATCTCGAAGTACTTGGCACCTTTCTTCTTCTTCAAACTAGGCTCGAGATCCAGCATCTGTTGCTTCAGACGCCATCTTTGGTACCGTAGTCCCTTGATCTAAAGATTTTGCGAATAATTATTAGCAATGCGCCCCAACTAACTTCACCACTGGTCAACATACCCTTTCACTCATCTTCTCCATCTGATTTGCATGGGATGCAGCGACAGTTCGCTTATGGTTACAAAGAATGGCAACCCTGCGGTTGGCGTCATTGTACGCCTTCACCTTCTCTGCAATGTTACCCGTCGCCTTCATGTCCTTGAGCAGCGTGGACATAGTGTGGGAAGCGTTGTAGGTACGGAACACCTTTGCAGTCAATCCTTGCATGTAGGCCGACAAGTGTTTGTTGAGGGCGGAGGTCTAAGTGCGTCCATTAGCGGTGCAATCCAAGAGCTAGTCGAAGTACATACCGTCAGTCTATCGAAGATTTCGTCGCCCTCCTTCTTGGGCGCTTTCTTGAAGATCTTCAAGTTCTTGAAAACCTGGGTGTCGACCTCGACTTCATCATAGAAGCGGATACTGTCCTTACCCAAGAAATCAAAGACAACCTTGTTTGGAGGCTTGAGAGTAACGTTCTCATACTTGAGAGAGCAGCATCCCACAGTCTCAGCTTCGTCTTCACCCTTCTCGTTACCAGCACGAAGAGCAAACTGGTCAATAAGGTATACTGCCGTCGCCTTTTGCCGCTCGACCATCAGCTCGTGCTTGAGGTTCTTCTGATAATCTTTGCGGATCCGATCAATGTGATGCTTCAATTCACGAGCCTTCTCGAACTTCTTGTAATCACTCTGACCCTTCACATCAGAATTGGCCGCAAGCATGACATACTTGTAGTTTCCATTGATGTTTTCCTGCCACATTGCAAGCCAGGTGCCTTCTTGATCGTGCTTGACCTCTTTCCACTTGTGGCCCTCCGGAGGAGGCGGAACAGGCGCATCTTTGCCGATATTGATGGTGATCTGTTCCGGCTGCACACGAGACTTCACACGGCCAGTTTTGGGATGCTCACCACGTCCACGGAAGAGAGCTGGCGGTTCCACTCGGAAGTTGCCCACTTTCTGCTTCCGTCCGTCCCACATACAATACATGTAAGGGGCCTCTTGAGCGTCCTTTTCAGCCTTCAAACGCTTCTTCTCAGCCGGCGGCAAAGCCTTTTTCTCTTGCCGTTGATTGTCGTAGTAGGCAAAGATTGGCTGAAAGTCGCACTTGTGAAAATCTTTGATGTCCACTTTATTGCCCTTGGGATCCTTTGCGCCACCAGTCTTCTTAAGGATATCTCGGAAATCCATGAAGAAGTTCTTCTGGAAGGTGGGGTTCTCAACATGCTGAGTCGCATTGAGCATGCCGCCGAAGAAGCCAGCCACCTCTTCAGCATCAGGATGAAGAGTGACGGGGACGCCATCATACTTCATCTTGACGTTCTTGGGAAGTGGCTCGTACGGAGGAGGGAAAACCACGCCGTTGTGTTCAAGGGTCGTCCACTTGATCGTGCCATCACCCTTGGTTGGGTCTTCCCACCATCTGTACTCTTCTTCCTCGGCGTCTTCAGCCTCCTCGCTTTCTTCCTTTTTGACAGGGGTCGACTTGGCGCTAGAGGCAGCCCGCTTCACATGCGAAGGCAACGCAGCCTTCTCACTGGCCTTGGTTGGCTTGGCCGTCTTCTTGACGGTCGAAGGCTTCACGTCCTCGGGCTCTTTTTTCACGCCATTGGCCTGTCTCTTGGTTGCTGTGGCCTTCGTAGTCTTCGGGGGGGCTTGCTTGCGGGTCGCTTTCGCATCCTTCTCTGCCTTCTGCTGTATCTTCTTCTTCTGCGAGGCGAGTTTTCTTTCGATGGGCACATCGGAATCGGATTCTTCACCTATAGCCGTTTCCGACGCCTTGGGAAGCTTTCTTCCATTAAGCGCCAGAGGTACGTCATCGTCCGTTTCGGGGTCCTCGTGCTTCACGGAAGTGCGGCGTCGCTTGCTCTGTCGACTGGTCAGCCGCTGGAACGAACAGCGACAGCAATAGCGTCGCGAGAGTAGGGGGAACGAAGGAACTGGCGTGGAGGTAATCGGCGTACCAAAGGTTGATCATCCTCACTGCTCTCAGGTTCGGCGTAAGACTTTCTCTGACCGACGCTTGAGCGCGACTTCCGCTTGGGAACGGCGGCAGCGTCGGCATCGGCCATGTCCACATCATTTTCGGCCTGAACGGGACCAAAGCGGATGGATACGCCTGGATCAACATGGCCATTTGTCTCCGTCGCGTCGCGCATTTTCGAATCCGTGTGGGAACCTTAAACACAAGAGAAAGTGTAAGACTTATCGCATTCATGAGGGGTCAAGGAGATCAATGCGCAAAAAGAGGTGATTGAGTCGCGAATCTGACCCCAAACAAAGGGAAGTGATGGGTAACTGAGGCGTGAAAGAGAGGCGGGAAAGGGTCATGTGAGAGCAAAGAAAGAAGAGTAACACTCACTGGTACGGCGACCATTTGCCTTGACTAGCGGGGTATCGTCTTCCGAAGAGCTCATGGTTGCCAGGCGATTGATGGAAAAAGCGCGTGGGCCCAAGGAGCGAGTAGACAGGCAAAACCGGGGTGGGAGAGCGCAGGGGCGCGCGCGAGAGAGGGCGAAATTGCGGATCGGAGCTGGCGCTTGAAGGAGTGATGAAAGCAACGGCAGCCTGGCCAATGGGAAGGCTGATGGCAACGAGAAAGCGTCTACTAAAAGGGAGAGACAGACATAGACCGAATAGGGAAAGACGGAAGGAAAACGAGAAACCGGAGAGGGGAGGGTGGAAAGAGACTCGAGCGGGAGGAGCGGAGAGGAGAAGAAGCTGAAGGGGGGAGAGGGGAAGAAGAGAGAAAAGAGACAGCAGAGCCAAAGATGACGAGAGGGAAAAGGAAAGGGAAGGGAAGAGAGAAGAGAGAGAGAGAGAGAGGAAAGAGAGGAAGAAGAGAAGGAATGGAATGGAAAACGAGGCCGTCTTTTGGGGCCTGAGGCGATCTTCACGTTTCTCCGGACCGTCAGCCACTCGCCGTGCGAGGAGGCTGGCAGCCTGAGGTGCCAAGGCTGCCGGGTCTGGAAGTTTGTATGGAAATTATGACGACTCCATTTCAATTCCGGGCGCCTCGGTGCCTGCATGCCTGAGTGGCGCTGCTGACTCAGCCGACGTAAGCCTGCGCGCAGCCAGGTCACCTGATATGCCCGGCAACTTGAGAGCTGCCAGTTTAGGATTAGCGCCGTGCACGCCCGGCCGGGCTGCATGGCTGGTCGCTGTGGACACCCGGACACCCGGACCACCAGCCATTTCACCACCAGACTACCCGTTTGGGTCTAGCGCGGTTGGGTCCCGTGCTGCCGGCTGTCGGAAGAACAGAAACAGGAGTCCAACTTCAACCACCGACTTCTCAACCGCCAGCCTACGAGGATTCCTCTACCCTCTCCCTCCTCCCCCTCTCCCCACACTATCCCCTCTACGATTGTTTATCGTTGGTCTCTTCGACCGTACGGCTTCTTTGCAATATGTTCTCCCGTGCTGTTCGTCCGGCTGTGAGGGCTGGTAGCATTGCGGTCTCCCGGTAAGTTCTTCTTCTCTTCCGGAATGTCCACAACACCCGCCCGTCCGTCGCCTTTTCGTTTCCCTCCCACACCCCAGCTAGGCTGTTCCCAGCTCGCTCCCACCCCCCAAACCACCAAACCTTTAAGCTTTAGGAAAACGAGGAGATGGAGCTACAGGCAGACCAATCGAGTGGTTCAATGGCTGATTTTTTCGAAGCACTGCTCCTCCCAATGCCGCCAACTTCGCGACTCTGCGTGAAATCGAGGGCCGTCTCAAGTCCATCAAGAACATCGAGAAGATCACCAACACCATGAAGGTCATCGCCTCCACCCGTCTTACTCGCGCCCAGAAGGCCATGGAGGACTCTCGCACCTACGGTCAGACCTCCAACACCGTTTTCGAGAACGCCGAGACCAAGCCTCTCGAGGACAAGAAGACTCTGCTCGTCGTCGCCAGCTCCGACAAGGGTCTTTGCGGTGGTATCCACTCCGGTCTCAGCAAGGCTACTCGTCGCATGCTCCAGCAGCACCCCGATGCCGACATCGTCGTCCTCGGTGAGAAGGCCAAGGCTCAGCTGTCTCGTACCAACCCCAACGCCATCGTCCTGAGCTTCGCCAACGTCTGCAAGGACATCCCCACCTTCAATGACGCTCAGTCCATCGCCGACCAGATCTCTCAGCTGCCCACCGACTACGCCAGCGTCAAGATCATCTACAACCAGTTCATCAACGCCCAGTCCTACGAGGCCGGTACCGTTGAGGCTTACTCTGAGGAGGCTATCACCCAGTCTCGTGAGTTATATCAGATGTAATGTGTTTTGCGCGTATCGGGACTGAACTCTCTGCTCTAGCCAACCTCTCTACTTTCGAGACTGATGACCAGACTCTGGCCCACCTCCGCGAATACGCCCTTGCCAACAACCTCTTCTGGGCTATGGCTGAGGGTCACGCTTGCGAAATCTCCGTAAGTTCTTCCGCTTAAAATAACATTTCATTTGGAATAACAAGCTAATGTGATTACAGGCTCGTCGTAACGCCATGGAGGCAAGTATCATTCAGATGTTCGAAATTAACCCAGACTAACCATGTTCTACAGAACGCCTCCAAGAACGCTGGTGAGATGATCAACAAGTAAGTCTCAAAGTTCACCCGATTTCACTGATCAAGGCTAATACCATGCAGGTTCCAGATCTTGTACAACCGTCAGCGTCAAGCCGCCATTACCGGTGAACTGGTTGAGATTATCACTGGTGCCACCGCCAGTGCGGACATGTAAAAGCTTCCATGAAGCTTGTGTGGGGAGGAGTCGCCATGTGTGTAGACTTACTCATAAATACCTAGATGCTTGTCAGCCTGTAAAATCTATCACTATCTTTTCTTTGTCATTGTCTTTTTGTGTTCTCATGACCAATTGGTAGCGTGGAGGGAATGCCGCTGTCATTACACAATATAGGCGGGAATATCAAACGGGAACTTCCCGTCACTTCACGTTTGCATTCACAGGCTGAACTTCACGTATTCGGGGGAAGTCCCTTCCATTCACTGCTTGCCTTGACAGATGTGTCCGGACCTGTCAACAATCCCCCTCTCGGCGTTTGTTTCCTTCTCTTCCTGCACCTACTCGCAACGCCCATCACTTTCCCCTCACGCCTACGCCATCTTGTATCTCTCATACTGCACATCGTCACATCTACTTCAAACTTTAGGAATCAAGTCATTTCATCAAGATGTATTCCGCTACACGCGTGACCAATTACTACTCGATTCTGGGGATTTCTCACAACTCGTCTCTAAAGGACATCAACAGCGCGTACAAGAAGCTCGCACTGAAGCATCATCCGGACAAGCAAGGCACCGGCAGTGCAGATGTCTCCAACGACGAGTTCCAGAAGGTGAGTGAATAAAAGGAAAGATTATATGAACCTCACAATTGACTCCCTCACTCATCTTGTCCGATAATCATCATCACCATACAATCTTCTAAGCAATAAAGCAAGCTGAACCTCACATTATCTCAGATCCAAGAAGCCATCGAGACCCTCCGCGATCCCATCCGGAAGCAAGAGCACGACGATACACTCCGTCGAGCTGGCTACTACTTCCACTCCACCCCGTTTGGCTCTGACGACGAGTACGAAGACTGGCCAGAAGGATCTTGGAGACCTATGAGCTGGAAGCGCTACGAGGATTTCAAAGACCCCATGGATCTGTACAGATACAAGTACGGCAATAGTGTTCATATGGACCCGTTCGCTCCTGAGTCTCTGGTTGAGAAAGCTCGTGTGGAGATTGAGATTAGAGTAGGTGAGCAGTTGGAGAGGGAAGCTGCTGCGGCGGCGGCGGCGGCGGCGGCGGCAGCACGGGCTGCGGCTGCGGATGGTATGGGAAGTGAGAATGAAGACGATGATGGTGAGGAAGATGAAGGGGTTGATGACGGTGGCATTTTGTTTAACAAACCTCAGCATTTTCAGGATATCCTGGAGTATCTTCGCAATCAGGAAGCTGAGGGTATTGAGAAGAGAAGAAAGGCCATGAGGGCTAATGTTGAAAAGGATGAGGAGAGGCTGAAGAATGGGGAGGAAGATGAGCTCGACCATGACGAGAAAGAGTTTGCTCGTGGCTACGGTAATGAACATTGCTGGAGATCTAAGGAGGCTGGGTCCGATGTTTCCAGAGAGTGGCACGAGAGCTTTTATTACAACGAAGAAGAGGCCGTCTACTACGGTGGCGACGAGGATGAAGGCGAGGATGAAGGCGATGATGAAGGCGATGATGAAGGCGATGAAGAAGACGAAGAGGAAGACGAGGAGGGGGATGACGACGATGAAGATGACGATGACAACCGCCGTGGAGAGAACCAGAATGATGATCCTGAGAATGAGGACGAAGACGACGAGCAGCCCCAAGGCCCAGGAGCAGGAGCACCTACTCAGCACCATGACAATTTTTATGATGCGGATCGCTACGAAGACGATGGATACTATCATTCCGATGAGGAAGATGATCTATACGGAGATGGCGGCAATAACAATGGAGCAGACATCTACTTTTTCAGCTTTTCTCACACTACGAGCGAGCAGCCTGCCTCGAACTTCTCCGAGAGCACCGAGTACGTGACTGCCGAATGTGCTAGAGAATCGGACGCTGAATCTGTCATGGATGAAGCTGGCGGTGTCTGTCTCACTGATTCTATGAGCAATTTGCCCCTGCCTACCGACTCGAACATCTTCTCTCCCGCCATCAACCCTCCTTCTTTCCCCTCTGTCACGCCCTTCCTCCCCTCCCCCGCCATCAAAGCCAACGCCACCACTAGCATCGACAATGGCGACCCGCTCCTCTTCCACTTCTGCTCTAAACTCAACGGCCCAGCCAACAGCTACACCAGCCAGGACTTCCTTTTCGAGCTAACTGGCATGGTCTTCGACGTGTACTGCGGTTGGTTGGAAGGTGTCCGCCTCACCTTCCCGGGGGCGAAGCCGCTCAGCAAGGAGAAGCAAGATGCCCCGGCTTGTCTCCATCTGGGCGGCTGGAAGAAGAGTTTTGGCCGGGACAAGTGTGACGGGTGCCAGCTTCGGCAGCCGCTTTTTATGCTCACTTGCCCGGGATGCGGGATTGAGAAGTGCGGGGGGTGCAGGTTGACCTCTGCCGCTGCTGCTGCGGGTAAGGGGGAGGGGGGAGGGGATTTGCTGAGGGGATGGGATGTTAGTGCGCTGGGCTGGTAGGAGCCGGTTGTTTTTCTTTTCATTTCCTTTAATTTTCTCTCAAAGGAGGTGAAGATCGTGGTCTGGTCTACGTTTCATTTGATATTACTTGAGACTTTGTTATTTTTTTGACGCTTTGTTTCAGTTCGTTTACTATTCATGAAAACCTAATCTAGTGAGCTTAAGTATGCAATGCAGTATTCCTCAGTGATAATTGAACAATCACCTCATCTATCAAACCTAAATATAACAAGCTCACGATCGCGGTTCTGCCCTATTATATAGTCCTCCGTCCCACAAACCTTCCCCATCCCAATGAACTCCGTTACCATGCTCCCTGGCAAGACAATTGCCGGTTCAGGAGCGTACTCAGGTGAGGCAACAGCGAGAAACAGAGCCATTTCAATCGGCCATTCCTGTTTCTCATAGTAAAGACAATAACCCGTCTGCGACTGCTCATCATACGACTCACAAACAATAGAATGCCACGGTTCATCGCAGATCGCAAACGTAATAGGTTTAGTCTGCAAGCTACAGTTCCCTCGATACGGTGGCAAGGCAAAGTCAGCGCGTTGTCGCCGGCGCGGACCCTCACCGACGATGGGGATAGTCGTCACCCACACCTCAGACTCCCATGCATCAGGAATAAGAACCTGCGGTGAACGGCCCGCGCACGTACCCTCGAGGATTTCTATGGACTGATCGTCGTCGGTGATGCTGAGGGATTGTATCATTGGGAGACCTCGCTGACGGATGCCGTAGAAATCTAGTTCTCTGAACCCGAGGCGAGTGATGATGGTTGGTCCGAGGTCTTCTTCTCCTCCTTCTCCTCCTGCGGACTCGAATCGCAAGCGACCTGTCGGGTCTAGGGAAGGTCGGTAATCCGAGGGTTTGGAAATGTCCCATACGGAGAGGGACTCGATGGGGGCGTCCTCGTCTGCGGTGTAGAGGCTGCGGTTGGGTTGCCAGATGTAGATGGCATAATGGGTGCTGGTATGGGTGGAGTAGAACCGATCTCGCTCGCTGAGAGGATGGCCGAGGAACATGATCTTCCATTCGTTTCGGAAGTTGACGCTCCAGCCATCTTCCTTACGGTTTACGTCGAAGGAGGTCGCGAAGTGTCGGTGGACACCATCGCTGTCGTTGAGCCAGTGGTAGGGTATGTATTCTGCCCATTCGATGATGAGGACTCGTTTCTGCAGACGGACTCGGCGGATTATTCGCCCGACGATGATGAATGGGACCATGAATTTCCTGTCGGTTTCCATGTCCATTAGGACGAGACATGAATGCTCTGCACTTGGGAATACTAGGAGCCCGTCGTCGTAGGTCCAGAAGGTCTCGCCGAATGATCGGTCGACGCGCTGCATGAGATGGCTGGCGTGGTGTTCCCATGGCGGGACGGAGAACCAGTTCTTCTGGCCTGTGATGCCGAAGTCATTGCTGAGCTTGAACTTGTGCATTGTTCGGTACGTTAGTCGACTTAGATAGTCGTATTTGGCTGTGACATGGTCGAAGATCTTGGATATGTGAGTGTCGTATTCTGGTGATTCGAGTGTTTCTGCGCTTTCAGAGGCTAGCTGTCGCACTTCTCTGGCTAAGGGGTATCGTTTCTTTAGCATTGGAAGCAGGTTGGCGCCAATGCGAAAGGCTTCATTCCAGGACTTGCAGACTCGTCGGCAACGGAGGACATCGCCCGGGTCGAGACGCTTCAGTATAAGCCAGAAGATCTCCCGGGGCAGGAGGGCCATGCCCTTGCCTTCAGATGGGGATGCATTGGACATGGTCGTTATGTTTTTTTTGAGAATTGGTAAGGCGGGGAAAGTGCCTGGGGGGATTCCGAGCACTAAAGAAAAGAGACCCTCCATTAATAGCAGATGGTAACTAATTAGTCTAGTCCAAGACTGTCTAACTCTTAAGTAGATAATAGTATGGGCTCCGCATAAACAAAGGATCTTATGGGCCCGGAGCTACGGAGCTTTGTGCTCATCGAGGCTTTTTGCCCCGAAGACAGAACAGGATTGCCGATGGCCATGGAAAATGTCAGAATATTTGACTGAATTATGGATTGGAATGACTGATTGATTTGACGGCGGGGAACATCGAACGGACGGATCCGCCGCCATTCCAAATCCATACAATTAATTCAATATTACTTTCTTAAGACATTTCGCGTCACATGCCAAGAGCTTCAGGACACCTTGCTTCTATCTACTTCTTTCTGTCCTCTCTTCTCCCTTTTTCTTCTCCTCAAACTCATCCCCGCTGGGTGATGCTTTAGCTACTACTCCTGAATTCCCTCTCGCTTCTTCCTCGCCCGCAATCATGCTGCAGCCCAGCTCTGCATTGCTTTTCGTCACGTCGCTTCTGGCGGCGTTGCCTGTCAACGCTGATGGATTGTATACGAAGAAATCCCCCGTCTTGCAGGTCAACCAGAAGAACTACGACCAGCTGATTGCAAACTCCAACCATACTTCGGTGAGTCCAGCTGCGCAGAGTATCATCAATTGCCTACAAACCAGTCTAACAAAGCTCTCTTAGATCGTAGAGTAAGCCATCTACCACCCTACCCACCTACCTCCCACAATCCTAAACCTCCCCGCTCTCCTCCAGATTCTACGCTCCCTGGTGCGGCCACTGCCAGAACCTGAAACCCGCATACGAAAAAGCCGCAACCAACCTTGACGGCCTGGCCAAAGTCGCAGCCGTCAATTGCGACGATGACGACAACAAACCCTTCTGCGGCCGCATGGGCGTCCAGGGCTTCCCTACCCTCAAGATTGTCACCCCCGGCAAGAAACCTGGCAAGCCCCGCGTGGAGGACTACAAGGGCGCGCGGAGCGCCAAAGCGATCGTCGAAGCAGTCGTCGACCGAATCCCCAACCACGTGAAGCGCGCAACAGACAAGGACCTGAACACCTGGCTCGCGCAGGACGAAGAGTCGCCCAAGGCCATCCTCTTCACGGAGAAAGGCACCACCAGCCCTCTCCTTCGCGCCCTGGCCATCGACTTCCTCGGCTCCATCCAAGTCGCCCAAGTCCGCAACAAGGAAACCGAAGCCGTCGAGAAATTCGGCATCACCGAGTTCCCGACCTTCGTCCTCCTCCCAGGAAACGGCCAAGACCCCATCGTCTACGACGGCGAGCTGAAAAAGAAGCCCATGGTCGAATTCCTCAGCCAAGCCGCCGCTCCTAACCCGGATCCTGCCCCTAAGAGCTCGACTGCGCCCCGCGATAACAACAAGAAGAAATCCACCGAATCTGCTCCAGAGCCCAAGGTCGCCCAGGACGACGACACCAAACCTGCCAGTGTGCCCATCCCGGCTCCTCCTATTGATACCCTCCCCACCGTGGAAGCCCTCGAGACTGCCTGTCTAATGCCGAAATCCGGTACCTGTGTGCTGGCTCTCCTCCCCGAACCGAGTGAGCCCGACGCAGACCTCCCCGCTCCGGCCAAGGACGCCCTCCTCAGTCTGGCTGAGATCTCACACAAGCATGCCGTTCGTAAGAGCAAGCTCTTCCCGTTCTACAGTGTCCCGGCTATCAATAGCGGATCTAAGACCCTCCGCGCTGGACTCGGTCTGCCGGAGGATAACTCTGTGGAGATCGTTGCTTTGAATGGACGTCGTGGCTGGTGGCGCAGGTATGACTTGGTTGAGGGCGCGGAGTACGGCCAGGAGCGTGTCGAGGCTTGGATTGATGCGATTAGGCTGGGTGAGGGCGAGAAGCAGAAGTTACCTGAGGGCGTTGTCGTTGAACAGGTGGTTGAGGAGAAGGTTGAAGAGAAGGTCGAGGAAGTAGTCGAAGAACCCGTTGAGGAGAAGCCGGTGGTCGACCACGACGAATTGTAAAACACATGATCCGTATGGAGTGCATGAATTTGTTTATTAGCACGGGTGTTTATTAGGTCACATATGTAATTCGGACGGAGCCTGCTACTAAGTTACTACTAGCTGGTTTCTCATATTAAGCATCAATAGCATACATATTGTCTACTGTCAGCTATCCACAATCACTGGTGTGCGTAAAACTTCCCTAAAAAAAAACACTTATGTAGAAACAAGCTCTCTAAAATATTCAATTAAGACTTTTTCAAACCCAGCCACGTATATACAATACAACTATACCTCATTCAAAGTTTCAACAAGAAATCACACACACATAACACCATGATCTAATCAATGCATAAAAGAGACACATCCACTTGAGACAGACCAAATATAGAATAAAATGAAGGTAAGAAAGAAGTGTAAACGAAGGAAGCAAATAACTAATGCTTCTTCTTCTTTCCCTCCGTGCCCTTCTTGATGATCTTCTGTCTCTTGGAATCGATCTCCTGGTCGTAGATCTCACGAGCTGACTCGCCCTTCTTGCGCTTGGTCTGCTTGCTGGTCTTGACGCTGACGGTGGAAGCACCGCCGGCGCGGATCTGCTTCTCGGCTTCATCCCATGCCGCGCTACCGTGGTTGATCTCGTATCTGGAGACTGTAAATCAGTTATTGTCATTCAATGATTATGATTGACTATATTGGAGGAAAGAGGGGGGGAAGAAGGAAGGGGGACTAACTTGTCAAGAGGAAGAGCATCGATCAAGGCGCGCTGCTTCTCGCGAAGCTCCTCGTTGACTTCTTGACCACCTTCACGGAGTTCGTCGTCCAGGCTAGTCTCCAGGGGCTTGAAGCGCTCGTCGGGAAGCTCGTCATGCGCCTCGGTGGTGACCCGAGCGGAGGGAGCCTTCTCTGCGGGCATGGTCTCGGCAACGGCACCTTCGATCAGGTTGCGGAAGTAAGTGGAGACCTTGCGGATGATCTTGAGGAACATGGCGAGGAGCTGAGACGAGGGGAGGGTGAGCTCCTTCTCGATTGTGTCAAGGTTCTTGCGCTGCAGACCAATGGCGAGCAGGATGGATTGCTGCACGCCGGACAGGCTGACCTTGCCGCTGAGGCGGCCGGAGAAGTAGTACTCGGCGATGATGGGGACCATGTCGAGGATGACGTGGTAGTCGAGGAGGTTGTTGGCGTAGCTGTCGAGACGCTTGAGGTCGAAGGGCGAGAAGGCAGCATCGAGCTCAGCCTTGGTCAGGGGGTTCTGGGAGATGGAGGGGTCGAGTTTGGCGCCGGAGTTGGCGGACTCGCAGATACTGAGAGACAGCACGGAGGGGAACTCGCGGAACTGGTACGACAGCAAAGACGAGAAACGCTTGTGGAAGTCACGAGAGAAGGCGCCCAGCCAGGCGGCATCGTTGGAGCCGGTGGTCAAAGTGCGCAGCATCACGCAGGAGTGCTCGCCGGTCAGGTCGTTGGGGGTCTGGCGGAGGTAGACGGGAGAGAAGGACGAGCGCTTCCAGAACTTGTGCAGAGAGGGGGTGAGACCGAAGCTGACACCAACGTAGTCGAGAGCGTCGGGGCGACGCTCGGACAGTTTGCCGAACAATGGGGGCATGGTGTGGATATCGCGGACCTTGACGTTGTCATCCAGGAGGTTGGAGTTGGTCAGCTCCTCGTCCGTCACCCGGACCATCTCATCCTGCACCTCGGGGATATCCTCCGAAAGGCTGGTAAACTTGCCCTCGTAGAAGTCAATGAGCAGCTCAAGAGCCCGAGAGCCGTATCCCATGCTCAGATACTCTGGGTTCGTGGCGATACGAACAATTCGGGCACCCGAAAGACCGGCAAAGTCCTCATCTTGGTATTGCTGGCTGACCAGCCAAGGGATCAGATCACCGCCTGCCCGCTGGCCGCGGCTCAGGCTGTTGAGGACACTCTGTCTGCTGATGCGACCTTCCAGCGCAACCTGAATGACACAGAGGGGTTCGGGGAGCTTGGTGGCTTCTTCGTCAATCGGGGGAACGAGAACAAACAGCTGGTGCGCGGGCGCATCGCTCATGAGCTGGAGATCATTAGGGGTGTTCTTGTAGTGGCTGGCAACGTAGAGAGCCATCATCTGCTGAAGGAACTTTTCGGAAACAGGGTGGAAGGAGAACAGGGTATCACGGTTGACTTGCAGCAATTGGCACTGCGAGGGGTGGGGGGTGCCCTGAGTGTTCATGCGAGACTTGGGTAGGGTCGCGTCCAGGCAGAGGACTTTGTTCAACCACTTCTCCACCGAATCACCCGGTGCGTATCTGATGGGTTCCGAGAGGGTGATTTCTCTCAAAGAACGTCCAGCCAGGCTCTTGTCAATGTTCTTGGCGGCCTTGCCTGTGGCACGATCGGCGACGTCAATATCATCGTCACCACTGACCTTGACGCCTCCCCGGGACTGCTCGCGAAGCTGCTGGATCAGCTTCAGGGAAAGGGAGCGGCCCGTTCCTTCGTAACCGTTTATGGTAGATGCCATAAAGACCAAGTACGGTCCCATCAGCTTGCGGACCAGAGGAAGAGGGATGGCGGCGGCTTCATCGATCACCAGCAGCTCAGCCTGACCCAAGACGTGGGCATCCTGGGGCTGGATGTACTGGATGGTCTGACGGTGCTGGCGATGGATGTTGACACGGACGATGGCCTTGTTGAAGTCCGGGTTGGTCGATTGAAGGATGGTGTAGTCAACATGGTCGAGGTAGCCGAGAGCGTCAAAGCCCTTGAACACGAACTCGAAGAGGGTCTTCAAGTTCTCGGGGCTGGGCGAGGTGATGAAGATGTTGCTGTAACCGTGCGCCACAGCGGCCGCAATGGCAACACCAAGAGCTGCGGATTTACCGCGACCTCTGGCAGCGGTCAAAGCGACAGTGCTCCGAAGGGTCTTCTCAGCGATCGCATCGGCGAACGTCAAGAGCGCCTTCGCTTGGTCGACAGTGCGAGCCAAGTTGACCAGCGAGCCAATAGGCTGGGACTCTGCCAGACTCTCCTTAATCTCCTTCAGCTCCTTCTTTGTGCCAGTGTTGGTATCGTCGATCGACTCCGGCGGAGGCAGAGGCTTCACGCTCTTTCCGCCGGAGATGGGCAGGACGTTCAACTCATCATCCACGACCAAGCAGGAATCGCAGCTACCCAGAGACAGGATGAAGCGCTCGTTGAATCTGGCGGTGACATCGTCGTGGGCCTCGGTGCGGTATCTCGAGTGGATATCCATGGACAATGTGTACAGCTGCTTCAAGCTGTTCATGCCCTTCAGCAGCAGCAGGACGATACCACCACCTTCGACGGTCTCAACAGTCCGAGCAAGCAGGTTCGGGGTCATGGCCTCAAAGTCCTGAAGTACGCACATTCCGTAGGTGTTACCGAGAATCTTCTCGGTCTCCTTGTAGTAGACATAGCGGATTTGGTTGAGGGTGATGAACAGCTCGAACGGATCCTCCTGGTTGGGTTCTCTGATGCCGCGCTTGACCTCCTTCTTGATCTTGGCCTCACGCTTCTTCCGGTGACTTGTGAATCCTAGCAGATCCTTCTTGTAGGCCCACAGCACGGACTTGTTCTGCTTGACGTCGACGCTCGACATGATATAGTGGAGGTGGACAATGACATCTTTTGCGCGGTCGCCAACGACGACGAAGAAGCTCCGCTTCTTCTCCTGCACGCCATTTCGGATGAGGGCCGGAATACGGGAATCAATCGCTTTGCGGGGCATTGTTGTATGCTGATTCCTGTGACCCTGGAGAGGGGAAGGGGGTGGACTTGGGTATTTAAGAGAGCGCTCGCAGAAAGGTGTCGATGGCCCGCGAACGAAAATTCGTAGACGGCGGCGGGGACCACAGATCGTGGGTTTGCAGTGGTAATACAGGAACACCACTTGAATTGCGGAAAAAAAAAAGAAGACACAGACCAGGCCCTCAAAATAACAGGAGAAACGGACGGCCAGGTAGAGAAACTGAAACTCACACTGCCGATGTACTCTGCGATTCTTCTCGCCGACAAAAAAAAGTTATCGCCGAAAATCAGAATTGCCGCATGGGACCGCTTTCTGTTTGGGATACCGCCTAGTATGCTGCCTGAGGCATTGGACTTGTGGTTCCTGACTCGAGTTGTGTCACGTGATAGTCATCTGACAGGAACAGGGAGGTGACCATTATTGACCAGTTGATCATGAAATTCAAGTATAGCACGCGATCTTATGCCTAATAGGAGCATTGGATATGTTAACAGAGTCGCTATTGCATTCCTGAGACTACAGGCATCTACATTGACTATCTAGATATTGAACATGATCAGGATTTGTATGCATGCGAAGCGATTGGTTCTTGTTTGTTCTACAATAACTTACTCTAATAAAGACTCATTCTCATATTATGTAGTTATTGATGAGCCAATGCTGTTAGTATTAATGGTAAACCTACATCTCATGTAGGACTTTGTTCTTCTAGGGTCTCATGGTGGAAGGGTGAAATTTTCCACCGGAAGAAGGCAGACAGGGCAGGCAGGAAGATCAGTCTCAACCCTCAATCCGTCTCAGCTCGAGTCCCCACGGAGTCTCCACGCTTTACCCGCCCGCCAGGATATTCGCGCAGTCCCTGCCAACGTTGACTGGATGAGTTGGCTCAAGTTTGACTCTTGGACTCCCTGGAAGATCCAGAGTTTTCAGGATTGATGATGCCATGCAGAGGGGCACACGGGAGGGGAGATTGCCCGATCGGGGAGAGGATCATCCCTTAAGATGGAACCAAAGATGGATCATGGAATGGCTGGACCCTGACGCTAAGCGCTGCAACCTGCCATGTCTTTTTTTTTTCGGTTCCTTTCAGGATTGACTGACCGTTTCATTTTGTGTGTCTTGCGCATCTACATGGAGTACGTATTCAGTGACACCACCTCTGATAGACCTGAAGGACTGAGCGGTAACTCTTGGCCTGTCATTCGACCAGAAAGATGATCGTCGTGGGATAGAGACAGACGGAGTGCTGACGTGCTCGAGCAAGGCAATGGGCAGTGCAGCTATCTGGACACTAAAAGACAAGTTCCTCCCGTGTGGTGGAATGAGGATGGCCATGATGGACGCGAGCCGTGGGCCAGACCCCTTCGTTGACGCAATCCCCTCGAATCCCGGGCATACACAAGTAATTCCCCTTATCTCTTGCTGGGAATGATATTCGAAGGATATGTTCTTGGTTGTTGTTGTTGTTGTCGTTCCCTTTGTCATTCCTCTTCTCTCCCCCTTCTTTCTCTCCTCCACACCTTTCAAACATAAACTACGGAGGGCACACGCCATTCATTCATTCTACTGGAAGTGTATCTTCCCCCTGGGGCCCTAGTCAGGACGTTAAACTGACGGCTCCACCTCCTTGCGGCATCCCCCAGCCAGGCACCACAGTTGCTTACTCCCTTACGGATCTTTCTTCTTGCGCCGGAATTTGCCTGTGCGCTGCATGATGTGAATGTCATTCAAACCATGATGGCTATTAGCTTTCTCTACCCATAACTTTCCTTTGGCGTCATGGTATTTCTCTCTGCTGAGACCGGCCTCAAGGCCGCCATAGGGTGAGTATAAGCATACCCGTTATACCACCAAGTATGCCCATCTCTGTTACTCAACGGAGCGACCTGACGCAACGCACAGGGTATTCTTATTAAGCTGTACCTTTATTTCGACGTCTTACAAGACTACATTCGCTTTCGGTAGGCCGCCGGTTCGAACGGTCTTAATCCTGAAGGCTAATTACGCCCTACTAGATCACCCCCTCATCACAGCCGTATTGGCCTGCTACTTTGCGGGAATCTGTCTTTTGATCCTGAGCCGATTCATCCATCGCATACCTAAGATCGCATCGTCTGCACCTAAATACTCCTCCATCCCACTCACCGAACGCGATCAATCTCTCGAAGAGCCATTCTCGCCGATCAGCTTGGACAGCAACAGTAGTTTGGCCCTCACTCGCTCGCGCAGTTCGGCGCGATGGATCAGACTAGGTTTACTCTCGGTCCTTGGATGCGTCCGGATCGCTTTGCATCGCGACCTCACTTTTCATACTGAATGCGCGCCGGATGGATACGCGGTAAATAGCCAAAAGCTAGATCTTAGGCGATAGCGCTAACTCGACTTCTTGCGCAGTACACCATACCTTTCTTATTGGCCCTCTATGACTACTGGCGCAATCAACGCAATCGACCGGTTGCGAAATGGTCCGCCCCAGAGCGCCCGCAGAATGCGCATCTGCGTACCATAGCTACCTTTGCCAGTCGCATGCACAATTTCCTTTTTCAGAGCCGCCTGAGATATGTCATAGCGGCATTTTTTCTCCTGACAGGCGGATATATCACCGTAACGTTCAATCGTGGCTTGCAGTCAACATACATCTGCCCCAATACCTCCAGTCTACATACGCGCATGCGTGTCTTCACGGTCTTCAGCCTCATTCTCGACTTGTTGATCTTGATTGGTGCGGCTGAATTGGCGAGCGAAGGATCCCGGTCGGGGGAGAGCATCAGGAAGCCGCCTTTGGCTTCCTGGGCCTACAGCCTACTGGTGCGTCAATGTGGCATGTTTCTCGAACTAAACTGACCATGGTCTGAAGGGAGTGGCTATTTTCTACACCATCGTTGTAATAATCCTCGTCGCCACTTCCGACGGCGACGACCGCTTCATCAGCGCTCAATATCTACGCAGTGCGGTGGGTCAAGCAGTGCTGGTGACTTGTGTGGTCGCTGCGGCGTCCCAATTGGTAAGTCTGGGAAGCCGTGTATTGTGGCCATATGCTGACTGCTTAGATCCCGTACTATGGTATCGCTGGGCTGGCCGTGCTGGCTGGCTTCGTCACGCTCTACTTCACTTGGGCGTCTACTCTGTTTAACGGACAACATCCGTTTCCATTGATTTTCGCCTCCCGCGCTTTCGCGGCTCTTTTCTTCATTTTTGCGGGAGCGGTAGCCTATCTTTATGCTCGAACGGCTTCAGAAGATGAAGCGCAATTCCTATATCGGTTCAACCTGGCTATGCGAATTGCTTTCGCTTTTCTCGCTGCAATCGGCCTCATCCTGGTGCACCAGCAGCATAGCGCGGCGCATCTACATCCTATTGATTTGCTTGTGTACGACGGGAGACAGCACCATAATCAATGGCTTGCGCAGGCCAACAGCAGCCAGACTCTCGCCGATGCTGTGAGGAAGTACCGCGCCCAATACAATCAACATCCACCACCGTGCGTCGTCCCACCATTGCATATTCCAGTTAAAGCTAACTAAGCCAGGAACTTTGATAAGTGGTACGAATATGCTGTCAACCGATCTTCCCTAGTCGTGGATGAGTTCGATCAAATCTACAACGACCTTCTACCCTTCCGTGCATTGCCACCTGCGCAAATCCGAGACATGACGCAGAAGCTGGCAACAAATCCTTACAATGAGATCGGTGCGATCAGCATCCGCGACGGTAAAGCTCGAGTGCAGGAAGGTATCAAGCCCACGCATGCGTGGATGGTGATTAGCGCTTCCAAGATGATTGAGAAATTCGCCGAGTTCCTCCCCGATATGGATCTCGCATTCAACCTGAACGATGAGCCGCGGGTTTCAGTTCCCTGGGAGAAAGTCTCAGTCCTGCGCCACCAAGCGAGGTCTTACGGTCTACCCCCGGAGGACAGCATCAGGACCGAATGGTCTACTGATCGCGGTGCTCAATGGGGACCAATCGAGCCGGCCGACCAGACGACAGAAACCATGTTTGTGGACAACTCCTTCAAACACATCTTCGACCGCTACGTGAGCTCCACCTGCCCACCCTCCTCCAAAGCTCGCAGTCAGCGCATCTGGGACCGCCGACACATCTGCCTCAGCTGCGTTCGCCCCCACTCGCTGGGAGAATTCCCATCCGACTGGGCGGCAGCGACAGACATCTGCCACCAGCCCGACCTTGCCTCTCTGCACGGGTTCTTCCTATCCCCAGCATCCTTCAAAGTCACACAAGACTTGACCCCCGTCTTCAGCCAGAGCACAATCGCCGGCTTCAACGACATCATCTTCCCCAGTCCCTGGAACTACGTCGACAAGATCGAATACAAGCCATCAGAAGAACACCCCGACGCAAACTACACCGACAAAGCCAACACCCTCTTCTGGATCGGCAGCACCTCCGAAGGCGTGAGCAACCACGGCGAATGGAAAGGCATACCACGCCAACGCCTCGCCCACCTCGTGAACAACAACACCCTAAACAGCGTCTCCGTCTTCCTCCCCACCAACGAAACAGACACCTACATGTACGAAGTCCTCAACGGTCGCGTCCCCTCCGACATCCTCCACCTCGACACCTCCGTCAACGTCATCGACCCCATCGTCCGCTGCCGCAGAGAAGACTGCGATGACCAAAGCAAAGAACTCGGCGCCGCCTCCCGCGTCGACTTCCAATCCCACTGGCAATACCGCTACTTATTCGACTCGGACGGCGCCGGCTTCAGCGGCCGCTTCCTCCCCTTCATGCAAAGCCACAGCCTCCCATTCAAGACAGGTCTGTTCCGCCAATGGTTCGACTCACGCATCACCCCTTGGCTACACTTCGTGCCGATCGACCTCCGTCTGCACGGGTTATGGAGCACCCTGGCATATTTCGCCGGTGTGGACACAAGTCTCACCGTAAATGGCGCCACACGGCACGTCCACATGCCGCCGCACGATATCGAGGGGACTTGGATTGCCGAGGAGGGGCGGAAATGGGCGAACCGGGTGATTCGCAAGGAAGATATGGAGATTTATTTCTTCCGGTTGTTGCTTGAGTGGGGACGGATTACTGATGATCAGCGAGATGTGTTGGGATATCGACTGGATATGTAATGATTAATGATGCTTGTTTTGTTTATATACCATGTCTATGGGGTTTGTCTTTTGGAGCAGTCGTATTAGAAGGGATAATGGAAAGAAGGAAATATGAACTTCAATTAGAGTAAATCGTTCTAACGAGTGACGGGTATAGTAAGTAGTGATGAAGCGAGCGACTAGTACATACCCCAGGAAAAGAAGATAGTTACTATGATGTAGCTTATGCACGTATAGATCCAGATCTATACATGCATGCATGCATGAATGCACCGAAAGAGTGAAATCAAAACGACAGTCAACCGATCAAGCATACAAAACGAATGACCGCAATCCCAGGCAACCAACGCATCAATCAATGAATCAAATGAGGGAAAACAGAGCTGAAGATGAAGATGAAGATGAAATGAACGGATTCAGACGAGAGACAGACGAGGAATCTAGAAAATCATCCCCGCCATCGGATTCCTCCTCTCCCACTTTGTCTTTCTCACAAACGACGGACTAGGGAACGACGAGGTCGACGTCGACGCGTACAGCTTCGAACCATGACGGTTTCTTCCTCCTCCTCCACCTCTCCAGGGACGAGACTCATCGTCATCATCGTCGTCTGAATCATCATCGTCGTCGTCGTCGTCCTCATCGTCTGAATCATCATCGTCGTCGTCGTCGTCCTCATCGTCTGAATCATCATCAGAATCAGAATCATCATCGTCGTCGTCTGAATCATCGTCATCATCCGAATCATCATCATCCGAATTGTCATTGTCGTCGTCATCCTCATCATCCCCATAATCAACCACCCCAGCAACAGTATCATCATCATCACCATCATCCTGATAAACCTTCAACGAATTAATAATCCAATAAGCCTCGGCAAAAGCCTCCGGATTATTCGCCACATAATCACTACATGAGCTAGCGACGGACGCACAACTGCCCGAACCCCAGACATTACCAGCCCAGTCGCCGCAGAAGGTAGTATCGAAGATCTATACCATACCAGCATATTAGCCCCTATATAATCACAACCCAACAAACACAAACAAACAAACAACAACAACATAATAGAGAAATAGTGAAGAGGTTGGGGGGGGG